>NC_058521.1:278277171-278595671 GCF_904849725.1 Hordeum vulgare subsp. vulgare | reverse complement strand
CGCTTCTAGGCTAAGGCAATCAACACTGCCTGCCACATCATCAATAGGGTATATCTTTATAAATTCCTCAAGAAGACTTCATACAAACTCCTCAGACAAGAAACCCAATGTAAGTTATTTCAAAGTCTCCGGTGCAAGATGTTGGTTTAGATATCCGCACCACGGTTCTAAATTTGCACTGAAAGCACGTGAGGGTTTTATGCTCGGTTACGGAAAGGACTCGCACACCTACAGAGTCTTCAACAACTATCACAACAAGGTTGTTAAAACTATAGATGTGTGGTCCAATGAAACTAATGGCTCGCAAAGAGAGCAACTGCCTCATGTGCGAGATAAATTGACTCCTCGGGAAGCTATTAAGCACAAGGCTACTGAAGATATCATTCCTACTCAGGAACAACCTCCTGTAGAAGAAGTCGTCTCCAAGAATGATAAAATTCAAGCGGGTGCACCTGAGGAAATTGCTCCAGATCAAATTCCTTCGCCCAACCAAAGTCTTCAACCTACGCATCCAAGGATTGAAAATGAAGGGGGAGTTGACAAAATCCTCGATGACATCAATGCGCGAGGTCCCCTCACTCGCTCAAAAGCTTCACATTTAATTAACTTGGCATTTCTCATTTGTGTCTATCACGGAACCCTCATAAGTTGATGAAGCCTTCATGGAACCTGAGTGGATTCAAGTATTAACTTCATCCATTTAAGGTGAACGACGTCTCGGAACTCGTCAAACTAGCCTGATCCTCGCAAGCACAATGTCATCGGAACCAATTGTATTTACCGAAACAAGCAAGATGAGGATGGGAAGGTGGTGAGGAACAAGACATGACTTGTAGCCCAAGGCTACACACTGGTTGAAGGATTGAATTTCATGAAACTTTTTCACCTATTGCTCGACTTGAATCTATTTGTATATTGCTTGCTTATGCTAATCATCACAATATTACACTGTATAAAATGGATGTGAAAAGTGCATTCCTCAATGGCAAGCTTTAGGAAGAAGTATATGTTGCTCAGCCCCCAGGTTTTGAAGACCCGAAGCATCCTGACAAAGTCTTCAGACTCAAAAATGCACTCTATCGCCTCAAGCAAGCCCCTCGGACGTGGTATAATACATTGAAGGAATTCCTAGTGAAGAAAGGCTTCAAACCCGGCTCACTCGATCCCACTTTTTTCACAAAATCCTATGATAATGAACTATTTGTTTGTCAAATATATGTAGACGATATCAGCTTTGGTTGTACTAAGAAACATTACAGTGATGAATTTGCCTACATGACGGGTGAAGAATATCAAATGTCAATGACGGGGGAGCTAAAATTATTCCTATGGCTTCAAATTCATCAACAACGCAATGACATCTTTATTTCTCAAGAGAAACACCTCAAGGATGTCTTGTAGAAATTAGGCATGAATGAATGCAAAGGCGTCACAATTCCCATGCCTACCAATGGCAACCTCTGACTAACGAAAATGGTAAAAATTTCGATGAGAAGGTATATCGCTCTTTGATTGGCTCTTTATTGTACCTATGTGCATCTAGGCCAGACATTATGCTTAGTGTTTGCATGTGTGAACGTTTCCAAGAAAAGCCGAAGGAATCATACCATAAGGTTGTGAATCATATTCTTCAATATCTAGCTCACACTCCAACACTTGGATTATGGTTCCCCATGGGCTCAAATCTTCACCTTGTTGGATATTCAGATTCTGATTATGCTGGTGACCATGTGGATCGCAAGACAACATCAGGCACATGTCATTTCCTAGGACGATCCTTAGTCTTTTGGTCCTCAAAGAAGTAGAAATGTGTGTCACTTTCCCCTGCCGAAGCTGAGTAAATTGTTGCTGGCTCTTGTTGTGCTCAACTGATGTGGATGAAGCAAACCCTCAAGGACCACGACATTCACATGAAGAATGTGCCACTCTCCTACGACAATGAGAGTGCAATAAAGATTGCTTACAATCCAGTACGACACTCAAAGACCAAGCACATCCAGATTTTTCATCATTTTCTTCGTGAGCGTGTACTCAAGGGAAATACCGTCATTGACCATTTGAGTACTGAAGGCCAGCTAGCGGATATCTTCACTAAGCCTTTGGATGAAAAGAGATTTTGCGAGTTGCGGTGTGAGCTAAATATCATAGAATCTTCAAATGTTCTGAGAAAAGGCACACATCCTAACACTTATGCAAAATTGTTGACTTAGATGTGAAACACACAAAGTAACATTTTTATTCAATCAATAAAGAATAATGCTCTAAGTGTGAAGAAATTAATGTAGAATTTGATTCTCAGCACCCTACGACATTTGTACGCGGTGCCTGAAATCATCATTCTTATATGGTGGGTCACGCCACCACCCAATTTGAATTTCTTCAAAGTTGAAATTCTTCTAAACTGTGACTTTTTGCAAATTCTACAAATCTTCAAAGTCTTCAAAATTTTAAAAATCCCCAAAAATTTCAGATTCTTCGAAAAAAAAATTTGATGTTCTTCATTGACTATATACTAAGTTATGAGCTTTCAAAGTCCTCAAAAGCATTCACTTATTGCTAAGTCTTCAAGTTGGTTTTTCCTCTAAGTGAATGTGATCGGACCTGTCTCCCCTCTATGCTAAGCTCAACCTAAACTATTCTCAACTCTTCATATGCGTTCTATTTTACACTTGTTCGAAGTCCTCAATGAGTCCTTGTCAGCTGAAGTCTTTGGTACAAAATCATCAAAAAATTTAATCTCAAATTTTTCGGTCGTTACTGCTCTAACTGCACCCACTATCCATGATAGGATAAGCACGATCTTCACTAAATCCACCGCTTTGTACGTGGGTAACGCGTGTCAAGCGGAGAGGAAGGGTCGGGGGTATTTTTGTCCAAAACTTTTGCTCTGCAATGTTTTCACATGAGCTATAAATAGTCCCCCTACCCCTTGAGTAAAATCTCTTCCTCTCGCTCTCATCTTCCCCTGCTCGAGCTCTAACCTAGCGCCGCCGCTGGAAATCTTCGTCGCTGGTTATGAATAGCTTCCCTGCCTAGACCTCACCGTCGCCGGACTCACACCGACCGCGGATCATCGTTCTCCGGCGCCGCCAAGTTAGGGCGCTGGAGATCTGAACCAACGAGCTTCAGTTCTACCCTTCTCAATTCGTCGTGTTCGTCCTGTTCTTCACACAGGGTAATTAAAATCTAATTTTACTGCCCCTGTTGATCTTCATATTTCTATTAGATCTGTGAAAACTATTATTTCTCAGAAAATTCTTCAGATGAACACATCCATGTCTAGAACACTTGATGAATTTCTCTAAATTACTAAATTCTTCACGAGATTCCTAAATTGTGTAAATTTTTGAATCTGCACAACTGTGGATTCTAAGAATAGAATGCTTAGCGAAATTCTTCAACACTGTATTGGTCAAATTCCTCAACTTGAGTCATTTTTGAAATTCCTCAACTGTGAGAACGCATAGACCTCTTCAAATTATTTGCACCTATACTCTTTTCAGAGGTACAAAATGTTAGCTCAATAATCACTAGGTTCTCATCAACTTAACTCATTGCAGCGTTTTTGAAGAAAATATGCATGTGTCATCAGATTCCTCCAGAATTCATATTCCTTATCAAAAACCTCAACTGAAGAAAATGGATGATGACAAGAAACAGAAGGGTGGAAAGAAGGCAGAGCTGAACACTGCCTTCGAGATTCCAGGCGACATTTATGCTGATTATTGCACACCTGATGAAAAAGTCTATGGGACGGAAACCACTGCAAAGTGCAAGATCAGGCTTCAAAAGATTGAAATGACATAGACTAAGGAGTGGAAAGAATACAATTATGTCACTCCCTAATACACCAAGAAATCCCCCCTCAAGCCTCCTTGTAGCAGACCTCCTCTGGGAGATCAACAAAGTGCACATCTCTCAACCATGGTCACTATTGAAGACTAGACTTAGGAAAAAGCAAAGTATCTCGCAAAACTGAGGAATGTTGCCCAACAAGTTGTGATGACTTTTAGTGAGAATCTGTTGTTGCAGCTGTTGCTGCCTCCTTCCCTGCTACTGAGGCCTCTGCTAGTGAGACGCCTCCTAAGATGGCCGTGATGAAGAAACAAGGTGTAAAGCCCAAGTCCTCAAGAGCACTATCAAAACAGAAAAATCCTCAGTCAACTCGAAGTGTTGTTGCAATGTCCTCAACTGCAGCAAAGTCTTCACTTCCTTTGCAATCCCAGTCAAGTCAGCATCCAACATGGACCCTAATTCCCTCAAGAGCATCTACCTCTGGATCTGTACACAATCCTTCAGGTGGCATATGATACGTATCCAACGTATCTATAATTTTTTATGGTTTCATGATATTATCTTGTCAAACTTTGGATGTTTTGCATGCCTTTTATATATTTTTTGGGACTAACTTATAAACTCAGTGCTAAGAGCCAGTTCCTGTTTTTTCCATGTTTTTTATCCCTTTCAGAGGAGGATTTTGAACAGAGTCCAAACAAAATGAAACTGCCAAAAAGATTTTTTTTCCGGAACAGAAAAAGATCGGGAAGCCAGAGAATCAGGGCAGGGGGCCACCAGGGACCCCACAAGCCCTCATGGCGCGGCCAGGGGGGCCGCGCCCCCTGGCTTGTGGGCTCCCTGAGGCTCCTTTGCCATAGCTTTTGCGCCTATATATTCCCTAAAATTCCATAAAAATGAGAAGATCATGGAAAGTACTTTTCCGCCGCCGCAAGCTTCTGTCTCCGCAAGATCCCATCTGGGGCACATTCTGGTGATCTGCCGGAGGGGGGATTCGGACACAGAGGGCTTCTTCATCAACACCATGACCTCTCCGATGATGCATGAGTAGTTCACCATAGACCTACGGGTCCATAGCTAGTAGCTAGAGGGCTTCTTCTCTCTCTTGGATCTTCAATACAAAGTTCTCCATGATCTTCATGGAGATCTATCCAATGTAATCTCCTTTTGCGGTGTGTTTGTCGAGATCCAATGAATTGTGGATTTATGATCAGATTATCTATGAATCTTATTTGAGTTTCTTCTGATCTCTCTTATGCATGATTTCATATCCTTGTAATTCTCTTCGAGTTGTGGGTTTTGTTTGGCCAACTAGATCTATGATTCTTGTAATGGTGGAAGTGCTTGGTTTTGGGTTCATACCGTGCGGTGACCTCACCAACTGACAGAAGGGATAGCGAGGTACGATCGTGTTGTTGCCATCAAGGGTATAAAGATGGGGTTTTCATCATTGGTTTGAGTTTATCCCTCTACATCATGTCATCTTGCTTAAGGCGTTACTATGTTCGTCATGAACTCAATACACTAGATGCATGCTGGATAGCGGTCGATGTGTGGAATAATAGTAGTAGATGCAGAAACTATCGGTCTACTTGTCTCGGACGTGATGCCTATATGTATGATCATTGCCTTAGATATCGTCATGACTTTCCACAGTTCTATCAATTGCTCGATAGTAATTTGTTCACCCACCGTGATATTTGCTATTTTGAGTGAAGCCTCTAGTGAACACTATGGCCCCCGGGTCTACTCCACACCATATTTTCAGCCTTACACTTTTTACTTCGTTGCACTTGCCGCCTTCAGATCTCACTTTGCAATCAATCTTCAAGGGATTGACAACCCCTTTAAAGCGTTGGGTGCAAACTCTTTTGTGTTTGCGCAGGTACTCTGGACTTGACGAGATTATCCTACTGGATTGATTCCTTGGTTCTCAAACAGGGGGAAATACTTACTGCTTGTGTGCTGCATCACCCTTTCCTCTCCAAGGAAAAAACCAATGCAAGCTCAAGAGACGACAGAAGGATCTCTGGCACCACTGCCGGGGAAGGTCTTTTGTTGCCGTAGCAGAAGGATTTTTGGCGCCGTTGCCGGGGAGGATCAAGTCAAGAACTCATCCAAGTAAGTGTCGCAAACTCATCTCTTGCATTTACTTTGTTTGCCAGTTGCCTCTCGTTTTCCTCTCCCCCACTTCACCAATTTCCTTTTTCGTTCGCCTTTTCGTTCGCCCTTTTTGTCTCACTTGCTTTCTGTTCGCTTGTGTGCTATGTGCCTTCAATATGCTTGCATCTTCGCTTGCTGAAAATCTAGTGATATGGATCCTCACCCACTTGCTAATCTCTTTAAGAGATCTACTTATGTGGAACCAATTGCTAGTAAGTTGAGTGCACTTGACTATCTTTATGGAGTTTTGCTTGAGATGCGTGAATCTGAAAATCGTGATGAAGAAATTTATGAAGTTATACACGAGGGCTCCTTGAATGAAAAGCATGATTGCAATGGTTTCACTATAAATCCTATAAGTGTCAATCATGCTAAAAATATGCAAAACCCTAAGCTTGGGGATGCTAGTTTTGCTTTGTCCACTACTTGTTGCAATGATCATGATTGGGGTAATCATTTTTCTTATGATCTTGAAAATTTGTTTAAGCCTCATGATGAATATGATATTTGCATTAATATTGAAAGTGGGTTTGGAGAAGTCATGACTTTAGTTGATCATAATCCCACTATTTTTGAAGAGCGTCAACTTTGCATACACGTGGATCATGAAAAGAATATCCTTTGTGATAGCTATATTGTTGAATTTGAATATGATCCCACATCTAATTTCTATGAGAGAGGAAAATATTGTGGTAGAAACTTTCGTGTTACCAAATTACCTCTCGTTTTGTTGAGATTGATATTGTCTCTTTCTTCTTCCTTGCATATGGTCGTTATTGCTTGTCTTGATAATTTGTTTTCCTATAAAATGCCTATGCATAGGAAGTATGTTAGCCTTAGATATGATTTTCACATGTTTCATGATGCTCTCGTTGTGCTTCAATTCTTGTCTTTTGTGTGAGCATCATTGAATTATCAATGCCTAGCTAAGGGCGTTAAACAATAGCGCTTGTAGGGAGGCAACCCAATGAATTTATCTTTTTCTTTCTGTTTTGTTGCGTCCACACCATCATAATTCTGCTGTGATTGTGTTTTTTGTGTTTCTT
Source organism: Hordeum vulgare subsp. vulgare (assembly GCF_904849725.1). Taxonomy (NCBI): domain Eukaryota; kingdom Viridiplantae; phylum Streptophyta; class Magnoliopsida; order Poales; family Poaceae; genus Hordeum; species Hordeum vulgare. Next base: position 278,588,667 of record NC_058521.1, on the reverse strand, counting down.
TTTGTGTTTGAGCCAAGCAAAACCTTTATGACTAGTCTTGGTGATGGTTGTTTGATCCTGCTGGAAAAAGACAGAAACTTTTCGCTCACAAGATGATTTTTCATTTCTATTCACAAGGTTTTGAGTTTATTCTTTTTGCTGCTGGTTGATATGCCTTTTTCCCAGGAAGTCGTAATTTTTCAGAATTTTTGAAATACTAAAGTATACGAAGTATACACATTGCTACAGACTGGTCTGTGTTTGACAGATTCTGTTTTTTGTTGAGTTGGTTGCTTGTTTTGATGAAACTATGGTTAGTATCAGGGGATACTAGCCATGGAAAAGTGAGAATATAGTAGCCCAACACCAATATAGATAGAATTCAAGTTTGCTACAGTACCTAAAGAGGTGGTAGTTTGTTTTCTTGTGCTAATGTTATCACGAGTTTCTGTTTAAGTTTTGTGTTGTGAAGTTTTCAAGTTTTGGGTGATGTTCTCATGGACAAAAAAATAAGGAGTGGAAAGATCTCAAGCTTGGGGATGCCCAAGGCATCCCAAGCCAAATTCAAGGACACCAAAAAGCCTAAGTTTGGGGATGCCCCGGGAAGGCATCCCCTCTTTCGTCTTCAATCCATCGGTAACATTACTTGGAGCTATATTTTTATTCACCACATGATATGTGTTTTGCTTGGAGCGTCTTGTATAGTAGGAGTCCTTTCTTTTTGCTGTGTGACAATCATCCTTGCTGCACACCTTTGGAGAGAGGCATGCACTCATCGTGATTTTGCTAGAATGCTCATAGTGCTTCACTAATATCTTTTGAGCTAGATAATTTTGCTCTATGTGCTTCGCTTATATCTTTTAGAGCACGGCGGTGCGTGACTTGGTAGTTGGCTTATGCTTTGAAAGTAGTCCTAAAGGTGATAGGTATCCAAAGAGGATGCAAAAACCTCCATCTTCATGTGCATTGAGTAGAAATAGAAGTTTTGATTCCTCTCAATTAGTTTTGAGACGTGGATTTAGTAATATTAAGAGCTATGTTACTAGGGTGTTGTGAATCTAGAAATACTTGTGTTGAAGTTAGTGATTCCCGTAGCATGCTCGTATGATGAACTGATATGTTAGGAAGTCAGAGCATAATTGATCTATTGATTGTCATCCTTTGTGTTGAGGTCGGGATCGCGCGATGGTTAACACCTACCAACCCTTCCCCTAGGAGTATGCGTTTAGCACTTTGTTTCGATTACTAATAAAAACTTTCGCAACAAGTATGTGAGTTCTTCATGACTAATGTGAGTCCATGGTATAGATGCACTTTCATCTTTCACCTTTGCTAGCCTCTCTAGTGCCGCGCAACTTTCGCCGGTACACAAACCCACTGTGGCATTTTCATAGCCATTTCGAGATATATTGCCATGCAACTCCCACCATTCCGTCTCATGACTTGTGCCGTCACTCTCATATTTCCATTGCATGATCGTAAGATAGCTAGCGAGATGTTTCAACGTCATATGCCAAGCTAGATTGTTGCACATCCCGGTACACTGTCAGAGGCATTTCCTATAGAGTCATCATCGTTCTAAGCTTTGAGCTGTGGGCAAATAAAAGTGTGATGATCATCATTATTAGAGCATTGTCCCATGTGAGGAAATAAAAAAAAAGTCCAAAGAGCCCATAAAAAAAGAGAAAGAAAAGAGGCCCAAGAGCCCAAACAAATAAAAAAAAGAGAAAAAGAGAGAAGGGACAATGATACCATCTTTTTCCACACTTGTGCTTCATAATAGCACCATGTTCTTCATGATTGAGAGCTTCTTGCTTTGTCACTACCATATGCTAGTGGGAATCTTCATTATATAACTTGGCTTGTATATTCCAATGATGGGCTTCCTCAAAATTACCCTAGGTCTTCGTGAGCAAGCAAGTTGGATGCACACCCACTAGTTGTCCTTTTGAGCTTTCACATACTTATAGCTCTAGTGCATCCCTTGTATGGCAATCCCTACTCATTCACATTGATATCTATTAATGGGCATCTCCATACCCCTTTGATATGCCGAGTCAATGTGACCATTTCCTCCTTTTTTTCTCACAACCACCACCACACTCTATTCCACCTATAGTGCTATATCCATGGCTCACGCTCATGTATTGAGTGATAGTTATAAAAAAGTTTGAGAAAGTAAGAGTGCAAAACAATTACCTGGCCGATATCGGGGTTGTGCATGATTTACATTAGTTGTGTGAGGATGATGGAGCCTAGCCAGACTATATGACTTTGTAGGGATAACTTTCCTTGGCATTGTTATTTTGAAAGTTCATGATTACCTTGCTAGTTTGCTTGAAGTATTACTGGTTTCATTTCAATAGCAAACTATTGTTTTGAATCTTACGGATCTGAACATTCATGTCACGTGAAAGAAGTTTGTCACATCCCTGAAACCTTAATCAAGTCAGCATTGTGCTCATATCTTCTTTGCATTGCATCTAGGAAATTTTCAACAAGAACAAAGTAAGTGGTGAAGGAAAACCCAAAATGGCCTCAAGAAAAGTTCAACTTTTTTGATATTTCCTGAAAACAAATAAGCAATGAAGAAAACCATTTTATTAATACATTTGGCATTTTAAATAAATGCAAAACACTACTGGTTTCAAGTTTTAAATTTGAATTCATAATATATAGTTTCCGAAAATGCTGAAAACTTTATGGGTGATTGGAAATATTCCAACTAACACCCCAGCATTTTTCAAACTATTTATAGTTGGCTTGTGAAGCCAAAATAAATGTAAAGCAATTTCAATAAATAAAACAGAAACAAAATAGAAAGAAAAGGGGAAAAAACCTACCTGTCGCCTCAGGAGGCCTTTTGGCAGAGGAGAGATCGACCACGGCGGCTCCTCCACCTCCTGCTTCGTCGTGGCGAACTCCGGTGCCCCCCAGGACAGCATGACAGCATGGTTATCCTCCCCGAGCGCGTCTCTATCCGTTCCCGTGATCCATTTCCCCCCTCCTCTCGGGATCTCTCCTCCCTCCTCCTGTCGCCATTCCCAAGAGCTCGAGCTCGAGTTGTCGTGCCCCTAGCCGCAGGAACTTCCTTCCGAGTGTCCCAGTAGCTCCGCCTCGACGAGCTGGTTCTCCCTGCAAAGGCCGAAGCCCCCCCACCCCGAGCCCTGCAACGCCCCCAACGCCATCGTCTTCAACCTTCGGCCGCCGGCAAATTGACGGTGGATCGCCGGCTACAACCCCTCCCCGAGCAATCTGAGCCTAGCTTCAGCTCCACCGTGAGCCTGCGATGATTTCCCCTCTTCTTCCCCTCGGATTTGTGCCCCCTACCCACTGGACCATCGAACCCGAGCTCCGGCAGCCGCCTCGGCTCGTCGCTGGCTTGCTCCGGACACCCATAGCCCTCCCTAAGGCCAGTGCTAGATGAGGCCGAGCCTGGGGATCATCCAGTGCTCTCGGCAACTGTTTCCGAGCACCACAGCACGAGTTAGCGCGCCTCCGACGAAGTTCCGCCGCGGATCTGGTGGTCGCCGGTCAGACTCCGGCGGGGGACGACGTGGCCGGCCTAACCCCGGTGGTTTAGCGCTAAGCACTCGCTGACAGTGGGCCCCAGGCCAAGTCAAACCCACTTAGGGGCTGGTCAGCGCGGGATTAGCTCCTGAGACGCTGACCAGTGGGTCCCCCCTATCAGGTTTGACCTGATCAGGTCAGTTGACCTGCTGACGGCATGATGATGTAGTTATGACGTAATAAGTAAATTTCTGATTTAAAAGAATACCACAAAAATGCCAAAACTTCTAAAAATCATAGAAATTAATCTGTAACTCCAATGAAAATAATTTATATATGAAGAAGTATCAGAAAAAATCAAGGAATCTGAATATTTCATTTTCAAACATGTTTGAAAACGTTACTGAACCCAAACATATAAATTAATGAATAAGTTAACTTTCATAAATACTTTGGAGATGGAATTTGGAAATTATTTAAATTCCACTTCAAATGATATGATCAAACATTGTCCAAATCACAAACCAGCAACCTAACATGTCATTTCCATGCATGTTAAAAGCAAGTTGATCTGAGCATCAAGTCGAATCAATTAAAATGGTATCCGAGAATACCTCGTTTGAAGTGATATTTGAATTTGATTCAAATCAACTACAAACCTAATAAATATTAGCTATAATAGTATACCACTTTGCATCCTCAGGCCATGCTCATGCATCATCTTGTTGCATATGCTTGTTATTGATTGTTGTCACTCTTTTCGGTAGGCTCCTGCTTCATGCAGGCGAGTTGCAGCCTGCAATCCGAACCGAGGATGGGTTTTTGGAGTTAGCTCACCCTCGCGAGATAGCGACCCTTTGTCCTCTCCTCCGGATTCCACCGAATATCCGACTGACGGATATTGTCCCTCCTCTGAGCAACAAGGCAAGCAACCATTTTGATCATCCCAAAATCCCATGTTCTCGCTCCTGCACTTACTTATTGCATTAGGATCAAATTCTACAAATGCTTTTGCCACGTTACTTGAACCCACTTCCTTTGCATGACGTATCCTTGTCACAGTAAATAGTTGAACCTTGCAACCTAGCATACCTGGTAGTTGCTTGAGCCATGATGTGCCTTATCCTGCTATGCATGCTATGCTTAGAGTTGTGTATGGTCTGTCATCTGGGAGATGAACAGAATTGTGAGAATGTGTTCGGTAAGTAAAGGTTGTGTGTTGAACCTGATTTGGTAAAGGTACCGGTGAAAGGCTGTGTTGGAGTACATGGCGGGTTGTTTCATTCGAACCGTCCTTAGGAACTGAGTTCCGTGTATGTAATCCAAGACGAGATACTACCACATGCTGGGCCCTGAAATATGACCCCGCTCGACTTATTAATCGCTTATTACTCGGTCCAGGAGTTCCAAGTAGTTTCTGGTGTTTATAGTCATGCTGGAGGCCGTGCATAGTGCTGACCTGAGAGGTGGGTGTTTTGCGGTAGGCAGTGGCACGGTGTACCAAGTGGCACCCGGATGGTGGGCTTGGGAACCCTATACACATCGTTTGAGGCCGTGGCAGAAACCTCGACCGGACTTCCGTGCGGGTTACTCTCAGATAGGCGATAAACCTGGACTAGGTACTAGTGTGGTTAATGGTCGTGGCCGACTCCCTCGCTGGGCTTCTGCTTGAAGGTTGCCGAGGTGCATGACGTGCACATGGCGATAAGTGGCGAGAGTGTGTGTGACGAAGGACACCCCTAGAGGGTTATGATCTATTTGAATAACCGCGTCCGCAGATATGGACTACTTGGAGACATATGTTGTTCATAGATAACTTCAATGGCTACTCATAAAATTGCCAAGATAAGCGTGAGTGTCGTGGACGGCATTTCCGTATGGAGAGGGAATGATTCCACGATGGAGTATTGTTGTGGTGTTAGTGGACTCGTGTGCGAGAAATCAAGTTGTCAAAAACTGTTTTTAAAATGTAAGTTGTCTAGCCACGAGTCAAATGCTGGCTTTCCACATGAAACCCCACAATTCCTTATTGATACATTGCATGAGTAGATAGTTATCCTAAAGTCTTGCTGAGTACCTCCGTACTCATGTTTGTTTAATAATTGTTGCAGAGGTTGCTAATGAACCTAACGGAGGGTTCTTCCAAGATATCAACGACGACGAGTAGCTGGTGTCCCAGCTACGATCTGGCCCTAGGTTGGATCTGTAGTATAGTCAGGCCATGTGCCTTCTAGTTTCACCTGTCTGTACTCAGACAGTTTAAACACTTCCGTTAGCTTGTGTGTCATGCTTGATATGTATGGGGTTCGCTTACCTAGCCGTAGACTTTAGTAGCATTCTTTACAGGGAAATGCCCCTTTGTGATCCAACGAGCCATGGTAGTTCGCAACTGCTCCGGACACATTGGTTGACCGGCGTGTGTCCTTCTTAGCTTCCGTGTCTGTCCCCTTTGGGGAAATGTCACGCGATGTAATGGAGTCCTTGTAGCTTGCTACGACTCGTCTACATTCGCTCGTGACCGACACCTGCCTTGTTGGGTCATGTATGCCTGTCCCTGTGCGGAACTGCCACTTTCACTACTAGAAAAAGGCCTTCTAATGGCGCACCATTTTTTGCTACTAATGTCGCACTATGGGTGCGCCACTAGCATCACGCCATTAGATTTTTTTACTAATGGCGCACCAGGTAGTGCGCCATTAGTATTGCTCATGGTGCGCCATTAGTATTGCTCACGGTGCGCCATTAGTATTGCTCACGGTGCGCCATTAGTATTGCTCACGGTGCGCCATTAGTATAGATACAGGTGCGCCATTAGTATATATCCAGGTGCGCCATTAGTATAGCTTATGGTGCACCATTAGTATAGCTTATGGTGCACCATTAGTATGCCTCCCAGGGCCATATTTACCCATATGCTCTGGCTTACTAATGGCGCACTAGTGTGCTGAGTGATGCGCCACTAGTATGAATATTAGGTATTTATTTTATTTTCTCTGATATTTGCACAAATTACAAAATATATTATAGCACAGAATATAGATAGCACAACATATAAACAATAGATTTATCGAATACAATAGAAGATTAGTCTCCGAATACAATTCCTCATATTAGTCTCCGATTTTAAAATACTGAACAAAGTTAGAACATTACAAGTCTCGAGACCGCGAGTAGCGAGTTTGTCTTCACATTACAAGTCGATATATCGACCATCTAAACTACCATCACATATAGAAGAGAGCTGCGGTCATCACGATGAGCATAATCGCAATGAAACTGGTCTTCATCTGGTTCCTCCAACGCTCCGCCCTTGTGGATGAAGCCGTATCTAACTTCCGCCTCCGCCCTTGTGGTGTACCCTTTGTAACTGTTACCGCTGAATCGGTGAACCTGTCTCCGACACTCCTCCCAGTCGTCGTAGACTCCAGGAACCTTACCCTTGTACACGACATACGACGGCATCTCTATGCACTAGGCAAACAAAACGTTAGTAGCAATTCACAGAGACATACAAGTTCATTAAAGTTTAATATTACAACTATAACAGCACGATTCATGGTCCTACTAATAAATAGCATCGATTATATATAAGTTGAACGACTGTCCAAACCAAAGAGACATACCAGTTCATTAAAGTTTAATATTGCAACATGAATTAGTAGCGATTCACGGGAACGTGGATGAAGCCGCCGTCTTTCGTGATGGTCATGAAATTGCGGTGGTTGTCAGCCTGCATTTGTAGCATTGTATCTATCTCACTATTGGACAGCGGAGATCTGAGGTAGAACTGCCCCGAGGTACGAAGGACATCTTGATGGATGATTTCCGCAAACTCCGACTAGATGCGAAAGAATTGTTGTCTGATGTCCGCATCCTGGATTGCCGACAAGCGTGCAGCCCAATCTTTGAGATTTTTTGGTAGCCGAAGGTGATTACAGTCCCGTATGATCGCCCGCATGTGATGGAGGGCGTAGTAGGCATCCTTCTGACTGCCAGCGGCTGCTTGACGCAGGCGAACGTCGTATTGTGGGTGAACACGTGCTTGTCGTGCCTGAGATTTGTCCTGCTGAAGGTGCCTCCAGATATGGCGTAGCCGGGAAGAGCTTCATCAAGAACTTTCTTGATATTTGTGTAGTCTTTTTTGACTGACGGTCAGAGTCGAAATACGTGGCCGTGGAATATTTCAGGCTTAAGAGGATGAGTGTGCAACGTGTGTCACTGCACAAAACACGGAATGTTAGAAAAAAAAAGGACGATCGAAATCTAAGAAATCATATGTTACGTGGCGATGAGGGGATAACTTACGAGGGAAAGTAAGGCACGAGAAAGTTATCCTTTTCTGAGTTTGCCAGAATGACGCCTTCGAGGTATGAACTCGCGACTTGCCGGTCCCCAGCGCTGCCCAAGATCTTGGCACGCATATAAAAGGGGTCGACTATCACTAGGTCCGGGGTCTTGTCTCTAATGATCCGCATCTCCATACTCAGCGAAAATAGCCGAACGAAGGTGTAGTGCAGCGGATGAAGGTTAAACATAGCGAAGATGTCAGCAAACCGCAGGATGATCATACCCCCGATGGCGCTATCGACAAAGCCCTTGCCCTCTGGCACCTTGGACACGAAAACCGGGTATGCCACATTATTCTCGGAGAGACGCCGCTTCTCCAAACAAAGAACACTGTCATGCAGACTCCGCATAGCACCGGTTGCAGCATTGAGAAGATTAGTCGGTAGCATCGGCCTACCCTCCACATGCACCCTCCTCGAGATATCCTTAGGTGAAGGTGGCCCATCCAGAGCACGGATCGTACTCAGTGCCGGCTGGCTCGCACCCTTGTTAGTCTTTCTTTTTCGTCCCTTCTTCTGCTGATGTAATGGGATCCAGTTAATCTGCTCAGAGACCACCTTCTTGAGTGTGTTGGGGCTGATAATATTTCGCACCTCGGCTATCTGAGGCTCGGTGAAGGCAGCAGCTAGAGGCGTCTCCTCAAAACTAAACGCCAGACAACGCTTGTTGCAATTGGGTTTCTCCGCGGTACCAGCTAGATCGCGGTCGTCTTTTGCAGGGTTGGGTTCTTGAGAAGGAGGCCCCAAGAATTCCTCACCGTACCCATGTTCGGCAAAGTACTTATCGACCTTGGTAAATGTACCATCGTCGTCATCGTCGTCGTCCGGAACCTGTCCCATATGCATGTCCGGATCCTGTGCCATATGCATGTCCGGTAGCGTTGCGGCGGTCTTGCCATGGCTTGGCGCCGACACGACTAGCGGTGTTGTCTGTGGGGTGGTGTCCCCCGCCCCCAAACGAATCTGGCTCTTCGGCCAAAGCAAGGGCCAACTTAAGCAGGCGCTGAGGGTCATCACATCATCTTCGTCGGCCCCAGCAGGGTGGAACGGAGGTAACAAGTCGTCGCAGCCTGGCAGCACCCGAACTAGTTGAACCCTATACGTGGTGGGTGGCATCGGTTTACTGTGGAACATGGGGTTGCCCGGTTGAACGATTCTGCCCTTGGCGACATCGATCAAATCGCCGCCCATGAAGTGCAGGAGACTGCATGGAACGTCGGCACCGGCGCCATGCGAAAACATGTAGGGCGTCAGGGGATGCCCAGTCAAAGGCAAGGAGATGAAGTCATCGACCGAGAGAGGCTTAGTTACCATGATGGCATCGAGCTCGGCTAATGTTGAGGCACCGCCAACGGCGGGCCTGCAAGTGACGGAGGGGCCGCTTGCTGCCGAGGTGCCGGCCGGCGCCGGAGACACCAATGGCGCCGGCGCCGGAGACACCAATGGCGTCGCCTGCGTGTTGTGCGAGTTGTTGGCCGTGAAGCTGGGAATCGGGGGCGGCCCCTGTTGGCCACCCGCAATCCACGCCTGCAGCCCCTCAATCAAGGTAGGCACAATGGCGGTGATCACCCCTCCCACTTGGTGTTGCACTAGCTCTTGGACCATCTCCGGAATCCGCGCCACTTTTGCCTTGAGTTCTTCAACCTCGCGCGACTGGCTTCCGAAGTTGGTATTTCTCTCCTTTCGCCCAGCAGTGTTATAGTATGACGACCATTTCGTGGACAAGCCTTTGCCGGCCACACGGCCAGCTGACGACGGCTTACTAGACTTATCCTTGTTTTTCATTATGTTAAACGCCCTATTTAAATTGGTGTCCCAATGGGAGCTCTGAGACGACCTCGCGCTACTGCTTTCAGTGTCCTGCAGAAGGAATGAACCATTTAGAAATTTGGCTTCATTAATTAGAATGGAACCATATGGAGCTAATTACGTGGGGTGTATTCCTTACCAGAACACGCTCAAGCGCCCTGGTCTTCGCATCCGTGGTAAGCTCCTTTGTTACTGGGTCCACCTTGTACCAGGCCCTGACATAGTTCCTGGTCTGCTTGTCATCGTATTTCTCGAAGTGGGGTGGTAGGCCTTGCTCGGCACGCTTCGCGTCCTCCTTGTCCCATATAGGTTCCGCCACTCTGTAACAGCCGGGACCGAGTTGGTGGACCCCTAAGTTCAACTCCCGCATTTGTTTCCCCCATTGACTTGATTTCGCGGTTGCCTTGCTCTCGCACTTGATCTTGAACTCCATGTAGTCATCTTCGCTGATCGAAGGATTTTTCGCCTTGATCTTCTCATAACTATCACCTTTGTCAATCATTCTCTTCACCACGCTTCTCCAAGTAGATAGGGCCTTGCTCGTCTTTGTGAGGGCGGCACTGTTCACTTTATTCCTTGAGAGGCGTGTGTTTGAGACGTCACCGAGGAACTTGTATCGTTCGTGCACCTTCGTGAAGAGGAGGTTGCGCAAATTCCCTCGGTCCTTATGCCTTAGGTTCTCGATGGTGATAGCGACAGTGCTCCGGAGAATGCACCCGAGCTGAACCGCATACCCCTTGACTATTTCTTTGGGCGCCGTTGGATACCCCTCGGAGTTCACTTCAGTAAATTACTCCTTTACGGTGCTGAGCACGTTAGGGCGCCGGTCCTTCCGTTGCCTCTTCGATTGGCTGCCATCTATGCGTGCGTTGCCATCATTAGTGGTCGCATCCTCGGCGGCACCATCAGTGGTGTCATCCCCGACGCCACTAGGGGTTGTGTACACGTGATCGGTGTCTTCCGCGGCGTCCTCATAGCGGTGAGGTTCTTCCTCCATCTCGTGGGACAGCTCCCAGAATGGCTTGCCCGAACCGCCGGCCTCATCGTTGTGGGCCATGTTTCGCTCTAAATAGGAAAAAAGTTTAGGGTTTATCAATGCCGAGGCACCCTAGGGTTTCATCATTTAGGGTTTATCAATGCCGAGTCACCCTAGGTTGACTGATATATATGGGTATTTTCTAATAATATACCCTATCAAGAAAAGGGAAGTTGGGCCTAATCACTTGGCTCTATTGCCACCTATGGTTTAATGCAGCAAGAATAAAGGGGCAGTTGATCCTACTTAATTAAGTACTAAGATACCCCGGCCCATGCATTAGTCGCAAGTACCCCATATATCCTATTTCTAGCAAAGTCATACTAAAATTCACGGAAAATTTCATCATGACCTTTGTTGAAAATAGGACATATGGAGTACCCGAATTTGCCGGAACGGAAGTTAATCGACATTCCGGCAAACTCAAGGGCCTCTCGGGGTACCTGCAAAATCATCACGACACGATAGTCGTAAACAAAACCCAGCAAACTAGCACCACAATGCTAACATCTGGATGCACTACATTCAAAAATTTATATGGAACTATGAATGTCTACATTTCAACAGAAAGTGCAGGAATAGATGAACTATGAAGATTATGTTCTCCTAGGATACTTCTATGGCAGGCGTATGTCCAGCATGAAACATGGAAGTATCCCAAGATAGAAACAGAGGTTGTTGGTAGAAACTTAAAATGGAAACCCACTGGCTGTTGGTTCAACCCCATTGGGAAGATTAATATGCTGAACGTTTGAGAGAGCAGTGAATGAAGACAGCAAAAAAAATCATACTGTACAAACAAGATAGTACTACTACTGCTGTAATGTAGAAGGAAAGAAAGAACACCTGCAGCAAATGGGGTCGTCGTAGTGGATCGCTACTTGTCTTGGCTGCATATACACATACATAGCTCAGTGTCAATATTGCCTTCTCTTCCGCGAGTAAATTTATTCATCAAGCTATAAACATCGGCATGTGCACGTGACAAGTATAAACCATACTACTACATAAGTTATTAAATTTATTTGCAAGGAGCAGAGGTATTTACAGTTGACAGTTGATATAACTATATGGGTGCAGTAAGTCATCTGTAGAATAATGCATTGACATTAGCAAAAACCTACCACAATATAATGGTAAATGAGCATGACTAATAGACAGATGGACAGCCAAGCAGTATAGCAAAGAGGGGAAACAAACAGCAATACAGCACGCTGGAAGATAAACGGTACAGAAATTAAGCCATTATCTATGTCTCCTCATTTTTTCCCTCGTGCTTTTGCAGATATGTCAGCGACAGCTTTCATTGAGCCATTGCCTGTGATAGATTACGCCGCACAGCTGTTGCGTTCTGACATCCATTCGAGGCCCCTCTCAGACACTGAACATGTTAAGGTCTTCTTACTAAACTAAATTTCCTATTAACAACAAATAAAATGCGGGTTGCTTGACTGAAATATGCTCAATGCCTACTGTCCCAGAACAACAAATAAATTTCCTATGGAATCACCTGGGAGGCATTTGCCACGGTACCGCCGTACGGTTGTTTTGGAGATACAAAGGGCATATTCCCTTGAACATACTCGGCGAAAACAAGAACCGGTTGCAAAGTCTGGTGGAGAAGTCGGCTTAAGAAGTATTCAAACATCCGACTATGCGTTTAGATCTGTTCAAATTTTTAAGACTGATCTAGTGAGGATTGAATAGGTGCTTGCTGGAATGGGTTGTATCCAGCCTTCTCTATTCGGTGCCCAGCTCAAGTATCATGTGACCACATGTGGGCAGAACAATGGACACCTTCTGGCCCAGGGCACAATCAAATCGGAAGTAATTCCTACCAAAATGTACCTACTTCACTTCTGATTGTGATTTTACATCAAATAAACCTTCTGCTAATAGAATAATAATTGTGATCAACATGTTGTCTGACCAATCAAATGCGCTTTATATAGCTGGGGGCAGAGGGAGTACTTACTATATTGAACTCCTCTCACATGTGATGCTATAGTACTTGTAGCTTCATCAACAGAACACAACAAGAAACTACAGTAGAATTGAACTTCTGCAGTTGATAAAATTGTTCGGCCCCTCAGACTGATAACATGAGATTTGTTGGCCAGACTGGTGAGGCAAGCAGGATAGCACACCACACAAAAAAAAATTTCCGTGCCGGTAGCGCAACAATTAGGCATAAGTTTGGCAAGACTCCAAATCTTTCAACCAAAATGAGCATTGTTCCACATCCATGTGCACCAACACAGCAGAAAAGGTCGTGTGTGTGTTTTTAGATGTGAAGAACTGTAGATAAAAGGAGAACATCAGAACTTAAAACCATAAAACTTAGAACAGCGTCAGCTTGAAACAACAGATGCCGCCGTTTTTAGCTACAAAACTGGGTGAAGCAAATAGCCAAATTCTACTATTATAACATACTGTCACCAAGATTCATATTCCACAAGTCATTCAATAAGGAGATATAGTCATGCCATGGTGATGTTAACACCAGGACATGTCATAAAACTAAGCAGTTTGTTATCATGGTTTTAGAAAGCATTTTACCAACTAAACCCTGCTATGTTCTCTGAGGTACACAAATTAATTATTTGCCTATGGAGGTACAGAAATTAAGCAGCTCTCTCTGTCTCTTCGTCCCCAAATTCGTTTAGTGGAGATGCAATTTCGTTGCCTATGGATTCGTCCCCAAATTATTTGCCTATGGAGGTACAGAAATCGTTTAGTGGAGATGCAATTTCGCATCCCCCAGAGACCAATCGATTCGTCCCCAAATTCCAACTCGCAGCAATAGCGCACGAACAGCAAAACTGCGAGGATTGATTGAACGCGAGGGCGAAGGAGAGGCGACCTGAATCGGGGAGAGGTTGTTGGTGACGAACTGCTGGAGCGACTCCCCCCTGGCGTCGAACCTCTGGCAGACGCTGCCGTCGCGGAGGCAGCTGCGGATCCTGGCCCATTTGTCGGCGTCTTCGACCCGGCGCTGCAGCCAGGTGGAGTACTCCCCGAGGCGGTACTCACGGTAGCCACGGCCAGAGACGACGGAGCCAGCGCCAAGGTTGGTGACGACGAAGGCGAAGGCGGTGAATACGAGGAGGAGCGCGATGAGGATGAAGAGCAGGGGCGGAGGAAGGGGCGCCGCCAGTGGAGAGGACGAGGACGGTGTGGGTCTTGCAGGGGGACTTGAGGCGGCGGTCGAGGACGGTGAGGTCGGGGAGGTGGTGTCCCTCCGCAGCAGCGGAGCTAGGGTTCGGGGAGACTGCGGGCGCCGCTGGGCGGTGGAAAGGGGGTAGGGGGGAGGCCGCGCGCGGGAGAAGAGAGCAGGGCGCGAGGGCAGCCGGCTTAGGAATGGCGCACCCCGAGCGGTGCGCCATTAGAAAGTTTTTTATATAGTAATGGCGCATGTATATGAGGTGCGCCTTCTCTATGTTGTTAACCTCCGAAGTAGCAGCACAGTGGTCCGTGGGTTTTGCCTCCTAGCAGGAGGTTGCGGGTTCGAATCCTCTTCCCCCCTCTTTTTTGCACCTTGGTGTTTTCTATGCATTGTTTTCTTGTGCTAGTTGAATGCACCTTGGTTTTTCTATGCATTGTTTTCTATGCATTTTTTATGCATTGTTTTCTTGTGCTAGTTGCACCTTGGTTTGAGAAGTGCCTAGTATTTTTTTTTGATGTTTGCAAGTAGATGTCTAGTATTTTTTTTTTATGTTTGCAATTAGATGCCTATGAATATCTAGTGCCTCACAACAACATCTAGTGCGGTGGAGCGGGGGAGGGCGCGGGGGGTGCTCGGCGGCGAGGGGGATCTTGCGAGGGGTGATAGCGATCGAGATGGAGGGGATTGAGATCGAGTGTCCTCATGAATATTCAATATTTTTTCATATTGAATATGAAAAAATATCATCAAATTTAAGTACAATCGATCTTAGCTAGCTATTTGTTCACAATCTTCTTGCCCTTATTTTTCGTAAATGGAGTTCTTCCCTTGAACGGACGTCCTTTAGGTAGGGTGGTCTTGCTTCTTCTTGTGGTGTATGCTGGTACTTCATCATCGTCGTCATGTTCCATCTTCGGGTCGCCGTACTTGTCGAAGTCTTGCTCATTGGCGACTCCATCCATTCGATGATCTTCCTTTTGCCTCTCCTCACTACAACACGACTGGGCTTTGGCGGGTCGGTAATGAAGAAGCATTGATCCACTTGGGAAGCGAGTACCCATGGCTCATTTTTCGCGGTGACGTTTGCGCCCGCGGTCTTGGATTTGGCTTCGGGTATAACCATGGTGGTGAAATACCGGTCTTCTTTTATGACGCTCTTGGCCCATCTGACACGGAACATCAGGACCTTCTCTCCAGCGTAGCTCAGCTCCCAGATCTAGTCGATCCTTCTGTAGTATCTGTCCTTGTCGTTACCGGTGTAGGATTCCATTGTTACCCCGGAGTTATGATAACCATCGCGCTTCATGTCCTTGGAGTTACCGGTGTAGAATGTGTAGCCGTTGGTATCGTACGCCTCATACGTCATCAGGTTGTGCTCGGCGCCCTGTGACAAGGCGAATATGAGTTGTTCTTCCGCGGAAGAATCCTCATGTAAAGGGTACGACAGAAGCTTCTGCTTGAACCAACGCATGAAACATGAGTTGTGCTCTTTGATTATATCTCCGTCCGTCCTCTGTTGGCCTCGGTCATTGTACGTCTTTTCAATAAAGGATTTGTGCTCTACGACCCAATGATCGACCACGGCGATGTGTTGTAGCGGGACTAGGTTTGCTCTTTCAAAGTCGGCGAGTCGACCCTCGAAGTCGACATGCATTTCGCGGTGACCCTCACGGTGACCCCATCCTGCGAGCCTGCCGAGGTGCTTGTTGACGGGCAGACCAACGGGGTTCTCGATGCCTAGATAATTCGTGCAGTAGGAGATGCACTCTTCGGTCAGAAATCCCTTGGCTATGCTTCCCTCTGGACGTGACATGTTGCGAACGTATCCTTTGATGACACCATTCATCCTTTCGAACGGCATCATGCTGTGCAGGAACGTCGGCCCGAGTTGGATGATATCCTCCACGATATGGACCAGCAGATGCACCATAACGTCGAAGAATGCTGGCGGGAAGTACATCTCAAGCCCGCATAGTATCACCACGATCTCTTCGTGTAGCCTTCTGAGTTGCCTCACGCCAACCGACTTCTGAGAGATGACGTCGAAAAAGTTGCATAGGCCAAATAGCGTTTGACGGACGTGCGCGTCCATGATCCCACGGATTGCAACTGGAAGTATCTGCGTCATCAGCACGTGACAGTCATGAGACTTCATCCCGCTAAACTTCTGCTTCGCTGAGTCTAGGTATCTGCTTATCTTCCCCGCATAACCGTAAGGAAGTTTTACTCCTACGAGGCAGGTGAAAAACTGATCGATCTCCTCCTGACTTAGAGTGAAGCACGCGGGAGGGAAGTCATTTCCGGTATTCTTGGACTTTTTTCCTTTGCGACGACTTTCCGTGTCCTGCTTCGCCTCATCTGCGTCATCATTATTAGCGTGAAGCTCCTCCCTGATGCCCATTGATTTGAAGTCTGCCCTTGCTTTCGGTCCATCTTTGGTCCTCTCTGGCATGTTGAGCAGGGTACCAAGCAGACTCTCGCACACGTTCTTCGAGATATGCATGCCATCAAGGCTGTGAGGCACACGGAGGATCTTCCAGTACGGCAAGTCCCAGAAAACAGACCTCGTTTTCCATACCTTCAGCAGCGGCTCTGGCGCTTTGCGCTTCTTTCCCGGCTCTGGCGCCTTTCCCGGCGGTGGGCACTCTTTCCAATTTTTCAACAGCTCGTATATTTCCTCGCCGCTCCTCATAAGGGGGCGTCTTCGGGGTTCGGTTTCACCATCGAACAGATCCTTGCGTTTTCTCCATGTGTCATCGTCGCGAAGCCACCTTCGATGTCCCATGAACACGGTTTTTGAAGACCCGGGATCTCTATCTAGCTGGCGATACATTGTGTCATCCATGCACCTGACGCATCCAGAAAATCCGTGGACCACCGTCCCCGCGACTTATCCGTAACCGAGATAGTCGTGCACCGTCGTGAGCAGTGCGGCTCTCATAGGGAAATATTCTTTCTCTGCGGCGTCCCACATATTGGCTGGCGTTTTCCACAACGTGTCTAGCTCCCTGGTTGTTTGGGCCGGATATAGATTGATGTCCCGGATATAGATTGATGTCGTTCCCTGGTTGTTTGGGCCGTTCAATTAGCATACTCATGTGAATGTACTTCCTCTTCATGCACAACCAGGGGGGAAGGTTGTACATCCACACAAACACAGGCCAGGTGCTATGTGTGCTTCTCTGGCTGCCATACGGATTGACTCCATCGGTGCTCGCGCCCAGCATGATGTTCCTTGGATCGTCGCCAAATTCTGGGTATTCGTAGTTCAACGCTTGCCACTGGCTCGCATCCTTAGGGTGACTCAGCATCTTGTCTTTTTTAATTATCTCCGGATCATTTCCGTCATCTTCTCGCTTTTTCTCCTCCCTATCCGCGTGCCAACGCAGGAGCTTTGCTACCTTAGGGTCCGCGAAATACCGTTGCAGACGAGGAGTGATCGGAAAGTACCACACCACTTTTCGAGGAGCTATCTTCCTCTTCTTGTATCGACTGACGCCGCACACCGGACATATGGTAGACTCCACGTGCTTGTCCCGATAAATGATGCAATTGTTCTTCTCGTCCAAAGGACACACGATTTTCTTCGCCTCCTCGAAACTGGTCGGGCACTTGTTCCCCTTGGGAAGACGTTCGTGCCAGAATGACATGTTCTCGTCGAAGCATGCGTCGGTCATTTTGTGTTTTACCTTCATTTCCAGAGCCATGAGCGTTACTCTCAGGCGGGTATCCTCGGCCCTGCATCCTTCATACAATGGAGTAACCGCGTCTATCTCCAGTTGATCCAGCTTGGCTTTCTCTCGGGCGGCAGCTCTTGCGTTATCCGTCTGCTTGAGAAGCAGCTCTTGAATATGATCCGTCATGATGGTCCATCGTCTGCTCCGGCATCTTCATCTTCATGATCATGCCCTTCGTCTGCTCCGGCATCTTCCTCGTCATCATGTACGACATCTTCTACATGATGACTATGTCCTGGAGATTCTACGTCTTCTCGCCCGCCCTCGTCGTGGTTGTCTTGCTCATGCCCTTCCTCATATCTTTCCAAGCCCCCATGGACGACTTCATAATCATCTTCATCACCTTGCCACCGATAGCCATCCATGAAACCACGCAAGAGCAGGTGGTCCCGCACCTTCACGGAATCCGGGTGCATAAGGCTCTTCAGCTTGCATCTTCGACACAGACATCTTATCTCCGTCTCGTTCTTTTGAAGCATCTCGGCCTTCGCGGAGCTCAAAAACCTATTCACGATGCCTTCGGTCATCGTGCGGACCATGGTCGCCTGCGGGGTAGAGAAAAACGATATTTTAGAACCAAAAAAAATTGGCATGACTTTGCCTAAAAATAGGACAAAAAAGAATGCATAGTGCCAAATTCTCGCCGAAACAGAAATGAATCAACATTCCGGGAAAATATTGGCAATGTTGGAGCATATATCTCCATATGTGGTTTTGGTACTTGATGACAATTCCTATGGACTAATGGTTGCCTTAAGTTACATTTATAGGATTTGAGGCACTTCTTGAAGTCCATCTGTTGGGTTCAAGGGGTTTATATGATGACCAAGATGGTATTCAAGGTATTATCCAAAGAATGGTCATAGAGACACATGGTTGATCAAGATCTCAGACAAAGAGTAAACCAAGATGATCAACACACAAAGCGTACAAGATGTACCGAGAGGGATCAAGTGATCCCATGGTATGGATTTGTCCATAGGCACTTCTTGAAGTCCATCTGTTGGGTTCAAGGAGTTTACATGATGACCAAGATGGTATTCAAGGTATTATCCAAAGAATGGTCAGAGAGACACATGGTTGATCAAGATCTCAAACAAAGAGTAAATCAAGATGATCAACACACAAAGCGTACAAGATGTACCGAGAGGGATCAAGTGATCCCATGGTATGGTAAGCATTGTCCATTACGTGTTTGTGTACTAACCCATGGTCTTCGTGAGAGTTCTATGTGGGGGTTAGGTGTGTTTACATGGGCTTGCGTCAAAGGGAAGATCTCATACAACCCATGGAGTATGACGTCAAGTTGTGATCATCATCAATGGTTGATCAAGATCTCAGACAAAGAGTAAACCAAGATGATCAACACATAAAGCGTACAAGATGTACTGAGAGGGATCAAGTGATCCCATGGTATGGTAAGCATTGTCCATTACGTGTTTGTGTACTAACCCATGGTCTTCGTGAGAGTTCTATGTGGGGGTTAGGTGTGTTTCCATGGGCTTGCGTCAAAGGGAAGATCTCATACAACCCATGGAGTATGACGTCAAGTTGTGATCGTCATCAAGATTGCGATGTGCAAGTTCAAGTGGATCAGCACGAAGATAGCATGCTTGAAGCTTGCCGTCCATTGTGGTGGCAATGGACTTGTGAAGATATGCTGAAGAGTGGCTCACTCATAGTGAGTATGGGGGAGCAATCAACTAGTCTTCATCAAGCCAACACAATCAAGAAAGGTGGTCCATCTTGAGGAAGCCAAGATCATCATCATCTATCTCAAGAGGGCGAGGTGCAAGGTATAGGTTTGCCCTTGATAGGTTTTCTGGTTAGGATAGATTGCTGTTCTATCAAGTGGGGCTCTCAAGTGAGTAGCTTGATCGTATCATTCATTGAGAGCTCAAACCATTTGCATCCTTGCATCATACTTCTTGGTTCTTGTTTGGTGTTTCTCTTTGTGAGTTTTAGAGCTTATGGTCATCTTCGTGACAAGCTCGACTTCATCGAAAACGGAGTCCATATGCATCTACTATGATGTTTTCGATGTTGGAGTTTTTGCCGGTTCTTCATTCATAGAGATCTCACATCTCTATATCTTTGGCATATTCATACCCGCATGGTCTTAATATTTCCAACAAGCTTGGGTTTGCTCGATTCGGAGCTCGTATGCGAAAGTTATGGCTGTTTCAGTGGCGAGCGGTAGTACCCCTGGACCTAGCGGTAGTACCGCTAGAGTTGGCGGTAGTACCGCTGGCCCTAGCGGTAGTACCGCTGGCTTGCGGTAGTACCGCCCCTGGTCAGTGGTAGTACCGCTCCAGGAGCTTAGTACCGCCTGCCTAGCGGTTGTTCGTGGACGGACCTTTTTGCGAAGACTTTCTTGGCAATGGTAGTGCCGTTGCACTACCACGGGCCAGCGGTAGTACCGCTGGAGTGCCAGCGGTAGTACCGCTGCAGCCAGCGGTAGTACCGCTAGCTGGCGGTAGTACCGCTGGAGTGCGAGCGGTAGTACCGCTGCAGCCAGCGGTAGTACCGCTGGATCTCGGGCAGAAAGTGGGGGTAACGGTCTGATTCCTTCCCCCACTATATAAAGGGGGTCTTCTTCCCCCTTGGTCCAATCCATCCGTTGAGCTCTTGTTCTACCTCCATTGTTGACATTCTTAGAGCTTGATTACTCTCAATCCCTCCAATGATTCTTGCTTGTTCTTGAGGGAAAAGAGAGAGGAGATCTAGATCCACATCTCCACCAATCACTTTCTCCTCTATGTGAGGGGAACCCCTTGGATCTTGATCTTGGAGTTCTTTGTGAGCTCCTTGTTCTTCCTCTCGTATCTCTCCATTGCTTTTGTTGTTGTGGAGGGATTTGAGTGTGAGGGACTTGACCACTTCGTGTGTTCATGCCATTGCATTAGTTGCATTGGTTTGAGTTCTCCACGGTGATACATGGAAGTGAGAAGTTGAGAAGCTTACTAGCCTTGATATTGTTCTTCGTGGATGCTTTGGCGTCCTAGAAGCTTGGTGGTGTCTCGAAGCTCAATCATTGTGGTGTGAAGCTCCGGGAAGCATCGGGATCTCCAACTAGGTTGTGGAGATTGCCCCGAGCAATTTGTACGGGTACCGGTAACCGCCCCCAAGGTTGCCACGTGTACGGGTTCGGTGACCGCCCCCAAGGGTTGCCATTTGTACGGGTTCGGTGACCGCCCCCAAGGGTTGCCATTTGTACGGGTTCGGTGACCGCCCCCAAGGGTTGCCATTTGTACGGGTTCGGTGACCGCCCTCAAGGGTCCCTTAGTGGAATCACGCCATCTTGCATTGTGCGAGGGCGTGAGGAGATTACGGTGGCCTTAGTGGCATCTTGGGGAGCATTGTGCCTCCACACCGCTCTAATGGAGATTAGCATCCGCAAGGGTGTGAACTTCGGGATACATCATCGTCTCCCCGTGCCTCGGTTATCTGTTACCCGAACCCTTTACTTATGCACTTTACTTTGTGATAGACATATTGTTTATTGTAATATATCTTGCTATCACTTAGTTGTTTATCTTGCTTAGCATAAGTTGTTGGTGCACATAGGTGAGCCAAGTTGTTTGTAGGTTTTGTGCTTGACATATTAAACATTAGTTTTATTCCTCATTTGTTCAAGCCTAAACCTTAACTATTTTTAAGCGCCTATTCACCCCCCCCTCTAGGCGACATCCACGTCCTTTTCAGGAAACTATCGCATTTCAAATACCGGTACCTGCAAACACAAACATATATGCAACACCACAAACATATGCAACACAACAAACATACGTAGATCTAGCTAGGCCATAAAAAGTGCATGTGCACGTTGTTGGAGGGAGAAAAAAGTAGATCTACAACATAAAAGCTTTCCCCTTACTTACCTATCGAAAAAAGGTAATTTAACCACTTAATTTGGGTGAATCTATGATGCAAATGAGGTGAGGGGGAGGAGGCACCCGAGACAAGCTTGGAGGAGGAGGTGGAGAGAATGAAAGTGGGGAAAGTTAGTGTGGTAGGTGGCTGTCCAAAATATCTAGCTGGTCCCAGGTTACCAATGGCGCACCACCTACATATACGCCATTAGTAACCCTGGTTACTAATGGCGCACCTCCTCTGGTGCGCCATTAGTAGTTCTGTAAAAAAAAGTAGTGGCGCACCACCAATAGATGCGCCATTAGTAACACTGGTTACTAATGGCGCACTTGCTTTTGTGCGCCATTAGTAGTTTGCAAAAAAAACCAAAAATAAATTTAAAGTAGTGGCGCACTACTAACATATGTGCCATTAGTAACCAGGTTACTAATGGCGCACCAGGGGCTGGTGCGCCATTAGTAGTTTTGCAAAAAAAAAAAAAAAAAATTAGTAGTGGCGCACTGTGAGTGTGGTGCGCCATTAGTATCCACCACACTAATGGCACACCTCACATGGTGCGCCATTACTATATAGTAGTGGCGCACGGCTTGTGTGGTGCGCCATTAGTATCTATTTCATCTATAGCCCTTTTCCTAGTAGTGTTTGGTTTATGACTAGACATGTCGATCCGGGTTCTTTGTCATTGGATTGCTAGCGACACAATTGCATACGTGAGTCAAAAGGCGCAAACGGTCCCGGCTAAGGTAAGGCTGCAACCGTGGGGTTAACCATGCGTGAGACCGCAAAGAGATGCGATGTGTTACAGGCTGGATTCCTATGGCTTAGGATCGGGGTCCCGACAAAGTTACAAAGGACAACTATGCTAGGTAGCATTCCACATCAAAAATTCAGTCTTTATCACTTCCCTACTCGAGGACGAGCGGGAGTTAAGCTTGGGGATGCTTGATACGTCTCCAACGTATCTATAATTTTAGATGGTTTCATGCTATTATCTTGTCAAACTTTGGATGTTTTGCATGCCTTTTATATATTTTTGTGACTAACTTATTAACTCCGTGCCAAGAGCCAGTTCCTATTTTTTCCATGTTTTTTACCCCTTTAGGAGGAGGATTTTGAACGTAGTCCAAACGGAATGAAACTACCAAAAAGATTTTTTTTGGAATAGAAAAAGACCGGGAAGCCGAAGAATCAGGGCAGGGGGCCACCAGGGACCCCCACAAGCCCTCATGGCGCAGCCAGGGGGGCCTGCGGCACCCTGGCTTGTGGGCTCCCTGAGGCTCCTTTGCCCTAGGTTTTGCGCCTATATATTCCATAAAATTCCATAAAAAATGAGGAGATCACCGAAAGTACTTTTCCACCGCCGCAAGCTTCTGTATCCGCAAGATCCCATCTGGGGCACGTTCTGGTGCCCTGTCGGAGGGGGGATTCGGACACGGAGGGCTTATTCATCAACACCATGACCTCTCCGATGATGCGTGAGTAGTTCACCATAGACCTACGGGTCCATACCTAGTATCTAGATGGCTTCTTCTCTCTCTTGGATCTTCAATACAAAGTTCTCCATGATCTTCATGGAGATCTATCCGATGTAATTTTCTTTTGCGGTGTGTTTGTTGAGATCCGATGAATTGTGGATTTATATTCAGATTATCTATGAATCTTATTTGAGTTTCTTCTGATCTCTCTTATACATGATTTCATATCCTTGTAATTCTCTTCGAGTTGTGGGTTTTTTTGGCCAACTTGATCTATGATTCTTGCAATGGGAGAAGTGCTTGGTTTTGGGTTCATACCGTGCGGTAACATCACCCAGTGACAGAAGGGGTAGCGAGGCACGCATCGTGTTGTTGCCATCAAGGGTAAAAAGATGGGGTTTCCATCATTGGTTTGAGTTTATCCCTCTACATCATGTCATCTTGCTTAAGGCATTACTATATTCGTCATGAACTCAATACACTAGATGCATGCTGGATAGCGGTCGATGTGTGGAGTAATACTAATAGATGCAGAAAGTATATCGGTCTACTTGTCTCGGACGTGATGCCTATATGTATGATCATTGCCTTAGATATCGTCATGACTTTGTGCGGTTCTATCAATTGCTCGACTGTAATTTGTTCACCCACCGTGATATTTGCTATTTTGAGTGAAGCCTCTAGTGAACACTATGGCCCCTGGGTCTACTCCACACCATATTTTCAGCCTTACACTTTTTACTTCGTTGCACTTTACGCCTTCAGATCTCACTTTGCAATCAATCTTGAAGGGATTGACAACCCCTTTAAAGCGTTGGGTGTAAGCTCTTTTGTGTTTGCACAGGTACTCTGGACTTGACGAGATTCTCCTACTAGATTGATACCTTGCTTCTCAAACTGAGGGAAATACTTATTGCTCCCGTGCTGCATCACCCTTTCCTCTTCAAGGGAAAAACCAACGCAAGCTCAAGAGACGACAGAAGGATCTCTGGCACCACTCCCGGGGAAGGACTTTTGTTGCCATAGCAGCATACTAATGAAAAAGATGACTGCTAGGAGAGGAACAAGGCCAAGCCTAAACAGAGTTACCCTCAATGTTCCATATGCATCAGAGAATGATGATGAATATGATGATGAAACACATGAAGCCATCCTCGGACACAAACAAGAAAGAGTCGCACAGACAAAAGGTACCACCATTCCCGTCGCACTTGATTCGAAGGTGGTACTGGACTTCATCGATATTTGGTACAAAGCATCGAGCACACCCATTAATGATTTGAAGATTCCACCTGGACCTAGTCACATGGTTGCCACATTCATCAGTGAAGAAAAATGGAAGGCTGAGCAAGCCAAACAAGCTCAAAAAGCAAAGGTCCAAAAGGAGAAGTACTTGCAGCAAAATCTTTTGACCTGGACGCGAGAGCAACTTGTCTCCACTAAAGCTAAGATCAAAACCCTTAGTGAGAAATTGACAAGCTATCATGCTAAAAGGAAAGGATCCAAAGTGGGATTCGGCAAGGCTGCTATCGAAGCCGTAGCTCAGTAGAACAATAGGGTTTCAGCCCCAACGCAACCATCCATTCCTTAGGCGAGCTACACTGTACAACTCGCTGATGAATCTCCTAATAAACTTGCTACTGATGAACCTTCCAGGCCAGCTAATGAATATGCTATGGCTAAAGAAAATGCTTCTTCACCAAAGTCTTCACAATGAAGAAGATCACTCTTCCTTCTGCACCATAAGTGAAGAAAACCAAAGTGGCTGAATAAGAAGGCAAGAAGAGTGAAACATCAATAGCTTCAGAGTCCTGAGAGACAGAACGCTTGAGGACTTTGACAACTTCTTCAACTCCTCCAATTGATGCAACCCCTCTCAATGTTGCACCTGCCTATATGATGGTGCCCTTTGGTGAGGAGCATGTCATCCAAGAAGGGGATGAAGAAATGGAAGAAAATCGCTCTGCTGCTTCCACACCTATTGATGAGAAAACTGAAGGTGATCAAATTCCTCAAGCCTCAATTCCTCCTCATAACACAGAGATAACTACTAAAGAATAGGATGAAGATGTGGACATTGGCTACAACACACCAGTGATACATGATGACTATTGGGAAAAGGCTCATCCAAATTCGCCATTGGCCACTCCATTTCCTCAAATACATGAGTCCCCTGGAGCCACTAAAGTTCAGACTGGATCAGAGGAAAAGAACTCTCCGGTGAAGTCTGTCCTAGAACAAGAATCAGCTACATCAGCTGATGAAACTGAAAATATTGACGAAACTGCTACGCCAGAAACTGATACATTGGGTTAGCATATTCCTCATACTAAAGAACATGTGCCTGAAGAAACTGCACCTGCACAAGATGAAGAAAATGCTGATGAACTACTTGTTGCAAATCCTCACACAACTATTGTGGTGGCTAAAATTCCTCAGGCTAATGAAAATCTTCAGCTGAATCTTCAACCAAAGCCTCGTCAGCTTACTCCAAAAGGCCGAAGTTTCAGAAGGCAATGTTCTATGATGAGCATCATTTCTTCGTTGGTGCAAATCCATATGAAAAACTTGGCATTAGGCACAAGAGATTTTGGACAAGCACGCAACTCAACTACTACAGTGCGGTGCTTATTGACAAGAACAAGATCTTCCACCTTCGCCATATTCTTCATGGAGATATGGAAAACATTCCATGCTTCACACGAGCACTGAATGTTCTTCATGATGCAGGGTCACTTCAGTTCTGCACTGATCTCTGTTACTGGAATGAAGAGATTATTCTTCAATTGTTGCCACTACGAATATATCTAGTGACCACAAAAACATCAACTCTTGGGTCTTGCACTGAACGACCGACAATACTCATTTTACTGCTCCAGCCACTGAATTGCTTCGAGCTCTACCAATCCAAATTCCTTCAAAAGGAGCAAGGTGTCTATATGATGAAAAAGAGTTGCCCAATCATCTGATGGAAGTACTCATGAAGACTTTAGCTCCTATCAAGCCTCCAAGGACTCAATTCCTGGTGAAGAAATTGAAATATGTGCCCAGGACAGTCTACAAGAACTTGGCCCAAACCTTCACTCCTACCAAAGGTCATGACTCTGAAGAAGATGTTGTGGGGATCATGAAGAACATGCTCTTTAACATCATTCATGGAATCCAAATGAATCTTCAAGATTTCTTCCTCAATACATTGGCCACAAATGCTTTGTCACCATTTGAGAGGAAGATATATGCGCCATGGATCATGAGATTCGTCAGTACCAGATCTTCAATACCCTATCAGGCTGATTATCCGAATCACCTCAGCTACTTGCCTCCCCTTGAATTCCTCAAGAAATCTTTTGAACTGACTGAAGGCAAGGGAAAATTAGTGATAGATGAAGGAACTCAGCCGCTGGATGGTCAATTTCGTTAGGCTGCATCATATTCCACCAGTGATGAAACTTCATCACAAGAGTCTGATGGTAAGGCAAAAGCTTCAAGCCCAACTATCCCACGGGTGATGACTGACCGAGAACTTCTCCTCAGTCTTCATCCGAAAGTTCATCGAAACCATAGGTGGCTTAAGTGTCAGTTTATCTCCATTGTGAAAACCCTCAACACAACTCAGAATGATGTGAAGAAAAACCACTGCTATCTTCATGAAGTATTTGATCGCACCGGGGCCATACTATCACACCTCACAACTCCTGAGGAACTAAAGGAAATGGAGTTCACTCAAGACTTCGACTGGTCATGACCACCAAAGAAGAAATTCAAGAAGATCCTAGTTCCTGACTTGGTGGATAGTTCATTTTCCTCATTACGCTTTGTTGATGACAATGAAGATCTTGATGACACGACTGTTTGTCCAACCAGGCAGATTGACCTGAAGAATGCTAGCGCTCCTCCTCCATCAACAAGATGAAATTCTCCAGGGGTGTTAGTCCTCGGTTTTTGACCCTTTTCGTCACTTGATGACAAGGGGGATCTGAGTTAGTCTTCAAGCAGGTTTAATTTATGGGCTATTATAAACTTTGATTAAGTTACTCTTGTTCTTCTGAAGTTTTTTCTGTAATGAGTTATAACTTAAGCCCGGTGGTGGATTGACACTTTTGAACATTTTTCCTCGCATGCTTATTCCTCAAGTTGATTAAATGCATGCATTCTCTAATTCGTTAGACACCATTTTTCATCATGCATTTCAAATTCATCATACTATATGTTAAATGCATGTATGCATTACAAGATATAGGGCGAGATCTCCATGGTATAAATCATCAATGTGCATTTGCAGTCCAAAGCAAATTCCTCAAATATGCACATCTTCAGGGGGAGTTTATCTATATCTTGAAGTCAAATTCCTCAAACTTTGTACTTACACTTCATATTTTTATCCCTGTTGAAAACTTAACCTATTTTTCATACACCGCCAAAAAGGGGGAGATTGTAAGTCCATCTAGTGCCCCTTAGTGATTTTGGTGGATTGAGGACTTATAGGTTAAGAGACTGATAGTTTGTAAGTGTACACAGGCTCTATAAGCCGTAGAGGAGTTTGAGTTATTCGAAGAATGTCGACCCCTAAAATTGTATGTCTTCGTGTGAAGACTTTAGTCATTCCTTGAAGACTTTGATAGCGAAGAAATTGCTATTCCTCATGAAGACTTTGGAAATGAGTAATTTGGTGTATCCTAAAAGAAATGCTCTGAAGACTTTGAAGGTTGAAGATTTACTCTGTGTGTTTCATTTTCTTCTTTCTTGAGTCATAGGAACACCACACTGTTTAAGGGGGTCGAGGTAATACTGAGGAAAGATTTCCTCATAATGCTCAACTCAAATCCTACACGTACCAAATCCTTCGAGTGAAGCCTTTGAAAATCTCTCACAACTTAGTCGAAGTCTTTAGTGACACAGACAAATGCTTCTGGTTGCTGAAGAAATTGTACTAACTGAGGAGTTAGGATTTCGCCAGTATGACCTGCCTATTAGTGAGGAACATGAGAGGCATGAGGACTTTCAAAGTTGAAAGATTCGACTGTTGTTGCTCCACGCGCCACATGTCCCCAATCTTATCCATACAACGGTCATACTGTTGGGGGCATTAATGTCATATCATGTCGGGATGCTCTAAGGCTGTAAATAGCCGCCCCCCACAACCACTAGTTGGTTGGCTGCTCTGAGATAAACTGGCACTTATCATTTAGAGCAACCCAATCCTCAAGGACTTTGAGTAAAAATCATCAAGTGAGGAAAAAACCAAACACCCAAATCAAATCCAAAAACCCAAAGTGATTGAGCATATCTGAAGAGATTGTTCTTGTGTGGAACCGACGCTTGTTACCTTTGAGGATTGTGCATCCTCCAGATGGTTAGGCATCATGGATAGAACATCCAGCAGCTAATTGTGGATCACCGGGTGACCGAGTTTGTGAGGGTTTGGAAGTCTGGCCTGAAGACTTACCACAAGTGTTGGGCGAGGATTGTGTGTCCTTAGCTCAAGGAGACTACGGTAGGGACTGTGTGTCACGGGACTGTGTGTCCTTTGGTTTGAATACCAAGCCGCTCCAAACTAGATGTACGACTGTCACAACAGTTGGAACTGGTTCATCAAACCATTGTATTCATCAAGCTACGTATTCTATTTCTTCAACTCTTTCGTTTCCTCAATTGCATGTTGATGACTTTGATATGTACTATTTGAAGAATTTGACTCAAGACTTTCTCTGAATTCCTCACCTCAAATTCTTCACTTAAGTTATTCACCACCTGCTTATCCTGTTCAAGCGACATGTGCAAACCGAACACTTCACATCACTCTCAGAACTAAGCTATATCCTCTTTTGCATATCTGTTTGAGTACTTATTCCGGTGTACTTTGTTCATGACTGAGGACTTTCCTCACTAGGAATTACCTCGGTGATGAATTTGAAAAATTGACTATTCACCCCCCCCCCTCTAGTCGATATAACGCACTTTCGAAACCTTCTAGAAATTTCCCAAAACCAGAAAAAACCGATCAGAACCTCTAGAAGGTTCGCAAAACTGGGAACGCTGGAACATTAAACGGGCTGGCCCACCCCCAAACGATCGCTCGCGTATCATGTGCGAAGCCCCGACATTACGATGTAACGAACGTCCAATAGGGTTTTCCTTGACTAAACAAACTTTGCAACATAGTATATTTTTATATTTTTAAAGACCAAACTCGCAGCAATATGAGTGTATTCAACATGATCATAATTATTTTTTGTTGCATATTAGAAAAA
This sequence comes from Hordeum vulgare subsp. vulgare, assembly GCF_904849725.1. Taxonomy (NCBI): domain Eukaryota; kingdom Viridiplantae; phylum Streptophyta; class Magnoliopsida; order Poales; family Poaceae; genus Hordeum; species Hordeum vulgare. The sequence goes on along the minus strand of NC_058521.1, from coordinate 278,559,485 downwards.
ACAATTAAAAACTAAGGGTATATAAGCAACAATCTAATTCGTTGAGACAAGTTAACAAAATAATGGCTGCAACATAAAGGCAAAGTTTGCTGCAATATGAGTGTATACAACATGGTCATGATCATTTTTGTTGCATATTACATAACGCAATTAAAAAAGAAGTGTATACATGCAATAACGTAATTCGTTGAGACAAAAACCGATAAGGAGCATCCCACAAACAACACCATGGCAAGAGTCCCTTTGCCAAGTGACACGTGTTGCATCCACTTCATACATATAAAGGTGAATCTTCTTCTTTACACGTGTTCACTTGATCCCCTCGAGAATAGTATACTACTTGACGCTCCTCTTGTGTGCATTCATAGGTATTGCCGAAGCTAAATTAAATACGAGGAGGAGTGCCAACACCTACATACGACTACACCGTCCGTGAGGGAAGCTTGGAAGAGGAGACGAAAGAAGGCGGAGCTGCGGAAGACTACATCACTCGAGAAACGGAAGCCTCTGGACATCCGACACTCTACAGTGTCCGGACGTCCGACACCTCCCAGCATACGGACGACCGAGCTTCATCGGAAAACTGAAGCAACGCCGTCCGAGTCAAATCGCCGGACATTCGAGACGCTCCGGACGTCCGGACCCTCCTGAGCCACCGGACGACCGATGTCCTTGAGACGTCTGGAAATTGTCTACAGTCACGGGTCCTGGGCCTTGTATCTCTTCTCCACTTACCCCTTAGTGGCTAAAAGTATAAATACTATTCACCCACCTCCATCTAGGGTTACCTGTCACACCCCGTTTTCACCTCACTTCTGTGTAATTTCAAAATCTGAGTTTATTAAAACTTTTCAAAAACCAATATTGTGAGTGCCATGGTTGTCATTGTATGCTTGTATGCTTGATTGAGTAGTATCAAAAACCATATTTTTCATAACATAAATATCCCCAAAGTTCTTTTTCTTATTTCTCACTATTTCAAAACACTGCCTTGGGTTGCACTACAAGTCCTTGATAGCAAGGGAGTGCTCTTACCCAAAGTTCGTGATCTGGTTTTAAAACTATTTTAAATCTCCAAAACCATAAAATAATTATTTTATAAATTATTTTCATATTTTATTTGCATGTCCATTTCTAAGGCCAGAAATGCAATTCCTATACGGAAAATTCCTTTTCTGCCTTAGAAAAAACTGAGAAAATTTAGAGATACTGAGAGGACATATATTTTCCATACATAAAATTTTCAACCCCAATTTATATTCAAAATATTTGAGAAAATCCTTGAAAACCTATTTTGTTTGTTTTTACCTTTTGGAATATTTCCAAGGGAAATATTTCCAATAAAATCCCATCAAATTCCAGCAACCTTCCCAAGCTATATTTAGTGGACACACCAAGTTTCACCTCATTACAAGGTGATTTGATTCACTAAATAATCCAAAAACCCTCTCTGTCCAGAACCAAGTTGAAACATCTCTACATTACAAAGTTTAGCCAAATGGGTTGAAACTTTGCAGGAGTGTTCAACACCCCAAATGAGGAGTCTCTACCAAAAATGAGATTTGTAGGAGGTAATCTACCCACATTCCCTTTGAAAGGGCAGATCTGCCATTTGGGGGGTGATTTCAACTTTGCATTGCCAAAATTGTACAATGGAGCTCAAATTTTGTGGAGTATCTTATTTCTGCATCAAAGTTAATCTTGTTAACTCTCATCGCCAGTGGTAAGGTGTTGCTATCCCAAACACCTGTCGAACACCTTCTGCCATATTAGCAAACCAGTCCCTACCCCACTCCACACCAAAGCTCTTCCCTCCAAACTCTTTGACCAAGCAGCCAGCACCACTCCCCAACTGCTGGAGAGTGGCCCCTCTTTGAATCCAAGCAGAAGGCCCCAAAATCCTCATTCTAAGTTCTGCGCCCATGCTGGCACCTCTTCTTTCCTCTCTCACCATGGCCAGCAGTGAGTCTGTCGGCTCCCAAACGGCTAGGCATCTTCAGTCCAAGCCCCACGACACCACACACACGGCCAAAGCGCCCCAGAGCGCGCCAGCATGCCGTGGCATGCCAAAACTGCGCTCCGGGCACGCTGTTGGGCACACCCAAAGCAAAGGTTGCTAGCCCCGGCCGGTTCGCCCCCCCTGATGCCCATTCGAGTCCCCGACCATCTCTTTGTATCAGGGCAGCCCCAGGGCCCCTCCTCCCTCACTCTATTGACCCGAGGGACGCTTGCCCATGCGCGCCAGATCCAACCAGAAGACCATGGCCACGCGTGCATGCTCCTCCTCGCTCTCTCTCCCTCTCAGTGGATACCGCAGGTCCTAAACCACGTCTGCATACCGTGGTTTCGACCCCGAGCACTCACTGCCCCTGCCGCGAGCAGCGGTGAAACCACTAGCGCCACCGGCTCGATGCACCATCGGGAGCCTATAAATTGGCCCTCCCCCTCGCTCCAGCACCTCCATAGCACCTCTCCAGTGCCTACATTCTAGCCCTGTCCTCTCCATTTGAGCACAACGAGCTCGTGTGCTCGAGATCGACCGAGGCCCCGCCGCTTCGGTGCTTTGTCGATCTCGGGCTACGGGCCAGCTCCGACGCTCCTTTCACCTCCTCCATGATCCTAGCAACCTCAGGGAGCTTCCCCATCACTTCCCTGAGCTAATCCCATGCCCGTAGCACCCAGTTCATCATCCTCCCGAAACAGCTCCGCCGTAGCCACCTTGTCGCCGGTGAACCAGGGCCTCCCCGTCGACCCCTCGACCACCAGGAGGTAGGCAACGTGAGTTGGTTCTATTTCATCCTTCGGTTGGGCTCGAGGACGTCGCTAGCCTCGCCGGCGTGCCTCTCCTCCTCTCTGTCCTGAGGTGGAACACGACCTCGACATGTGGGGCTCACCTGTCGGTGGCTCTTCTCTCTCCCCCTCTCTCCTCTCTGCCACTGACCACACGAGCCCGCGCATCAGGTTTGAACCTGGTCGCGCGCGCGCCTGGGCTGGCTCGCTCGCTCGCTAAGTGGGACGGCCCAAGCCTCAGGCCGAGCGAGGCCTAAGCCCCAACCTCTTTTATTTTTCTGTTATTCTGGTTTTAAAAAGATTTTTATAAAATAATTATTCAATGTATTTTTATTATTCTTCCACCATAATTCTTCTGAAAATGAGTAGTATTTAACAAAACCTTTGTACAAATTTTTGAAACAACCTTACGTTTTGTAATAATAAAAACGCTATTTGGAATAGTTTTTCTTCACTTAAAGTGATTTTGAAAATAATCCTTTCACTAATACCAGAGATAAATATTTTTAAAATAACAATATGGATTTTTCAGAATTTAGCAACATTTTTAAAGTGAGTTCGTGGTCTGTTTTTGAGTGAGCTACTTATTACTCCTTTATTTATTACGACGATTGAAACCACGTTTCACGAAGGAGTTGGGCTTAAAGACCTCGAAGACCCCATTACTTAGCTGATCAAGGCAAGCAGCCCTTTGATCATGTCTAAGCTATTACTATATTGCATGCTAATAGAGCAAATACTCCCATTCCATTTGATCATGTTGACAAGTAGAGCTAAGCATAGTAGAAGCATGAGCATGACGATGGTAAAAATCAAAGGTTTATGAAAACCCAGTCGGGTGCCACTAATGCCCGAGGCTGATGATGAGTTAGGTGACCACTTTTGGAGAAGTGGTGCACCGGGTATTTTGGTGTGAGTGGTTTCGGAAATGGGAATAGATTTATGATGTGTCGACCATCCCAACCTTACATGTGCGACCACGTTACCCCTTTATGGGACGGGGCCTTGTTGATTACTCTGGTCGGCGCTAGCATAGAGCCACATTACTAGTGGCGGGAGTGATGTGTGGTCACTCTCGTGATGGGGTCATGCTAGGTAGGGCGACTATGCCATTTTGAAGTGTTCCGGGCACACCGTTGGTCCCCACATGGATGATACTGTACAGAGACGGTGCTCGTAAGACGTACATCATGTGGGCTGGGTACCAATCGAGTGGATCTCTTTGTCTAGTATCGTCGGGGGAAAGGCATTGATCGGGTACTTAACTCGGGTATGTTATATACCGCGAGTCGGGGATGACACGGAAGTTTCCCGGATCTTGCGTGTACTACGTACAACCTCTCAAGAGTGTAAAACTATTCGAAAAGTCGTGTCCAAGGTCAAGGAGAATTGGGTGGTGCTACTTAAACTACGTCTAGTCGTTTTCGCATAAACCAAGTGTGTTTGTGTTTAGAGGTGTTATCTGAGAAAGAATTGATATGGCCAAGTTTGGTGACTTGGCATATCGGGTGAACCTCGAGTGGTTAGCCCTTGACAGATATGTTGATATCTGTAGCCTCTTCTTCTAAATACCATCTAGTTTATGTTGCATATCCATGATCATGTTTATTTACAGTTAAGCTTCTATCCATCAATACTGCATATTACATGTTATCCTACCAAATGCATTATACATATCATGGGCTGTTTGCGAGTACATTCAAAGTACTCATTGGCTTGCCACTGGTTATATTATTGACCAGACATGGAAGGACCGGAGTTTGGAGAAGAGTACGTCATCGGAGACGGCCCTACGAACTAGGATGCTTCCGAGTCAGAATGCCTATTGGTGTAGGCTGATGGCATGAGCACCCGCTTAGCCCCAAGAATTCCTCTACTAGTTGTGTCAGTGTGATTTGGCCTTATAGGCCCTACCTTGTGAACTTGGCCTTATTGGTCATGTGTTGTAATATTTCGGTACGTTGGATGCAAGACTCTTATTATTCAGCATTTGTGTGTTCGCTGAGCATTGATCTCTGGGATCACTGAGCATGTACATTCGGCGATCTCGACTCGTAAGTGGGGGTCCCCACAGAGCTGGTATCAGAGCCATCCTAACTGTAGGAAGCCTTAGGTAGCATGGACGATAGGCGAAACGAGTAGTGCACTCATCCATTACACTTGAAATATTCTGTACCCACCAAAAAAATATAACCTTCTCCTACATCCTTGTAAATGGTCATCGTACCTGAGATGCTTCTGGAGACATGATTTCCCCTACTTTTGGGAGATAGCCTTGCGAAGTGTCAAGTACGACGCATGTCCATTTTTCTCTACCACGAGCACTGGGTCAACGCCGACACCAAAAAATATCACGTGGACGTGATAGTGAAGGCTAGCGACTCCCCAACTAGTTGGTTTTTGGAAGGACCACAGATGGAGAATCTGATGTTGGCAGTGGAGACAACCGCACGAGAGGCGCTCGTGCGTCTCCGCGACATCCTTCCCGAGATGGCTAACGAGCCAGCTACTCGTCACTTGCCTTCTATTAAGGACGGAATTAACGGGAGTTGGACACTCAACCTGTCTTCGAAGGACGGAACGCCACTCAGGTTTCAGACCTACTCCAGCCTCTCCGCAGACACCTTGACTCACTTTCTAATCAAGGAGTCGATGATGCTTCACCAATAGCTACACCAAGTCAAGGACCTACTTTGCCTGGAAAAGATGAAGACCCGCAAGGTTAAGAAGGAAGGAGCACCCGGAGGGCAGTCAGCCATTGCCTTCCGAGGAGGAATACCATCGCTCCGGGCCACTCCTATTCAGAGTCGTCGTATGACCGTGGAAGAGTACACTAAGATCCTTACCGCTTCACCGACTAAGAGGCACTGTGATGGACCACTTCCATCTCCTACACCTATGGAGGAGGAAGGTACCGATGAAGATGAAGACGAAGACCCTGCAGAGCTTGCCTACGAGACCGAGCAGTGCGCCACTTAGAAATGCGACTTAGGCAATTAGAAGTCTTCCCCAAGCGTAGTTGAGTCCGTGTATCGGTTCATGTGAACCATGAGTGTTGTATGATGCAAGCCGCATTTCTACCTTAGGCAGCTTGTAAGCGACTACATCACTTGTTTTAATCCAATGCATTAGATTTTCCAAAAACCTTTTGTTTAAAACTCTCACACTAGCATAGTGCCAAACCCCCTTATTTAGAGCATCATCCCTTATGATTCCCAACCAATTCAGCATGTTGACCTATCTACTCCCCTAATAGGATGGTGATTTCAACCCACACCAGCACCTTCGGCAACCCCGTTCTCCCACCTCTGGCCAGCAGCAGGGAACCGGTGGGAACGCTCAAGCTGGAGATCACCACGAGCAGCAGCAAGGTGATATTTCTCCGCCACCGCCTCCTCCAGAGATCCTGACTGTGGCTCAGTTCCTCCAAGCTCTCTGAGAGGAACGTCAAGCCAACAATGTCGCCATCTAGCAGCTAGCTCAAGTCTTGGTGAACAATCCTCCGCAAAACGGAAATGGCAACGGTCGCTCTACTCTGTCTGAGTTTATGCGGACTACGCCTCCTATATTCACGGAGACAACTGAACCATTGGATGCAGATGACTGGATCCGTACTACCAGAGACCTCCTCGTGTTGGTCAAGTGCACCGATGATCGCGAGGAACTCCTTTATGCTTCTCACTATCTCAGAGGCACGGCCAGAGCTTGGTGGGACGGGTTCTAGATCATGCGAGAAGGGCAAGCTATCACTTGGGTAGTATTCAAAGAAGGATTCCGCGCCGCTCACATTCCTCGTGGAATGATGACCATTAAGAAGCGAGAATTCTGAGCTTTGAGGCAAGGCAATGGAACTGTCAAGGAGTATCTGCAAATTTTTAACCTCCTGTCAATATATTCACCAAAAGACGTCAACACTGAGGCCGCAAAAGTGGAACGCTTTATGGAAGGACTGCAGCAGTCACTCCAGTATCAACTCGTTGTTTGTAAATGCCGACCTTGTGTGATCTGGTTAACAAGGCCCACATGTTGGAGGATAAGCGTCGTGCAATGGACGACACCCGTAAGCGCAAGTTAATGGGTCGTGGAGGACCCAGTAACCCGAAACCACGTCCATGGCAGTCAGCCCCAGCAAGACCCAATTATCAGCAACAATAGTACAAGGCACCAACATTCCGCCAGAACTACCAGCCTGAGCAGCAAGTCAACACCAAGCCAGCAATCAACCCGCCGAATAACAGTGGAGTCAAGACCAACATCCCAGGACAAGTTACCTATTTTGGATGTGGACAAGCTGGGCACTATTCCAGGCAATGCTCCAACCGCGCCCCAATGCGCCAAATCAGGGACAAGGTCAAGGGGCGTCGGGCAGGAACCAAGCTCCTCGTAATCAGCAGTACCACAGCAGGGGACGTATTAATCACATCTCCGCAGAAGAAGCAAAGGAAGACCCGGACTGCATTCTGGGTACGTTCCTCTTCAACTCCACCCCAGCAACAGTATTGTTTGATTGTGGTGCTTCACATTCTTTTGTTACTTAGAAGTTTGCGGGAAAATGTGGTTTGAATCCTACCCTACTTAACATGCAAATGGTAGTACATATCCCGGGAGCAGTGCTAAGGACCAACCTAGGATATATAGGAGTCGAGATCAATATTAATAGGATAAGCTTCTCAGCAGATCTCATCATCATTAATTCACAAGGCTTAGAAGTGATCCTTGGGATGGATTGGTTGGCCAAGGACCAGAGCATCTTAGACTGTGCCAACAGGACTATTACCATGACAAGATACCAAGGGGTCAAAGTCAAGTATGTCCCTGAGCTGACATCCACTCAAGTCCCGCAAATAAATTGCCTATCGGGGGGAAGAGCTCGATCGAGTGTCGATAGTCTCTGAATACCCGCACGTCTTTCCTGATGAGCTGCCAGGGATGCCTCCTGACCGAGACATCGAGTTCATCATTGAGCTCATGCCAGGGTCAAGGCCTATCTATAAGAAGCCTTATAGGATAGGATCCGAAGACCTATCACAGCTGAAGAAGCAGCTGGATGAGCAACTTAGGAAAGGATTCACTCGTCTGAGTGCATCACCTTGGGGATCACCTGTTCTGTTCGTGTCTAAGAAGGATGGGACTATCAAACTCTGCGTCGATTACCGTTCTCTCAGTGAAGTCACGATCAAGAACAAGTACCCACTCCCCAAGATTGAAGACTTGTTTGACCAGTTAAATGGAGCTAAGGTATTTTCCAAGATCGATCTATGATATGGATACTACCAACTGAAGATCCGACCTGGAGACATACCTAAGACTGCATTCATGACCCGGTACGGTCTATACGAGTGCACTGTCATGTCATTTGGGTTGACTAATGCCCCAACATACTTCATGTACCTGATGAACAAGGTCTTCATGGAATACCTGAATAAGTTTGTCATTTTCATCGATGACATATTAATCTTCTCCAAGTCCAAAGAAGAGCATCAGCAACACTTGAGGTTCGTGTTGGAGAATCTTCGAGAGCACCAACTTTATGCCAAATTCAGCAAATACCAATTCTGGCTGCACGAAGTTGGATTTTTGGGTAATACATGACGGCAAATGGATTGGCGGTTGATCCTTCCAAGATTACCACGGTAACCAACTGGGAGTCGCCAATCGATGTGAAGGAAGTTAGAAGCTTCCTTGGACTCACGGGATACTACCGCAAGTTCGTGGAAGGATTCTCCCGCATCGCTCGACCAATGACTCAGCTCTTGAAGAAAGGCAAGAAGTTTGAATGGACGCTGGAGTGTGAAGCAAGCTTCCAGGAGTTGAAGAAGAGATTGACTACCGCACCGGTATTGGCTACTCCATATATCAGCAAGGAGTTTGTGATATATTGTGATGCCTCTAGAACCGGGCTCGGTGGAGTCCTAATGCAAGACGGCAGAGTCGTGGCATATCTGTCACGGCAACTGCGCCCGCATGAGGAAAACTATGCCACCCATGATCTCGAGTTGGCAGCAATAGTGCATGCCCTGAAGACATGGCGACATTACCTTCTGGGGAAGTGATGTGAAATATACACTGACCACAAAAGTATGAAGTATATCTTTACTCAAAGCGAATTGAATATGAGGCAGCGGAGATGGTTGGAGTTAATCAAAGACTACAACCTCAGCATTCAATACCACCCTGGTAAGGCCAATGTGGTGGCCGATGCCTTAAGCAGGAAGGACATCACCTTGAACGTCATGCTCAAGGAAAGGCTACCCGCCTTGTATGAAGAGATGCAAAGCTACAGTTGGAGCTAGTTGAACCAGGATTCCTAGCTAACATCAAGGTCAAACCCACGCTGGCACACGACAACAAGGAAGCCCAAAAGGGGCACAAGAGCATCGAACGCATCAAGAAGAAGATCCAGGAAGGCAAGGCCCCAGAATTCTGGGTGGATGAGCAAGGAGTAGTGTGGTTTGGGAAACATTTATGTGTGCCGAACAAGGCAGAACACAAGGACTTGATCCTGCAGGAAGCCCATAACACACCCTACTCTATTCGCCCCGATGGCACCAAGATGTATCAAGACCTCCGGGAAAGATTCTGGTGACACAGCATGAAGAGGGAAATAGCATCTTACATCGCCAAGTGTGACGTATGCCAAAGGGTCAACGCTGAACACCAACGACCTGCTCGACTACTACAACCTCTCCAAGTGCCTGAATGGAAGTGGGACAAAGTCGGCATAGACTTCATCACTCGTTTGCCCAGATCAAGCAAATGGCACAATTCCGTATGGGTCGTTGGGGACCACCTAACCAAGGTGGCCCATTTCATTCCAGTCAACACCACTTATGATGGAAGCCAGTTGGCTAGCGTGTATATCCATCGTATAGTGAGTCTCCACGGAGTTCCCAAGGAGATTGTATATGACCGAGGTACGCAATTCACCTCAAGATTCTGGAAGAAGTTCCAAGAAGCTCTTGGAACCAAGCTCTTTTTCAGCACTGCCTTCCACCCACAAACGGGCGGACAAACGGAGAGAGTGAATCAGATACTTAAAGATATGCTCCGCGCATGTGCTCTGGCACATGGGACCAAATGGGAAGAGTGTCTGTCGTTTGCTGAGTTCTCATACAACAACAGCTACCAGTCCAGTCTCCAGATGGCCCCATTTGAAGTGTTATACGGACGTACGTGCCGCACCCCGCTCAACTGGTCTGAAACCGGCAAAGGATTGATTTTCGCGCCATAAGTTCTGCAAGAGGCAAAAGACAAGGTGCAACTTGTCTGGGAAAACTTAAAGGCGGCCAAGTCGCGACAAAAGAGCTATGCAGAATCTCACCACAGAGAATTTGTGTTCAACCTCGAAGACCAGGTGTACCTCCATGTCACACCTCTCAAGGGAACCAAGCGTTTCCACATCAAGGGGAAACTTGCTCCAAGGTTCATTGGACCTTTTAAGATCACGGCATGGAGAAGTTGCTTACGAGTTGGAGCTACCTCCGGAACTTTTGGGTGTGCACAACGTCTTCCACGTGTCACAACTTCGGAAGTGTCTGCAAGCGCCAAATCGTCCAGATCTTTATAAGGACATTGACCATCAGGCCACCGACCTCCAGCCAGACCTCACTGATCGTGAGAGGCCGATCCGCATCTTGGATGAAGCAGAGCATTGCACCAGAAGCCGCGCCATCAAGCACTTTAAGGATCAGTGGAGCAACCACACCAAAGCAGAAGCAACATGGGAGCGTGAAGAATATCTCCGATCTGAATTTCCTAACTTTTTAGCACCTAGCTTAGCAAGCTCGGGGACGAGATTCTTGTAAGGGGATAGGTCTGTCACACCTTGTTTTCACCTCACTTTCTCTGTAATTTCAAAATCTGAGTTTATTAAAACTTTTCAAAAACCAATGATGTGAGTGCCATGGTTTTCATTGTATGCTTGTATGCTTGCTTGAGTAGTATCATAAACCATATTTTTCATAACATAAATATCCCCAAAATTGTTTTTCTTATTTCTGACTATTTCAAAACCCTGCCTTGGGTTGCACTACAAGTCCTTGATAGCAAGGGAGTACTCTTACCCAAAGTTGGTGATCTCGTTTTAAAACTATTTTAACTCTCCAAAACCATAAAATAATTATTTTGCTAATTATTTTCCTATTTTATTTCATGTCCATTTGTGAGGCCAGAAATGATATTCCTATTTGGAAAATTACTTTTCTGTCTTACAAAAATCTGAGAAAATTTGGAGATACTCAGAGGACATATATTTTCCATACATAAGATTTTCAACATATACAAAATATTTGAGCAAATCCTTGAAAATTTATTATGTGTGTTTTGATCTTTTGGAATAATTCCAATAAAATTCCAGCAACCTTCCCAAGCTATATTTAGTGGCCACACCAAGTTTCACCTCATTCCAAGGTGATTTGGTCCACTAAATAATCCAAAAAACCTCTTTGTCCAGAACTAAGTTGAAACATCTCTACATTGCAAAATGTATCCAAATGGGTTGAAACTTTGCAGGACTGTTCAACACCCCAAATCAGGAGTCTCTGCCATAAATGGGATTTGCAGGAGGTAATCTACCCACATTCCCTTTGAAAGGGACACATATGCCATTTGGGGGGTGATTTCAAGTTTGCATTATCAAACTTTTCCAATGGAGCTCAAATTTGGTGGAGTATCTTATTTGTGCATCAAAGTTAATCATGTTAACTCTCATCACCAGTGGTGAGGTGTTGTTATCCCAAACACATGTCGAACACCTTCTGCCATATTAGCAAATTAGCCCCTACCACACTCCACACCGAAGCTCTTCCCTCCAAACTCTTTGACCAAGGAGCTAGCACCACTCCCCAACTGCACGAGAGTGGCCCCTCTTTGAATCCAACCAGAAGGACCCAAAATCCTCATTCTAAGTTGTGAGCCTATGCTGGCACCTCTTCTTTCCTCTCTCTCCCCATGGCCAGCAGTGAGTCCCTCGGCTCCCAAACAGCTAGGCATCTTCAGTCCAAGCCCCAGGACGCCCCACACACGACCAAAGCGCCCCAGAGCGCGCCAGCATGTCGTGGCATGCCAAAACTGCGCTCTGGGCACGCTACTGGGCGCACCCAAAGCAAAGGTTGCCAGCCCCGGCCGGTTCGGGCCTCCCCCTAATGCCCATTCGAGTCCCGACCATCTCTCTCTATCCGGCAGCCCTAGAGCCCCTCCTCCCTCGCTCTGTTGACCGGAGCGACGCGTGCCCACGCGCGCTAGATCCAACCAGAAGACCATGGCCACGCGCTAGATCCTCGATCTCTCTCTCTCCCTCTCAGTGGGTCTCGCAGGTCCTAAACCACGTCTGCATACCGTGGTTTTGACCCCGAGCACTCATTGCCCCTCCTGCGAGTAGCGGTGAAACAACCAGCGCCACCGGCTCGGTGCACCGTCGAGAACCTATAAATAGGCCCTCCCCCTCGCTCCAGCACATCCATCCCACATCTCAAGTGCCTATATTCCACCCTAGCCTCTCCATTTGAGCACAAAGAGCTCCTATGCTCGAGATCGACCGAGGCCCCGCCACTTCGGAGCTTCGTCGATCTCGGACTACGGGCCAGCTCCGACGCTCCTTTGACCTCCTCCGTGATCCTAGCAACCTCGGGGAGCTTCCCATCACCTCCCCGAGCTAATCCACGCCCATAGCACCTAGTTCATCAGCCTCCCGAAACAGCTCCACCGTAGCCACCTTGTCGCCGGTGAACCAAGGCCTCCTCGTCGACCCCTCGACCACTAGCAGGTAGGCAACGGTGAGATGGTTCCATTTCTGCCTTCGGTTGGGCTCGAGGATGTCGGTAGCATCGCCGACGAGCCTCCCCGCCTCTATGTCCCGAGGTGGAAGACGACCTTGATAGGTGGGGCTCACCTGTCGGTGGCTCTTCTCTCCCCCCTCTCTCCTCTCTGCCACTGACCGCGGGGGCCCGCGCGTCAGGTTTGAACCTGGTCACGCGCGCGCTTGGGCTGGCTCGCTCGCTCGCTAGCTGGGACGGCCCAAGCCTCAGGCCGAGCCAGGCCTGAGCCCCAACCTCTTTTCTTTTTCTGTTATTCTGGTCTTAAAAACATTTTTATAAAAATAATTATTCAATATATTTTTATTATTCTTCCACCATAATTCTTCTGAAAATGAGTAGTATTTAGCAGAACCTTTGTACAAATTTTTGAGACAACCTTACCGTTTTATAGTAATTAAAAAGGCCATTTGGAATAGTTTTTCTTCTGTTAAAGTAATTTTGAAAATAATCCTTTCGCTAAAACCAGAGACAAATATATTTAAAATAACAATATGCATTTATCAGAATTTAGCAACATTTTTAAAGTGAGTTTGTGGTCTGTTTTTGAGTGAGCGACTTATTACTCCTTTATTTATTACGACAATAGAAACCACGTTTCACGAAGGATTTGGGCTTGAAGACCTCGCAGACCCCGGATACTTAGCTGATCAAGGCAAGCAGCCCTTTGACCATGTCTGAGCTATTACTATATTCCATGCTAATAGAGCAAATACTCCCGTTGCATTTGATCATGATTATTTGGTAAATCATTGAAGTGATGTTACTGATGGCTCCTCTAGAGCACTTGCATTTTGAGCATGATCCTACCACCTATGAGGGTCACGCTAATATCATGTAGACAACTAGATCTAAGCATAGTAGAAGCATGAGCGTGATGATGGTAAAAATCAAAGGTTTATGAAAACACAGTCGGGTGCCACTAATGCCCGAGGGTGATGATGAGTTAGGTGGCCACTTTTGGAGAAGTGGTGCACCGGGTATTTTGGTGTGAGTATTTTCGGAAATGGGAATAGATTTATGATGTGTCGAACGTCCCAATCTTACATGTGCGACCACGTTACCCCTTCATGGGACGGGGCCTTGTTGATTACTCTAGTCGACGCTAGCATAGAGCGACATTACTAGTGGTGGGAGTGATGTGTGGTCACTCTCGTGATGCGGTCATGCCAGGTAGGGCGACTATGTCGTTTTTACGTTTTCCGGGCACAGCGTTGGTCCCCGCATGGTTGATACTGTCTAGAGTTGGTGTTCGTAAGACGTACATCATGTGGGTTGGGTACCAATCGAGTGGATCTCTTTGTCTAGTATCATCGGGGGAAAGGCATTGATTGGGTACTTACCTCGGGTATGTTATATACCGCGAGTTGTGGATGACACGGAAGTTTCCCAGATCTTGTGGGTATAGCGTACGACCTTTGCAGAGTGTAAAACTATTCGAATAGCCGTGTCCACGGTCAAGGACAATTGGGTGGTGCTACTTAAACTACGTCTAGTCGTTTTCGCATAAACCAAGTGTGTATGTGTTTAGAGGTGTTATCTGAGAAAGAATTGATATGACCAAGTTTGGTGACTTGGCATATCGGTTGAACCCGGAGTGTTTAGCCCTTGACAGATATGTTGATATTTGTAACCTTTTCTTCTAAATACCATCTAGTTTATGTTGCATATCCATGATCATGTTTATTTACAGTTAAACTGCTATCCACCAATACTGCATATTACGTGTTATCCTACCAAATGCATTATACATATCATGGGTTGTTTGCGAGTACATTCAAACTACTCATTGGCTTGCCACTGGTTATATTATTGACCAGACATGGAAGGACCGGAGTTTGGAGAAGAGTACGTCATCGGAGACGGCTCTGCGAACTAGGACGCTTCCGAGTCAGAATGCCTGTTGGTGTAGGATGATGGCATGGGCACCCGCTTAGCCCCAAGATTTCCGCTATTAGTTGTGTCAGTGTTATTTGGCCTTATAGGCCCTACCTTGTGAACTTGGCCTATTGGTCATGTGTTGTAATATTTCGGTATGTTGGATGTAAGACTCTTATTATTCAGCATATGTTTGTTCGTTGAGCATTGATCTCTAGGATACTGAGCACGTACATACGGCGATCTCGACTCGTAAGTCGGGGTCCCCATATTACCTGATGTTTAGACAAGTTGAGATTGTTGAGCATAGCTCCATCTACTATCCTCCTCCCATGGAAATGTCTCCATGTGAGAAGACCCCATATTGGATGTCAAGGCCCCTTGCGAGGGAAGATCCCTAGTGGATTCTAGGCCCCGTCTCCCTTTGGGATTTTGATGAACTCTACCATGCATCTTGCTTTCCCTTTGTTGTTTTTGTAACTTGTGGATCTTGTGTGGTTTCGAGTCTAGTGGATGTGTGATTGGACTTGTTCTTGATTGTTTCCCTTGTGATTTCTCCTCATTCTTCCTCGTGTTTTTCGTGTTCTTCGTGGAATCCCCCTCCAACTTGTGAAAGATCGACAACCACGAGTTTGTCCCGTATCATATTAGTATCAAGAGCCAGGTTTCTCGTGGATTTGGAGTCCTCTCCTTCGTTTTCTAGCCTTCATTTTGTGTGTTCTTGCCAATTTCGAAAATTCCCCACAAAAAGAGCCATACCAAATTTTCTTGTGATTTGTTGTTTCTAGTGTGTTTATGTTGATTTTGATACATGGATCTAGTGTTTGGCAACCGGATCTACTTCCCTTGGCGTTCCCTAGCACCAATTTTTCTTTTCCAAAAATCACCATTTTCTGCCCAAAATCGCGTTCCGGATCTCAAATCTCGTGTTGACCATGGCCCACGGGACGTCTGACACCTTATGAACGTCTGAACCCGTACGAAGCACCGGACGTCCGACCTTTTCCGACCGAAACCCCAAAACAAACCTGATTTCTCAGATTTCTGGACCTTCCGGACGTCCGACCCTCGCACACCCGGCCTCGTCCGGACGTACGTAACTTGTTGAAACTAACTTCGGCTAATTCTTGTTTTGGCCATAAGTAATTCATCCAGACTCCAATTTCGATGTCTTTAGCTTGTTTTGTGGCTATTAACATCCATCACCGCACAAATTTACTTCCAACATCATTTGATGCCATCATATTTTTCAAAATTTAGCAAGTTTGCCTAGGCCTTCCACCATATCATCCGCATTACCACCCTAATCTTCCGCAACCTAACCCATTTTGGTTACCATTGCATTTTTGGTTTTTTGTGTTGTGTTTTGAGTCTCCTAAGGTGTTTCGTCTACTTAGGGACAGTTACTTCATCATCAACCATCGATGAATTGTATCGGCCCATCATCTACATCGACCACCGACGATCGACGTCGACGACGACCATCCATCCTTTGAGACCATCTTCAATCGGAAGCAAGATGGTTTACCCCGACTTTGTGAAAGGTTAAGTGTAACAAAGGTATACATTCCATCATATACTTTTCCTTCCTTGCCATTACATCTTGTTAACCCAACCATCTTTCTGAATGCCTTCATACCTATTGATACTACATATCCGAGTATTGTCGCGCTTCGCGAAAACTTGTGCACCATAGTGATACGATATCATTGTTGCATCATTGGAAATATAATCTAGTGTAATTGCTTGCTCATGTGCATATCTTGTGATACTTGTCTCATATAGTTGGTTGAGGTTCAATAAGAATAGTGGAAAGGAAGATAAGAGCAAAAAAAGCTTATAAGCAAGAAAGAAAGATCAAAAGCTTATAATCAAAGAGTTGAGCATGACAAGAGATACTAGTGCATGAGGATACATGAATAGGAAACATTTTGCTTGCATGAATGGAATCGGTGCCAAGTGGTGAATCATTCCCAAACGTGCAATAAGCTAGCGTCTCTCCTTGTGTCAGTGCAACACGACCTTTGTCATCCCTATAGTTGCACAAGCCCCATTATCCCACCGCGATTGTTTATTTATTGCCCTCCTCTATATTTGCGATCACTTGCTTTGCATTTTTGAGTCCTTCAGATTTATTTCAACATTTACAATATCTTGGGCTTCAATTTACATGAATTTGTGCCACTTATCCTAACCAACCCGCTCGATAAGCTTACTTTGTAGGCGTGAGCGAAGAAGTCCGGTACCAATTCCATTATTCTCTTAGTTCACATTGAGTGAAATGGGATAGATCCTCAAATTTCCTAAACGGTATCTTGGTATTGTTTATCTCATTTCCACTCACATTTTATCGAGTCTTGTGATGGCTAGGCAAAGCACATCTACTTCAGTTTGCAACCACATCGACAAGTTTGATGCCATGAAGAAAACCATCGACGCCGAGATGGATGCTCAAATGGAGGAGCTCAAAGCCCTCATCAACAACCGCACAAGATCTTCATCATCTTCGAGAATATGCTCAAGCGCACATGCTTCTGAGCTACCATCTCTCACAAGATCAAACTGGCATCGGCACCATCACCAACACAAAGAAATAACGACGCCAACATCAAGGCGTCCAACGACGCACAAGCGTGAAGATCACGATCTCGACACCAACCACCGCTCGATGACTTCACCACCTACCTTGGCATCTTATCCAATCGACTTCAAGGCATCTTCGCCTTTGGATATGTGACATCTTCGTCGACAAACACCTCAAGAGAATCTTCCCAAGCTTGAGTATGCGACTTCCCCGAGCTACTACGACTTCGACAACGAATTCGAGATTCCAATCTATGGGACTAAAGATCTCAAAGAGTACCTCGACTAGGAGTGCAAGATGGACACCTACCTCAAGCTACTTCAAGTCCCTTCCGAAGATGAAGTGCGGCATAGGAAACTTCAATGACTACACGTCGACATGGTGGCTTCACACACCTTCGAGGAGCTTCGAGATGAGTTGGTACAAGACGAAGAAACCTAAGTTGCGAGAGTTTGTGTCTTCTACATACACGGAACATCTTCAAAGCCAATTGGAGAAGATCATACAAGGATCCAAGCCCCTCAGCGAGTACCTCATCGAGACGAAGAAAGCCTTGCAACGAGTCGGAGTTGATGACCCCATTTGGATGAATTTCCACTTCATGATGGGACTGAACAACGACATCGCCAAGACTATCTTCACCAACACCTAAAAGTCTCTCGATGACCTCTACTTTGGTGCTCTCAAGGCAGAACAATAACTCAAGGCCAAGTATAATCGACCCCGAGCACACTTCGCGACGACCAAGCTCCAAGCCTACGAGCATGAGGAAGGTACCACCAAGATTTCCAAGCCAAACGAGCTCTGAAACGATGCTCCCAAATCCGACTTCACCGCCGTCCCTCTTTGTGGCATTGACTACGGAGTCTACCATGACTTTTTGAAAATGGTGCGGCGACGACCATGACTACAGAGTCATTCAAGGAACATCCTTTGGAGGCGAGCTACAAGGTGGAGAGCAAGGATGATGCTTCCATCTTTGGAGGCGAGAGTGATGATATGCCATCTTCGGCCATCATCCACGGCGACGGTGACGACATGGTTGATAATGGGATTTTCCCTTCGACCACCGCGACATTTGACGATGAGTTGAGCGACTTATGCCACCATATTGCGAGTGACAGTGTCTTCACCACTACCCCATATATGATGAGTTGCCACAATTCCCATGTGAGGAGAGACACAACCCCCACCACTTGAATGAGATGAGTGACTCCATCATATGTGAGTATGAGTGCAACTACCTAGAGGGAGTGAGTGAGACACCACCACATAGAGCAAGTGAGGTAGTGGATATGGCAAGTGAGGCCATTTCCATTTCTAACAACTTAAACTCTACCTCTATCGTGTCTTCTCATTCGGTGCTAGGTCCAATAGATGATGATGCGCCCATCCTCGATGAGTTTGTCCTCCCCTTGGACAAGATGATGGACTTGGTGGAATATGATGCACCCCCACATGGTTCCACCTCACCTACACCAGATGAGTGGAATGCAAAAGGTAACATAGGTGAAGGTGATGCTCTTGTCCCACTAGTGGACATTTATTGCTTGCATGATGATTATCCACCTATTGCCATGCTTCATGATTTGCAGCTTCCACGTGTGATGAATTACCAATTTATGATGAGTTTGACGATTCTCATGTGGAGTCTATTACTTGCGATGCCATGTTGCATAGGATTTATTGTGATAACACTATAGGTCACATTATGCTTGACAATCCGCTTGACTTGTGATATGCTATGCTTGACATCACCCATATTGCATATTTTCAATCTCATCATAGTAACCATGCATAAGCCATTAAAATAAACCCAATTTGCACATATGGCATAGATGACAAGCACATGGTTATTGGCATTTTCTTTACTTCTGATGATATTGCCATCCTTCCTTTGCATCATTTGCACAATTGTTCACTATTGCCATGCCATGATTACCATGCTTTGGTTGTGCATTGTTTTGGATGTTGTTCATATTCTCCGTATTATGCTTGCACTATTATACCTGAGGAAACCCCCGTAGTTTGCTCACACATATTAGGAGATTTTGATCCATCCTACACTTTGCATGATCTCGATAATTTCGTGCACAATATGATTTCCATTCATATGCATAATATGCTTATGTCACATACTTGCTATAATTTGTGTCCAACTCATGTTGAGCATAATATTTATCATTGCATGACGGATCATGTATTCCTATAACACATGTTGAAGGTTTTCATAATTATTAAACAAGACCCGGCTCATCTTCAAGAAGATAACCCGGTCCTTGGGGGCTACAGGTTGAATTTTTCAAGATTATTAAACAAGACCCGTCTCATGTTCACGGAGATGACCTGGCCCTTGGGGGCTACAGGTTCAAGTTTTCAAGATTATTAAACAAGACCCCGCTCATCTTCAAGAATATGACCAGGCCCTTGGGGGCTATAGGTTGAAGGTTTTCAAGATTATTAAACAAGACTCGGCTCATCTTCCAGAAGAAGACCCGACCCTTGGGGGATACAGGTTGAAGTTTTCAAGATTATTAAACATGACCCGGCTCATCTTCACGAAGATGACCCGGCCCTTGGGGTCTACAGAGGGATATCTGGGATAATTTATTACACAACACCATACCTCGTATCTTTTCTTCATCATATTTACCAGGCCAGCTTCTAGGTCCCGGCTCATGGAGAGGCGGTTTAGATATCCCGCATGCAATTCTTCAAAGTTCAGCTTCTCAATATTGGAAAGCTCAAGTTTAGGTTTGCCTTTCTCTATTTCGATTGAGACATCCTTGGCAGTATGCTTAGCCAACACATTAATGACGGGTCTCGTGTGACCCATCCTAGTAATGACGATAGCCTCTTTTTCAAGCATGGCATCTTTGGATGACTTCAGGGGGCTTGGCGGGTTGAGATTTTCTTTCGGACTCGGTTCCATGGCCGCATTGTCAATTTCTGTTGGGTCGACTTGAGTGTAAGGGATATTATCCATAGCATTACTCTGAGGAGGTTCAACATAAGTTTCAGCTCGTTCAACCGGAGCATCATAGATAGAGGTGTCTATTTCCTCCACTTCAGGTGTTTCACTATTTGGGATTGACCCGCCGATTTTCCTTTTCTTTGCTTGAGCCCTAAAAACGAAAGATTAAGGTATGTATAATGACATGTAAAGTAATGACGCAAGCACTGATAAAACAAGAGGTGATGTACCCTGGGAGACGAACAAGGGGTGGCAATTTTGAAGATGCTGAGTCGCCAGATGAAGGAGGAGACACCTATTATAGTGGAAAATCTTGTGAGCTTGAGAAAATTGACAAACAGGGTACAAGTGATAAAGAAAAAGAGGGCACCTCAGTACGGCGTTTACCACCGGATGTTTTTTCAGGCAGACCCGCGATAAGATCACCTGAGGAGTTGCGGGTGTGGCATTTTGGACTATATAAAGCCTTCTTCAAAAGGAAGTTAGGATCCAAATGAGCATCTTCATGATTCATAGGAACTTTCCTACAAACCCGCCTTCGAGGTCTTTCCAAGGAAATATTTGAGTTAGAAGATATTGAAATTATCTCAGCATCTTCAGCGTCACTTTCAACGTCATCCCGCTGAGAATAAGTGAGTGATTAGAACAGCATGTGGCACAATAAGGGGACATTCTAGACATTTACCTGGGATAGTTCTTCAATGTTCTATGACTCGCCCACAATAGATGACTCGCCTGCACCTGCTTTGGTTTTCTTCTTCTTCTTTGCGGCAGTCTAGACCCTTTTAATAGACGGCTTTACTGGTCTACGTTTCCAGAAGGGCACGTTTTTCTACAATAGCGGAAGTTAGGTCTACAAAGAACAAATGAAATATCAAATAAGGCAGGTGATGGTTGCATATATTTTCCTTAGGAGCCGGATTCAGGGTGCAGAATGGTTTCAAACCAATTTTGGAACATGCTTATTTGGGCTCACCACATAATTTCTTCACAAGGCTATTAACTTCTTTAGAGTCAAGCATTACATTGGTGAAACATTGAGCATTGTTTAAGTCGCCATTATAATGACACATGACTCCATCCCGATGGCTTAAGGGCATAATGCGCCATTCCACACAGCATCGGATCAAGTCAACTCCGGTCAAGCCGTTGGCATTCAAAGCTCTCAGTTTTGCCCAGACAAAGGTGTGGGCGGCCTGTTCTTCTGGGGTCAGTGCACCGGGAAGCTAGAAATCCATTGGAAAACAATATGCTCTGAAACCCGGCAGAGGATTTTCCTGAGCCGGGGCGGTATTCTTGCACAAAAACCAAGTTTTTCCCCAGCCCTTGGGTGACTGGGTAAGGTGACAGCAGGAAAACCGCACTCAGGCTGCCTCTGGATTGTGAGTCCGCCATGTTCTAAGCTGGGGCCATCAGCCTATTCTGTTTGGCGGTTCAAGTAGAAGAACTCCCTAAATAAGGGAACGGTAGGTTCTATACCTAGGTACGCCTCACAGAAGACTTGAAACTGACATAGTAAGAGAAAGCTCATTCTAAATGATCAGTGAAACCCACAACCTCTGCTTCGGCGAGTTGAGGTCGCACTTCTGTAGCGGCGGCTCTCCATCCAATCATCTCCCTAGAAGACAGAGTCCCTATGGACACACATCGCTGCAGGGCGGCGTCACCAATTTCAGAGGGAAACCAGTCACATTTTGATGGTTTCGACATGTCGACGGGTCCAGGAAGGAAACGCGATGCATAAGTATGATTGGTGGGTTATCCTAACAAACAAAAATTGTTTGGAGAAACAAGCAATGAGGAAGTTCATAATATTTGAGTCGCCTTGATAAAAAAGGCGGTTCACGGAGATGGCGAGTTGCAAGATGTCTAACAAATCAGCATGAGAATGACAATGACTTATGGGGAACTGTGATATCAGATTCCGCTAATTACTGGACAAACAGTTTTCTACCAAAGTATATAGACAGACGGGTCTACCGATTCTGCGTAAAAATAAATTTAATAGTCCTAGGAGGCGGTAAAACATGGGGCAACAATAGCCAGTGTTCATGGGTTTCTTGCATAATGTCCAAGAAGTTTATGCGAGATTCAGATTTATACTCTTTCGCGACCTATTGTTCGGGAAGATTTTCATCAAGAAGTCAAATAGATCTGTAATGGCGATAGGTACAGATGAACCCTATGAACTCCGTTGAACTACGGTGAGCGACCTAGGCAGATCCAGTACAAGAAACGAAGCCATACCTGATGGCGTTGATGGAGGTGGAAGATGCTCGTGTTTCGGTGGAGAAGACGCGCGGCAGCGGAGCCCTCGTACTAGAGTTCTCGATGATGCGAGGTGCAGTGGCGGCACGATTTAGGCTTGAGCACAAGGTAGAAGACGAAGAAGAGGAGCAGGGTAAAGGTAAAAGAGATACCCTTTTCACCACTATAAGGCCGGAGCGGAAATGGAAACAGCAGGCGCGAGAATCTAGGAGGCGCAGTAAATTCCGGAGTTGATGGTGCCTCGATTGTCGGACCAAACAGATAAACAAAAGGAGTTGTTCGAGTGACGTAATCAAGATCCCTGGAATTACGGGATAGCCGATATCATTAATAAATGGAACAGAAAACCAGAAGAATATTACAAGCCGGTATTTTTTCCATTGAGAGAAGTTGGGGTTTTGTGTGAGCCGGCAAGAGTGTGAGGAAGGTTTATTGACGTGAACGAGTTCAAGTCAATCTAGGGCCCAACGTTGGGGATATTATCCCGCCATGAGACCTGCCTTGAGAGGCTGGGTCAAGATGATGGCGGCTCAAACATTTCCTGTTCAAGATGGGCCATGACGAGCAGAAGGCGTAAGGTGAAATGAGAAGAGCCGGTTGTGGCCCAAGACATAAAGTTGGTGACTTATGGCCCATATAGGAGAGGGGGTTCGAGAAGTTTCCTTGTGAAAAAGGTAGGGCCAGTTAGAGATATGTCAGGTCACGAATAATATGTGACCCGGATTCTTGTAACCCTAGGGCCTCGACCTGTATATAAAGGCGAGTCTCTAGGGCTGATAGACTTAAGTTACCACCAATCGAGATCTAGGTCGGGCGAATCCGCCCCCCTGTAATCGATTTTCATAGCAACATACACAGAGCAGAACCTAGGCTTTTACCTCGATCCGAGGGGCCGAACCTGGGTAAAATCGTCTCTTGCTCCCTGGTGACCCCTTTAAGTCACCACATGGTTGTGATGCCCTCATCTCTAAGTCCTCTCAGGAGGACATCTGCCGTGACAAAACCACGACACCATGCCTCAAATTTCTTTGAGCATTGCTTATCTTGTGCTAACTCTCACATGCACATACACATCATGATTGATGATGTGTACATTTACCACACATAGGTACACATGATTCATCGTCAACCTTGCAAGCGTACGAGTTGACGAAACGATCTCTAGAGAGCAATGAAGACGTGCGCCACCATGGAGTGCTTACCCTCCACCCAGCATCCTTGCGTAAATACTTCGCGCATTTCTTTTACATGGCCTTCACATGGATATGGCTTCTTTCTCATTACACTTATTAGGCCCATATTTCCATGTTCACTTTGCATGATATGCTTATTTCCATGCTTTTTCCATGCATTGGTGACCCGTGCTTTGCATCTGACATGACACATCTTTCTAATCTCCATATGTGTATTTGCAAACTTTGTGGAGATAACTCTTGTCCTAGTTGCCATGTTCCCTTTTTGAGCCATGCTATTGTTCATGCATGTGTTGAGAGAGTCATATTGACCAATTGCTCTTTGCATAGGACTTCTCGCCGGTACAATGATGATACTTTGATCATATCTTGTTCCCATGTTTGCGATATGCCATGTGCATTGGCTATATCCACTATTTCCTCACCAATGATTCATAATTGCTATTTCCATGCGGTTTATGCCAATCATTCCCATGCTTTGCACATAATTGATATTTCTTATGGTCATATGTCTCCATGTGTTGCCTCTCTCGTGTTGCCATGTATTAAGTGCAACAATGATATTCATTATGTTCATGACATTGCCCCCATAGCTTTCTCTCATATTGTTGGAGCTTTCGACATCTCTCATGTGAACCATGTTGGCCTTTCTTCTTTGCACCATATGCCTAGTGACATGAATATTGTTATTCTTGCATCATATTGTTCCTGCACTTATGCCTCTAATGCTTATGTGGAAGAGAAAGAACCATCATGATCAATGATGTGTTTGTCTACCATGCACATACAATCTTTGTTTTATTCTGTCTATGTGTAGGATACTTCGACTACATGTCAACTTCCACTTCACGTGAATTGACAATTCGAGCTCTTGAGAGCAAGCCATGCTACTCCGATGTGTTTCCACATCGCACTTGCATGTGCATCGGCATTGTGACATGAGCACAAGGTCACGCTTTTGAGGTAACATCCTTCTTGAGCATGGATATTGTGGATCATATTACTTGTGTTGCTTCTACCATGACATATAGTGGTCATCTTGGACCACTTACTTGCACACATGTTAGAGATCTTGCTTCCATTCTTGATTGCCATCTTTCCACGCCTCATGAGATATATACCTTGTGTGTTGCATCCAACTTGTGGATTACTTGCTCTTATCATATGCTTGGTTGCAACAATGTCCATTCTTCACATTTGCCATGTCCCATTGCTTGCTACATGCTTGACTTGATTGCCTCACACATGATGACCGATTGATCTTTCTATTGTGTTGAGTGCCACACTATAGACACTTCATTTTATTTGGTGTTGTGAATGATTCCTATGCCTGCCATAGACCACTCATTGAGCACTTTGTGCATGATTGCTATGACCATGAGGCAGATGCTTGTTATCTTGTCACACATATTTGCATCCGCACATCACCTTTGCATACTTGCTTTCGTGATTGCATCGTGTGTGCTCCATTTGTATGCTTACATGCCATGCCACAATCCTTTGTCACACCATATGACATGCATCCTGACAACACTTGTTCGACGATTTACCACTTGAATGCTTGGTTTTGCTCTAATGCTAACCACATTTGTTTTTCCAAGTGTTTGTTGTATTTTCTCCTTCCGCAGGAATTACTAGATGGTAATACATCGGAGAGTGCCCCTTCACAGCTTGATGATGATGAGTGCTTGGTGATCGTCCACTTCAACATGACGACTCCATCACCTTACCATGGTTATTTGGATTTTGATCCAAAGACGAATCTTCCTGGAGGGGGAGGGGATGATACAGAGCATCCCACAGACAACACCATGGCAAGAATCCCTTTGCCAAGTGACACATGCTAAATCCACTTCATACATATAAAGGTGAATCTTCTCATATCCACGTATTTACTTGAGCCCCTCGAGGATGGTATACTACTTGACGCTCCTCTCGTGTGCATGCATAGGTATTGCGGAATCTTCACCGAGGACGAGGATGAGTGCCAACACCTACGTATGACTACACCATCCGCAAGGGAAGCTTGGAAGAGGATACGAAAAAAGACACAGTTGTGGAAGTCTACAGCGGTCGGACGATCGGAAGCCTCCGTACATCCCACACTCTACAGCGTATGGACTACCGGCACCCTCCGTACATCTGACACCTCCCAACATTCGGATCACCGAGCTCCTCTGGAAATCCAATGACACTCCATCCGAGCCAAATTTTCGGACGTCTCAGACGCTCCGGACGTCGAGACCCTCCCGAGCTATCGGACCACCAACGTCCTCCGTACATTCAGAACCTGTGCGCAGCCGCGATCCATGGGCCTTGTATCCCTTCTCCACTGACCCCTTCGTGGCTAAGACTATAAATACTCTTGCCCCGCCTCCATCTAGGGTTAGCTATTGTCTAGATAACTTGAGATTGTTGAGCATAGCTCCATCTACTACCCTCCTCCCATGGAGATGCCCTCATCTGAGAAGACCCCATAGTGGTTGTCAACGCGCCTTGCAAGGGAAGATCCCTTGTGGATTCAAGGCCCCATCTCCCTTTGGGATTTGGGATGAGCTCTACCATGTATCTTACATTCCCTTTATTGTTCTTGTGGCTTGTGGATCTTGTGTGGTTTTGAGTCTAGTGGATGTGTGATTGGACTTGTTATTGAGTGTTTCCCTTGTGATTTCTCCTCGTTCTTCCTCGTGTTCTTCATGGAATCCCCCTCCAATGCATGACAGATTGACACCCACGGGTTTGCCCCATATAAAAAACTGTTCAAAGAATAATGGTTGCAACATATGCAAATATAATAAGTCGCATCTGAAGTTGTTCGATGAAGTGCTCCCGTCTTTTTCCCCTCCTTCTTCCCTCACATGTCTGCTTCAGAGTCGCTCTAGGCAGCCCGGCCCGTTCTCACGCCTTGTTCATCGGCAATGTCAATCGACGATGGCTAGGGAGAGGCGCATGAGAGTTGCTTGTAAATAGTAGTTTAGTTGTAGTCTTCGTGTGGTTTGGCCTTGTGTCGTGTCCTGGCGTTATGACACTAGGATTTCTGCCGTCGGATCATACGTCTCCAATGTATCTATAACTTTTTGTTGTTCTATTCAGTTATGCTATCATTCTTGGATGATTTATAATCATTTTATAGCAATTTTATATCATTTTTGGGACTAACCTATTGACATAGTGCCTATTGCTAGTTGTTATTTTTTGCTATTTTTTCCTTCGTGGAAAATCCATATCACATGAGGTCCAATTGCCACGAAACTTTAGGGAGAATATTTTGGTCCAGAAGGAAACTTGGGGGGCCAAGATTGAGCAACATCCAAGGCCCAGGGGGGCAATACACACCAGGGCGCGCCTGAAGCCCTTAGCGTGACCTGGTGTCTAGTGGGGCCCTCGGGAAGCTTCTGTACAACATCGAAGCTCTATAAATACCCCAATATTCCAGAAACCCTAGAGGAGTCAAAGAAAAATTGTTTCAGCTGCCACAAGTTTCAGAGCCACGAAAAGCAATCTAGAGCCTTCTCCACAGAAGAACACGATCATGGAGGGGTTCAGCGTCTTCATTGGTGCTCCCCCATGATGTGTGAGTAGCTCATACCACACCTAGGGTCCATAGGAAGTAGCTAGATGGCTTTCTCTCTCGTTTTTTTCTCCATACAATGGTCTCTTGGATATCCATATGATGTAACTCTTTCTTTTGCGGTGTGTTTGCTAGGATACAATGAATTGTGAGTTTATGATTAGATCTATGAAAACATATTCATGCTTGATGATTATAGCCTCGTATTTCTTCTCCCATATTTGGTTTTTGTCTGGACAACTTGATCTTTTATCTTGCAATGGGAATAGGTGCTTTGTGATGGGTTCAATCTTAC
The DNA here is from genome assembly GCF_904849725.1 of Hordeum vulgare subsp. vulgare. Classification (NCBI taxonomy): domain Eukaryota; kingdom Viridiplantae; phylum Streptophyta; class Magnoliopsida; order Poales; family Poaceae; genus Hordeum; species Hordeum vulgare. The sequence goes on along the minus strand of NC_058521.1, from coordinate 278,532,120 downwards.
AGTGCTCAATCTCAGTGACAGAAAGAGACATGACACGCATGTATCGTTGCCATTAAGGATAAAACAATGGGGCCTATTAATACATGAATAGATCTTGTCTACTTCACGTCATCATTCTTAAGGCATTACTCCGTTTCTCCATGAACTCAATACACTAGATGCATGCTGGATAGCGGTCGATGTGTGGTGTAATAGAAGTAGATGCAGGTAGAAGTCGGTCTACTTATCTTGGACGTGATGCATATATACATGATCATTGTCATGAATATCATCATAATTATTTTCTTTTCTATCAATTTCCCAACAGTAATTTGTCTATCCACCACTTTCTATTTTCTCGAGCGAAGCCACGAGTGAAACCTACGACCCTCGGGTCTAGTTCACATCATCTGTTTGCAATCTCTACTTTGCTATTTGCTTTTCTACTTTATTTGATCTTTTGTTTTCAGATCTATATTATCAAAAGTCCCAAAAATACCTTGATGCGTTCTATTTTCTATCACTCTTATTTGCATCTATCAATCTATCCTTACTATACCCACGAGGGATTGACAACCCCTTCACGCGTTGGGTTGTGAGGATTTGTTATTTGTGTGCAGGTGCTGCTTACATAGTCTTCCAACGCGATTGATACCTTGGTTTCTTAACTGAGGGAAATACTTGTATTCATTGTGCTACATCACTCTTTAAGCTAGGAGGTAAACCAATGCACTCATGGGGAGTCCAGATTTCTAGCGTCGTTCCCGGGTCAGATCAAGGCAAGATTTATCAGGTTCCTACATACAAATCTCATCTCCTTGCAATTACATTATTCGACATTTGCCTCTCGTTCTTCCTCTCCCCCACTTCACAAAAAATTGCTTTTTTATTTGCCATCTTTCCTTTGCCATTTTTGTGTCGGATCTCTTGCTTTCTTGTGTTTTTGATTGTATAGACATGATGCCTCAAAGGAGGTATTATGATGTTCCGTATCCAAATATTTTGCTAGAGATTGAGAAAAGTACCAAGGAATACATGACTATGCAATTTGAGCAAAATAATTTTTTTACCAAAGAAATTAAGGTACACTCTATTTTGCTTGATGCTATAAACAAACAGCTTAATAATGTTAGCAAACAAGTTGCTAATATTCAATCTCAATATGTTCTTACCAAAAATATGCTAGGAAAGATATTTGATGCGCAAGCTACATTAGTAAATCAAATGGCACCAAAGCCCGAACCTTTAGAGGACAAAAATGATGAAGATATTAAAATGATTGGTGTTTTTATATTGGTTCCATGTTTAATAATGTTAAAATCGATGATGAGGGAACTGAGAACTATCAACTTTAGCTAAAGGGCGTTCCCATGATTTGGAGGGTGCGAATCTTATTGAACATTTTGATAAAACTGGGATTGAAGAGTTAAAACTTTAGCTAGCAATGCACCCCACTATTTTGGATTGCAAATTTTTTAATTTGATAGCTGCTCCTTGATTGAGTGTATTTCTATGTTGCAATCTATGATAAATTCACCCAATGCCTATGAACAAAATAAAGCTTCTACTAAACATTTTTCAGAAGCGGTGATTAAAACTTTGGAAGAAAAGTTAGAGCTAGAGATTTCAATACCTAGAAAATTACATGATGAATGGGAACCCACCATTAAGATAAAAATCAAGAATTTTGAGTGCTATGCTTTATTTGATTTGGGTGCTAGTGTTTCCACAATTCCGAAATCTCTTTGTGATGTGCTTGGTCTTACCGATATTGAAGAGGGTTCTCTCAATTTGCACTTGGTGGATTATACTATTAAAAACATGTGCGAAGAATTAATGATGTTCTTATTATTGTGAATAGGAATTATGTTACCACAAATTTTATTGTTCTTGATATTCAGTGCAATTCATCTTGTCCAATAATTCTTGGTAGATCGTTCTTGCGTACTATAGGAGTCGTGATTGATATGAAAGAACAGAATATTAAATTTTGGTTTCCACTAAGAAAGGGCATGGAACACTTCCCTAGAACTAAAATTAAATTACCATATGAATCAATCATGAGGTAAACCTATGGATCATACACTAAGGATGACATCATTCAAATTTATCCTATATGCCTAGCTAGTGGCGTAAAACGATAGCGCTTGTCAGGAGGCAACCCTATGAATAAAAAAAATTGTTTTTTTTCTGTTCTCAAGTGTTTGCACAATTATGCTACTATTATAATTGTGTTTTTTTGGTTTTATTTAGTGTTTGTACCAAGCAAAGCCTTTAGGATCATGCAGGGTATTAGTTGCTTTAATCATGCTGTTAAACAGAAACGTTTGAGTCCAGTAGGAAAAATCCTATAAAATCACAGAAGCGTCAAAAGTGTCGCATTGTTTTACACAAGATTGATATACAAATTCCCTACGTTCTCCTAATTTTTAAGAATTTGTGGAGTTACAGAAGTATATATAAATTTCTAATCTTTACACACTGTTCTATTTTTAACATATTCTATTTTCTTTGCGTTATGTGCTTATTTTAATGATTTTATGGTTTATATCGGGGTGCATAAGCCATGGTAAAGTTAGAATATGGTAGGAATAATGCAAAAACAAAATTGGAATGGGTTTTCAAGAGTAACTATAGTAAAGTTTGGTTTTCTTATACTAACGGATCTCACGAAATTTTGTTGAGTTTTGTGTGCTTGAAGTTTTCAAGTTTTGAGTGAGATCACGATGGATTATGGAATAAGGAGTGATAAAAGCCTAAGCTTGGGGATGCCCATGTCACCCCAAGGCAATATATAAGGAGTACCAAGCAGCTAAGCTTGGCGATGCCCCAGAAGGCATCCCCTCTTTCTTTTAGAAACCATCGGTAATTTTACTTGGAGCTATATTTTTATTCGCCACATATCATGAGTTTTGCTTGGAGCGTCTTGCACCATTTCTGTCTTTGCTTTATTTTCTGGTTAGTTTATCATAATAAACCTTGCTAGACACACCCATTTGAGAGAGCTAAATTATGCTATGATTTGTTAGAATCACGCTTATGCATCACTTCAATCTTTTTGAGCATGGCGATGCTATTATCTTGAAGAAATTTGCTCTCATGCTTCACTTAGATTATTTTGAGAGTTGCTGAAATTTTGAAGAAATCCTCTCTTGCTTCATTTATATAATTTTGAGAGTTCAAAATTTAAAGAAACATGTGCTCTCGTGCTTCACTTATACTTGTTTGAGAGCTTGTTATTTGGATTAGCAATTTCTTTAAATGGGAATTTGTCGCAAAGTGATGAATGTCCAGGAAAGATATAATAAAAACTTTCATGAAGATCATTGTATATTGTTAGAGCATATCTCTCCAGATGTGGTTTTGGTAATTGATGACAATCCCTATGGACTAATGGTTGCCTTAAGTTATATTCGAAGGATTTGTCCATAGGAACTTCTTGAAGTCCATCTGTTGGTTTCAAGGAGTTTATATGATGACCAAGGTGGTATTCAAGGTATTATCCAAATATTAGTCATAAAGACACAAGGTTGAGCAAGACAAAGTCAAATAGTAAATCAATTTGATCAACACACAAAGCGTACAAAATGTACCGAGAGGGATCAAGTGATCCCATGGTATGGTAAGCATTGGCCATTACGCTTTTGTGTACTAACCCATGGTCTTCGTGAGAGTTCTATGTGGGGTTAGCTGTGTTTCCATGGGCTTGCGTCAAGAGGAAGATCTCATTCAACCCATGGAGGATGACGTCAAGTGGTGATCGTCATCAAGTTTGTGGTGTGCAAGTTCAAGAGGAGCATAACGAAGATAGCATGCTTGAAGCTTGATGTCCATTGTGGTGGCAATGGGCTTGTGAAGATGTGCTGAAAATTGGCTCACCCATAGTGAGTATGGGGGAGCAATCAACTAGTCTTCATCAAGACAACGCAATCAAGAAAGTTGGTCCATCTTGAGGAAGTCAAGGTCGTCATATTCTAGCTCAAGTGGATAATGTGCAAGGTATAGGTTTGCCCTTGATAGGTTTTTCTATTTGAGGATAGATGGAAGTACTGTCAAGGGGGGCTCTCAAGTGAGTAGCTTGATCGTATCATTCGCTGAGATCTCAAACCATTTGCATCCTTGCATCATCTTTCTTGGCTCTTGTTTGGTAGTTCTCTATGTAAATATTAGAGCTTATGGTCAGCTTTATGCCAAGCTCGAGTTCATAGAAAACGAAGTTCATGTGCATCTTCTATAATATTTTCGATGTTGGGTTTTTTGTCGGTTCTTCACTCAGAGAGGCTTCACATCTCTATATCATTGGCATTTTTCATAACTGCCTCTTCTTAAGATCTCATCATCGATGTTGGATAGCTCTTGTCGTCTTGAATCCAACAAGCTTGAGTTTTCTCAATTCGGAGCTCATATGCGGAAGTTATGGCAGTTCACGACGGGTTTTTTCTCTGAAGCGGAAGTACCACTCGGGCGGAGCGGTAGTACCGTTCTAGCGGTACTGCCGCCCTCCCCTGCCGGCCTCTCTTTCGCTTATATTTTTCTGCTCGCATCTTCGGGGTCTTTTTCCATTTTGAGCGGTAGTGCAGCTTGGGGGGAGCGGTAGTAACGCTCCGGCGGCATTACCGCCCCGGGATCTTTGTCGTTTGCACGTTTTTACTTGAAACTTCCGTTTCAGCAGAAATACCGCTCGCCTGAGCGGTATTACCGCTTGTGCACTGACTGGGTGCATAACAGTTCGATTTGGGGAGGCCTATAAAAGGGGGTCTTCTTCCCCAATGCTTTTCTATCCGTTGAGCTCGTGTTCTTCCCCATTGTTGACCTTCTTCAAGCTTGCTAACTCTTAGTCCGTCCAATGATTCTTGCTAGTTCTTGAGGGAAAAGAGAGAGGAGATCTAGATCCACATTTCCACCAATCACTATCTCCTCTATGTGAGGGGAACCCCTTGGATATAGATCTTGGAATTCTTCATGTTCTTCTTTGTTCTTCCTCTCATTTTCTTCCATAGCATTAGTTGTTGTGGAGGGATTTGGGAGAGAAGGCCTTGGGCAGTCTTTGTGCCCTTGCCATTGCATTTGGTGCATAGGTTTGAGTTATCCATGGTGATACGTGCAAGTGAAGTTTGAGAAGCTTATTACTCTTGGGTACTTGGTACCCTAATACTTATTCTTCTTGGGTGCTTTGGCATCAGAGAAGCTTGGTGGTGCCTGGGAGCTCAATCATTGTGGTGTAAAGCTCCGGGAAAGGGTCGGGGTCTCCAATTAGGTTGTGGAGATAGCCCCGAGCATTTGAGGTTACCTCGAAGCCATATTCCGTTGTGGTGAAGCTTCGTGGTGTTGTTGGGAGCCTCCAATTAAGTTGTGGAGATTGCCCCAACCTTGTTTGTTTGGTTTCGGTGATCGCCCTCAAGGGTCCCTTAGTGGAATCACAGCATCTTGCATTGTGCAAGGGCGTGACGAGATTACGGTGGATTTAGTGGCATCTTGGGGGGCATTGTGCTTCCACATTGCTCCAAACGGAGATTAGCATCTGCAAAAGTGTTAACTTCGGGATACATCGTTTTCTCCATGTGCCTTGGTTATCTCTTACCCGAGCCTTTTACTTATGCACTTTACTTTGTGATAGCCATATTGTTTCTTCTTATATATCTTGCTATCACTTAGTTGTTTATCTTGCTTAGCATAAGTTGTTGGTGCACATAGGTGAGCCTAGTTGTTTTACGTTTTGTGCTTGAATAATTAAATGTTAGTTTTATTCCGCATTTTTTCAAGCCTAAACTATAATTATTTCAAATCGCCTATTCACCCCCCCCTCTAGGCGACATCCACGCCCTTTCACATATTAAACTTGATTCTTTGCAATAATTTTGTGATATGAAGATAGTAAAATATGAGTTATGTTGATGAGTAATTATTCTCTAGTAAGAATATTGGTGTTAAGGTTTGTGATTCCCTATCCATGCATGTGAAGTCAACAATTACGCTATGAAATTACATCCTACTTGTGTTGCATTATTTGGTTTAGTTATGTTCAATGTTCACTTATGATGATTTTTGTTCCTTGTTTGGGCGCTTCTCAATGTATTTGTTAGCCTTCACTTGTACTAAGCGGGAATGCTGCTTGTGCATCCAAATCCTAAACCCAAATTTGTGCCAAATGAGTCCACCATACCTACCTATACGCAGTATTTCAACGCCATTCCAAGTAAATTTGCAAGTGCCAACCCTAGTATTTAAAATAAAATCTTCTTTTGTGTGCCCATACCGCTCATGAAGCGGTGAGGGGTGACCGGTATCTTCCATGTTAAATAGGTTATTCTCAAGATGAGTGTTTATTCACATGTCATTGCACGAGAGTATGGCGGTAATAAGGATGCCCAATCCCAAAAAGAAAGAAAGAAATTTATTTTATGTTGTCAAATAATTAATTCCTTGGAAAGTGTTGGTATGGACGGCACCCTTGAATACGGATAGTCGTGGAATGTGAAAGAATGGTGGAAAAGTAATAAACTTTATTTTCAGTTTGGGAACTGCCTATAATTTGCTTAGCATGGAGGATATTGGAAACTCTTAGTCGTTCTCATTGACACAAAAAGCATGCCACCCTAAAAAAATATCTCTAAATTTTTCACTTTGAGATATGGCACCTCTACAAATTCCTCCTTCCCTCTGCGAAGGGCCTATCTATTTACCTTATGCAATTTTTATTTTTGAATTTGAGTCTCCATCTTCTCTTATAAAGCCCCAACTAAGGAACTCCATTATCACACCCATTGGATGTAGTTAATATCTAAGTGTGTTGCATGAATGGATCAATGATAGAGCATGATGGGCTAGGGATAACGTTCTTTAGCATTGATATTTTGAAAGACATAGTTACTTGTTGGTATGCTTGAGTATTGAAATCTTCATGTCAAATTATAGACTATTGCTTTGCATCATCTATAAGTCCATATGTCCATGCTGAAAGAAAAATAATATGATAAACATGAGAGACAACATTCCACAATTAAAAAATCCGTTTTAATCATTACCTACTAGAGGACAAGCAGGAATTAAGCTTGGGTATGCACATACGTCTCCAACGTATCTATATTTTTTATTGTTCTAAGTTGTTATGTTATCATTCTTGGATGATTTATAATCATTTTATAGCGATTTCATATCATATTTTGGGACTAACCTATTGACATGGTGCCTAGTGCGAGTTGATGTTTTCTGCTGGTTTTTTCCTTCGCAGAAAATCCATATTAGATGAGGTCCAATTGCCATGAAACTTCACGGAGAATTTTTTTTGGATCAGAAGGTAAATTGGGGGCTAAGATTGAGTAGCAGCCAAGGCACGGGGGGGCACTAGACACCAGGGCATGACAGAGGCCTGATGACGAGTTGAGGGATATACTTCTCGCCCCTCATTGGTTACCCCAAGTGGAAGGTTGAGATGTAGTCAGCAGCAAATTTCCCTTACACGGGGACTGTAAGGTTTATCGAACCAGGAGGACTCCGATGATCAACAAGTAGGTGTCCACTGCTCTGGCGCTAGCAGAAGACGTGGACCTGCACACACAACAAATAACTTTGCCCCCAACGAGTTCAGAGAGGTTGTCAATCCCTCCGGCCTTGTAGTTTGCAAAGGACCAAACACAAGCGGGAATAGCGATAGTGATTGCAACATAAAAGTAAATAAAAGCAGTAAATGATGGAGGTGTAAACAATGGTGGAAATGTGGACCAGAGTCCCATGATGTTCACTAGTGATGTCTCTCTCCCAAAAGACGATAAACAACTATGCTGGGTAAACAAATTACAGTTGGGAAATTGATAGAATTATAAATGCATCGCAATGCTAATCATGCTACAAGAAAGTTAGAGGCTCAAAAGTAACGGGAGGTACGCCAAGACAAGTAGACCATTTATTCATCAGCATCTACTCACTAATCATCCACCTTGAGATATCTATCCAGAACATCTCGTTGGTATTAAGTTGCGAGTCCCACCCAAAGTGTAAACTCAATGCAACGGACAACTGCATTAACGAACTTTGCGTAAGGTAAACAATCCTTGCAACCGTGGTCACAAGCACCGTTGTTTTCTCCCTGGTGGCAACAGCATATCCCCTAGTCTCATGTTTCTGTCACTCAAGCTAGACATCAGGAGGCATGAACCCACAATCATGCATAACGCTCCCTCTTGGAGTCACAATCTACTACTTGGTCAAATCAATAAAAAGCAATGGAGAACATGCATAGATTACTCAAGAACATAATATAAAATGAGAACCAAATATATAACTCATCACAGTCTGAACATAATCTCATGATCCATCGGATCCTAGCAAACTCAGCATAGCAATAGCAGGTAAATTACATAGATGCCTTGATCATGTAGGGCAGCTCACAAGGGCTAAGCATTGAAGCACAAGATTGGAGAGAAGACATCACATAGCTACTGGTCATGGACTCATGGTCCAAGGAGGAATACTCACGGCACGTCCAGGAAGCATCCATGGTAGTCGAGAAGCTCTTGGAGGTCAATCCTCCCTCCGGCAGGGTGCTGGGAAGAGGTCTTCTGGCGCTCCCAATCTCGGAAGCGCTACGGCGGCGGAACGGTGAAGAAACTCGCGATTCTGGATATATCGTTAGGGTTTTCCGTCCGAGGGGTAAATATAGGCCAAAGGAGGGTGCCTGGGGGTGGACCAGCCACCCAGGCGACCTGGTGGCGCGGCCAGGAGGGGGGCGCCAGGTCGCCGCCTAGGTGAGACATGGATCCCCTCTGGCCCACCTTGGTGCTTCGTGAATCTTCCGTCACGCTGATTTTTATATATTTTTCTCGAGATATTTGGGGCTCTGAAAATTGGGGTGAAGTCCCTGCAGTTAAAAGACATCAACAAACAGAAATTGGCACTGGGTGCACTGAGTTAGTAGGTTAGTCCAAATATGTGTAAAAAGGTATGAAAGTGTAGCAAAACATATAACAATGTCACCCAAAAGAGCATGGAACAAACAGAAATTATAGATACGTTTGGGACGTATCAAGGCCCCTGGCACGGCCTGGTGTCTAGTGGGCCCCTCGGTAAGCTTCTGCGCCACCTTTGAGCTCAATAAATATTTCAATATTACAGAAACCCTAGAGGAGTCGGCGCAAAATCGACGACGACCATCCAGCCTTTGAGACCATCTTCAATCGGAAGCAAGATAGTTTACCCCGACTTCGTGAGAGGTTAAGTGTGACAAAGTATACATTTTGTCATATACTTTTCCTTCCTTGCCATTACATCTTGGTAGCCCAACCATCTTTGTGAATACCTTCATACCTATTGATACTAGCTATCCGAGTATTGTGGGGCTTCGTGAAAACTTGTGCACCATAGTGATATGATATCATATAGTTGCATCATTGGAAATATAATATAGTGTAATTGCTTGCTTCTCTGCATATCTTGTGATACTTGTCTCATATAGTCGGTTGAGGAACAATAGGAATAGTGGAAAGGAAGATAAGAGCAAAAAAAACTTCTAAGCAAGAAAGAAAGATCAAAAGATTATAAGCAAAGAGTTGAGCATGACAAGAGATACTTGTGCATGAGGATACATGAATAGGAAATGTTTTCCTTGCATGAATAGAATCGGTGCCAAGTGGTGAATCATGCCCAAACATGCAATAAGCTAGTGTCTCTCATTGTGTTAGTGCAACACGAGCTTTGCTCATCCTTATAGTTGCACAAGCCCCATTATCCCACCGCGTTTGTTTCTTTATTGTCGTCCTCTATATTTGTGATCACTTGCTTTGCATTTTTTTAGTCCTTTGGATTTATTTCAACATTTACAATATCTTGGGCTTCAATTTACACGAATTTGTGCCACTTATCCTAACCAAGCCACTCAATAAGCTTACTTCGTAGGTGTGAGTGAACAAGTCCGGTACCAATTCCACTATTCTCTTAATTCACATTGAGTGAAACGGGATAGATCCTCAACTTTGGGAAACGGTATCTAGGTATTGTTTATCTCATTTCCACTCACATTTGCTCGAGTCTTGTGATGTCTAGGCAAAGCACATCGACTTTGGTTTACATCCACAACGACGAGTTTGATGCCACGAAGAAAACCATCGACGCCGAGATGGATGCTCAAATGGAGGAGCTCAAAGCCCTCATCAACAACCGCACAAGATCTTCATCATCTTCAAGAATATGCTCAAGAACACATGCTTCTGAGCTACCATCTCCGGCAAGATCAAACTAGCATCGGCACCATCACCAACACAAAGAAATAACGATGCAACATCAAGGCGTCCAACGACGCACAAGCGTCAAGGTCACGAGCTCGACACCAACCACCGCTCGATGACTTCACCACCTACCTTGGCATCTTCTCCAAGCGACTTCAAGGCATCTTCTCCTTTGGATATGTGACACCTTTGTCGACAAGCACCTCAAGAGAATCTTCCCAAGCTCAAGTCTGCAACTTCCCCGAGCTACTACGACTTCAACAACGAATTCGAGATTCCATTCTATGGGACTCAAGATCTCGAAGAGTACCTCGACTAGGAGCGCAAGGTGGACACCTACCTCAAGCTACTGAAAGTCCCTTCCGAAGATGAAGTGCTCCACAAGAAACTTCAATGACTACGCGTCGACATGGTGGCTTCACACACCTTCGAGGATCTTCGAGATGAGTTGGTCCAAGACGAAGAAAGCTAAGTAGCGAGAGTTTGTTTCTTGTACGTACACGGGACATCTTCAATGCTAATTGGAGAACATCATACAAGGATCCAAGACCCACAACGATTACTTCATGGAGATGAACAAAGCCTTGCAACAAGCCGGAATTGACGACCCCATTTGGATGAATTTCCACTTCATGATGGGATTGAACAACGACATTGCCAAGACTATCTTCACCAACGCCTATGAGTCTCTTGATGACCTCTACTTTGTTGCTCTCAAGGCAGAACAAGAACTCAAGTCCAAGGCTACTCGACCCCGAGCACACTTCGCGATGACCAAGCTCTAAGGCTACGAGCATGAGGACGGTACCACCAAGATGTCCAAGCCCAACGAGCTCCGAGATGATGCTACCAAATTCGACTTCACTGCCATCCCTCTTTGTGGCATTGACTATCTTGAGTCTACCATGAATCTTTTTAAAGACGGAGCGGTGCCGACCATGACTACGGATTCACTCAAGGAACATCCTTTGGAGGTGAGCGACTAGGTGGCGAGCAAGTATGATGCTTCCATCTTTGGAGGCGAGAGTGATGATGTTTCATCTTCGGCCTTCATTCACGGCGACGGTGATGACATGGTTGAGCATGGGATTTTCCCTTCGACCACGGCGGCATTTGGCGATGAGTTGAACGACTTATGCCACCATATTGAGGGTGAGAGTATCTTCACCACTACCCCTTATATGATGAGTTGCCACACTTCCCATGTGAGGTGAGCCACAACCCCCACCACTTGAGTGAGATGAGTGACTCCATCATATGTGAGTATGAGTGCAACTACCTAGAGGGAATGAGTGAGACACCACCACATAGAGCAAGTGAGGTAGTTGATACGGCATGTGAGGCCATTTCCATTTTTAACAACTTAAACTCTACCTCTATTGTGTCTTCTCATTTGGTGCTAGGTCCCATACATGATGATGCGCCCATCCTCGATGAGTTCGTCCTCCCCTTGGACAAGACGATGGCCATGGTGGAATATGATGTACCCCCACATGGTTCCATCACGATGAAGATGACCATGATTTGGTCTTTGCCACCTCACCTACACCAAATTAGTGGAATGCAAAAGGTAACATAGGTGAAGGTGGTGCTCTTGTCCCACTAGTGGACATTGATTGCTTGCATGATGATGATCCACCTGCTGCCATGCTTCATGATTATGCAACTTCCACATGTGATGAATTACCAATTTATGATGAGTTTGACGATTCTCATGTGGAGTCTATTACTTGCAATGCCATGTTGCATAGGATTTCTTGTGATAACTCTACACGTCACATCATGTTTGACAATTCGCTTGACTTGTCCTATGCTATGCTTGAGATCACCCATATTGCAGCTTTGCAATCTCATCATAGTAACTAAGCATATGCCATTAAAATAAACCCAATTTGCACATATGGCATAGCTGACAAGCACATGGTTATTGACATTTGCTTCACTTGTGATGATATTGACATGCTTCCTTTGCATCATTTGCACAACTGCTCAATATTGCCATGCCATGATTACCATGCTTTCGATGTGCATTGTTTCGGATGTTGTTCATATTCTCTGTATCATGCTTGCACTATTGTACATGAGGAGACCCCCGTAGCTTGCTCACACCTATTTGGAGATTTTTCATCCATTCTACACTTCGCATGATACTGATAATTGTGTCAACAATATGCTTTCCATTGATATGCGTAATATGCTTGTGTCACATACTTGCTATAATTTGTGTCCCACTCATGTTGAGCATAATAACTATCATTGCATGATGGATGACGTATTCCTATACCATGCCTCAAATTTGTTTGAGCATTTCTTATCTTGTGCTAACTCTCACGTGCAAATACACATCATGATTGATTATGTGTACATTTACCATGCACACACTTTGTTTCGTGTGTCACCTTATTGTGTAGGTACACATGACTCATCGTCAACCTCGCAAGCGCATGAGTTGACCAAACGAGCTCTGGATAGCAATGAAGACGTGGGCCACCATAGAGTGATTACCCTCCACCCACCATCCTTGCGTAAATACTTCGCGCATTTCTTTTACATGACTTTCACATAGCTATGGCTTCTTTCTCATTACACTGTGCATGATATGTTCATTTCCATGCTTTTTCCATGCATTGGTGACCTGTGCTTTGAATCTAACATGATACATCTTTTTAATCTTCATATGTGTATTTGCAAACTTTGTGGAGATAATTCTTGTCCTAGTTGCCATGTTGCTTTTGTGAGCCATGCGATTTTTCGTGATTGTGTTGGGAGAGTCATATTGACCAACTGCTCTTTGCATAGGACTTCTCGCCAGTACAATTATGATACTTTGATCATATCTTGTTCCCGTGCTTGCGATATAACATGTGCATTGTCTATACCCCCTATTTGCTCACACGACATGACATGATTGCCATGATTTCCTCTAGTATGTTGCATCTTCGCGCTACTGGCTTGCATGACATGATCAATCTGCTTGCCTATGTTGCATCACCAATGATACATAATTGCTATTTTCATGCGTTTGATGCCAATCATTCCCATGCTTTGCACATAACTGATATATCGTATGGTCATATGTCTCCATGTGTTGCCTCTCTCATGTTGCCATGTATTAAGTGCAACAATGATATTCATCGTGTTCATGAGATTGCCCCCATAGCTTTCTCTCATATTATTGGATCTTTTGACATCTCTCATGTGAACCATGCTTGCCTTTCTTCTTTGCCCCATATGCCTAGTGACTTGAATACTGCTATTCTTGCATCATATTGTTCACACACTTCTGCCTCTAATGGTTACGCGCAAGAGACAAGAACCATCATGATGGATGATGTGTTTGTCTACCATGCACATACATTATTTGTTTTATTTTGTGTATGTGTAGGATACTTCGACTGCATGTCAACTTCCACTTCACGTGAATTGATCATTCGACTCTTGAGAGCGAGCCATGCTACTCCGACGTGTTTCTACATCGCACTTGCATGCACATCGGCATTGTGTCACACGCACAAGGTCACGCTTTTGAGGTAACATCCTTCTTGAGCATGGATATTGTGGATCATATTACTTGTGTTGCTTCTACAATGACATATAGTGGTCATCTTAGACCACTTACTTGCAAACATGTTAGAGATCGTGCTTCCATTCTTGATTGCCATCTTTCCATGCATCATGACATATATACCTTGTGTGTTGCATCCAACTTGTGGGTTACTTGCTCTTATCATATGCTTGGTTGCAATAATGCCCACTCTTCACATTTGCTATGTCCCATTGCTTGCTACATGCTTGACTTGATTGACTCACACATGATGACCGGTTGCTCTTTCTATTATGTTGAGTGCCACACTATCTTCACTACACCATGTGCACATTATGCTCGGATTGCTTTGCACTTTGGATTGCCCCATGTGTTTAGACACTTCATTTTATTTGGTGTTGTGAATGATTCCTATGCCTACCATAGACCATTCATTGAGCACTTTGTGCATGATTGATATGACCATGAGGTAGATGCTTGTTATCTTGTCACACATATTTGCATCCGCACGTCACCTTTGCATACTTGATTTCGTGATTGCATCGTGTGTGCTCCATTTGTATGCTTACATGCCATGCCACAATCCTTTGTAACACCATATAACATGCATCATGGCAACACTTGTTCGGCGATTCAGCACTTGAATGCTTGGTTTTGCTCTAATGCTAACCACATTTGTTTTTCCAAGTGTTTGTTGTATTTGCTCCCTTCGCTGGAATTACTAGACGGTGAGACATTGGAGAGTTCCCCTTCAGAGCTTGATGATGATGAGTGCTTGGTGATCGTCCAGTTTGACACGACGACGCCATCTCCTTACCAAGGTGATTTGGATTTTGATCCAAGGACAAATCTTTCCCAAAGGGGAGGGGATGATACGGAGCATCCGAGAGACAACACGATGGCAAGACTCCCTTTGCCAAGTGACACGTGCTACATCCACTTCATACATATAAAGGTGAATCTTCTCCTTTACACGTGTTTACTTGACCCCCTCGAGGATGGTATACTACTTGACGCTCATCACGTGTGCATGCATAGGTATTGTTGAAGCTTCATGGAGGACGAGGATGAGTGCCAACACATACGTACGACTACACCATCCGGAAGGGAAGCTTGGAAGAGGATACCAAGAAGACGGAGTTGTGGAAGTATACAGCGGCCAGACGATCGGAAGCCTCCGGACATCCTACACTCTATAGCATATGGACTACCGGCGCCCTCCGGACGTCCGACAGCTCCCAGCATCCGGACGACCGAGCTCCTCCGGAAATCCAATGCCACTCCGTCCGAGCCAAATCGTCGGATGTCTGAGACGCTCCGGACGTCCAGACCCTCCCGAGCCATTGGACCACCAACGTCCTTCGAACATTCTGAACATGTACGCAGCTGCGGTCCATGGGCCTTGTATCCTTCCCCACTTACCCCTTCATGGCTAAGACTATAAATACTCTTGCCTGCCTCTATCTAGGGTTAGCTATTGTGTAGATAACTTGAGATTGTTGAGCATAGCTCCATCTACTACCCTCCTCCCATGGAGATGCCTTCATGTGATAAGACCCAGTAGTGCATGTCAAGGCGCCTTGCGAGGGAAGATCCCTTGTGGATTCAAGGCCCCATATCCCTTTGGGATTTGGGATGAACTCTACCATGTATCTTACTTTCCCTTTTTTGTTCTTGTACCTTGTGGGTCTTGGGTGGTTTTCACTCTAGTGGTTGTGTGATTGGACTTGTTATTGAGTGTTTCCCTTATGATTTCTCCTCGTTCTTCCTCGTGTTCTTCGTGTTCTTCGTGGAATCCCCTCCAATGCGTGAAAGATTGACACCCATGGGTTTGCCCCATGTCAAAAACTGTTCAAAGAATAATGGTTGCAACATATGCAAACATAATAAGTCGCCTTTGAAGCTGCCCGATGAAGTCCTGCCCTCTTTCTCCCCTCCTTCTCCCCTCACATGTCTCCTTGAGAGTCGCTCTAGGCAGCTCGACCCGTTCTCGCGCCTTGTTCATCGTTGAGGTCGATCGACGATGGCTAGGCAGAGGAGCGTGGGAGTTGCTTGTAAATAGTAGTTTAGTTGTAGTCTTTGTGTGGTTTGGCCTTGTGTCATGTCCTGGCATTATGACGCTGGGATTTCTGCCGTCGGATGATACATCTTCGATGTATCTATAATTTCTTATTGTTCTATGATGTTATGTTATCATTCTTGGATGATTTATAATCATTTTACTGCAATTTTACATCAATGTTGGGACTAACCTATTAACATAGTGCCTAGTGTCAGTTTTGCTTTTTTGCTGTTTTTTCCTTCGCAAAAAATCCATATCAAATGAGATCCAATTGCCACAGAACATTACGGAGAATTGTTTTCGACCGTAAGGAAACTTGGGGGCCAAGATTGAGCAGCAGCCAAGGCCCGTGGGGCCAATAGACACCAGGGCGCGCTAGAGGCTCCTAGCGCGGGCTGGTGTCTAGTGGGGCCCTCGGGAAGCGTCGGCACCGCCTGTGAGCTCCATAAGTACCCCAATATTCCAGGAACCCTAGAGGAGTCGACGAAATATCGTTTCAGCTGCCGCGAGTTTCAGAGCCACGAAAAGCAATCTAGAGCCTTTTCGACGGAAGAACACGATCATGGAGGGGTTCACCGTCTTCATTGCTGCTCCTCCAATGATGTGTGAGTAGCTCATATGAGACCTACGGGTCCATAGGCAGTAGCTAGATGGCTTTCTCTCTCATTTTTTCTCAATAAAATGGTCTCTTGGAGATCCATATTATGTGACTCTTTCTTTTGTGGTGTGTTTGTTGGGATACAATGAATTGTGAGTTTTTGATTAGATCTATGAAAACATATTCATGCTTGATTATTATAGCCTCGAATTTCTTCTCCGATATTTGGTTTCTGTCTGGCCAACTTGATCTTTTATCTTGCAATGGGAATATGTGCTTTGTGATGGGTTCGATCGTGTGGTGCTCAATCTCAGTGGCAGAAAGAGACATGACACGCATTTATCATTGCCATTAAGGACAAAACGATGGGCCCTAATCCTACATGAGTAGATCTTGTCTACTTCATGTCAGCGTGCTTAAGGCATTACTACGTTTCTCCATGAACTCAATACACTAGATGCATGCTCGATAGCGGTCGGTGTGTAGAGTAATAGAAGTAGATGCAGGCAGAAGTCGGTCTACTTATCTTGGACGTGATGCCTATATACATGTGACAGCCCGATGCCGACATTCCAGAAGCTTCCCCTTCTATTCCGTTTTCGTCGTGTGTCTATTTTCTTTTCTCGCATGATCATCGCATCATTCGCATCATCTGCATTGCATCGGCATCTCCGTTGCCGCCAGTTTTGAAAACTTGCATCCGTTGTTAGTTGCCGGTTCTCGTCGTTGTCCGTTCTGAGCCCGACCGCACTCCCACGCGCCGCGGCGTCGTCAAATCTTGTTTTCAAAAGTGTGCATAAAACTTTCTCTGATTGGGTTGAGATTTGACGTGTGGTCGTAATTAGTTATAGCTAGGCCGCCTGTCGAATTTCATCGCGATCGGAGACCGTCTGGTACCCGAACGGTCGACCGTAGCGGCACCGTATTCGGTCTACCGTAGGACGGTTATCGGTGTTTTAAAAATCATTGCCGCGTCGACCGTTTCCCCTCTCGTCTCCGGATATCTACACTACACAGCCATTCTTCCATCCCGCGTTCGGAATTAGTCGAATCCGACCCCGCGATTGGATCCGGAACGGAATTTCGCTAAACCTACCCCGCCCTTGCCTATAAATAGGACCTCCCATGCCATTTTTAGACAACCCTCTTCTTCCACCTCGAAATATGTGCCTAACCTAATCCCCCCGCACTCTCTCTCCTCCCACCAACCCGCCGCCACTTGTCGCTCCCAGATCGACCCAGCGCCGCCGCAACCGCCGCCCGCAGCCAACCAGGGGCTGCCACGTGGCCCCTGGACTCCACCCCGCCGCCGCGGCCCTCCAAGCCCATCGCGAGCCCTCCCAGCCCGCGACCGCCGCCAGCTCGTGGGGAGGCGCCCCCGAGCCAGCCCCGTCTCCCGCGCTGATGCCTTCCCATCGGCCCCGCCTCTAGCCACCGCGATGCGGCCTCCCCTGCAGTAAGCCGACCGCCGCCGCGCTGCCTCGCCTCGCCGAGCTGAGCCGTCGCGTGCTCGCCGCCGGCCGTCATGTGCCTCGCCGGCCACCGCCGCCGGGAACGGATGGAACCTGGCCGGATCCAAACACCGAGCCGGTTCCCTGCCGGTTCCCCTCGCAGCCGGAGCGTGGAGCTCCTCCGTCGTGCTCGCCGTGCGCCACGGCGGGCTCCAGATCCGATCGGGGCTCCTCCTCGCTCAACCCCCGTTGACCGTGCAGGCCGCCACCAACCGCCGGCTGGGCCCCGCAGCCGGCCCAGCTCCTGTGCGCGCTCCGCCAGCGAGGCCCATCGCCCCAAGCCGGCCCGTGTGCCTCGGCCAGACCCTCTCTCCTTCGCTTGGGCCAAGCCCGCACAGGTGAGGCCCCCCTGTGTATCCTATATCGTGCACTATGCGCTAGTTAGTACCTGCGCCCATGCCCTGTGTAGCCTATTAGGATGTTTTCGGCCCACGTAGGTTATTAGGATTTTTTCGGAATTAGTTAAAATTCCAGAATATAGACGTATTTTAGAACGATGTAAGTTTTATTCCGTTAGTCCGATCGAGACGTGTAATATATGGTTTTGGGATAGTTTTGTGTGTAGAATACGATTTCATAACTTGCATATTTGTTTGACGTGGGTAGTCGTGCCAAATGCATAGATTAACGTGTTGTTCCAATAGGATAGACGCCCGTATTTATTTTTCGCCCAAGACAGGATAGCCCGAATGCCGTAGTAGAAATGCCCATGTTTTAGGAACCACGTTTCCATGTATTTTAGAGCGGTCATTGGTATATTTGCGTGTAGGGATTGCCGCTAGTTTACTTGTCCGTGTGTAGGTTATTAATCTCGCATTTACGTGTGGTGATATTTTTGTGTTCCAACCCCAGATGTTTTATATGTTTTCGGATAGGATTTTTCTGTGCAATTAGTTTTAGCTTTTGAGAAAGTTCGTTCGCGCGATATTTTGCTATGTTCCCCTCTTGTCATTTTCGTAGGTTTTATTCCATGCTTTGTTTGAAGGAGTTGTCAACTAGAGAGTTGATCTTTGATGTTTACTCTAGCCCCTCGTATTTTTGGTTGCAATAAAAATGCATGTTTAGGTGTGGTTTGCTTGCTCTCAAGTTGCTAGAAATAGTGCCGATTTGGAGGTGCTGAAATATTTCTAAGTCTGGAATCTGTTATATTTTGTTGTTGTCTTGTCTTGCTTCTATGTTGTGATATGTAGCTCTTTTGAGGTTGGTGCATTGGAGTTAGTTGTAGCTCTTGTGATTCTATATCATGCTGTGAATTTTCATGCCATTTGGAGTCTTGTAGCTTATGGTTTTGCTGTTGTCAATATGCCTTCAGATCGGAAACTGCAGCTTCATAAACTGCTATTTTCACCAAGTCTGAAATTGTGTGTGAGAAGCCATTTTGTGACTTCTTTCCCTAGTGATCCATGATGCCATGCTAGTTCTTGTTGGTTGTATGTTATAGTGCTTCTTACCCTCTTTCGTGTCATGCCTTGGTTGAGTATATAGGAGTTGTGTAGCTCGTAGTTGGGGGTGTAGAAAATGCTATGTGGCTGATTTTGGCAGATTGTAGTGATTTCTTGTTTTGCTCGTAGTTGTTGAACCGTAGCTCCGATTTGATCGTGTCCTATATGAAACTTGCTTAGAATATCGTGTAGTTTCATTTTATATTGCTGGTTGTATGTTTTGAAGTACTCGTGACCGTCGTTGCACACATATTGCATTCATGCCATCATATCTTGCGGTGCTTGTATCTTTTGAACCGTAGCTCCGTTGGAGATGTTCTCTATGTGTAAATTGCTTGTAAAGACGCGTAGAATCACGTGAACCTATTTGTTTTGCTGTTTAACAACTAATTAAATGTGTTAGTTCAGATCTGGACAGAAATGTAAATTAACATGTGAGGTCGTTTTGAAGATGCTATATGTCATTTCCGACCTCATTTAAAATGCCTAGATATGTAGTTTAATTACGCTTCACCTCTTTCCATGTTTAATCACATTTAATATTGTCGAGTAAATAATCGGGATATAACTAAACAATTAAACGTGGAGTTTCGTAAATATGCAACTCGTTGCATATTGAACTTCACTTAATGTGTAGTGTTGTTTGTTGTGAATTGCCATGTCGGGTCTTGCTTGTGTTCAGCTGCTCATGCATCATTTGTGTTGTGCATCATGTGGTGTATATCTCGTGTTAATTCTTGTTTCCGATTTCCTCCGTCTCAATAGAGTTCCGCAGCGTGCCGGATTGTGAGGACCCGTTCGACTTCGTAGGTTCATCTGCATCACGGAGTCGTTCTTCTTCCAAGAAGGATCTCAGGCAAGATGACCATTTCCCCTGATACCATTACTATCATTGCCATGCTAGTGTCATCGCTTCTATCGATTTTGTCTCGTTGCCTACCACATGTTAAATATCAGCCTCTCAACAATGCCATGAAACCTTCAACCTGTTCAACCTAGCAAACCACTGATTGGTTATGTTACCGCTTGCTTAACCCATGTTAGCGTTGCTAGTTGCAGGTGCAGTTGCTCCCTTGTGTTAACATGGGTTCCTTGTTATATCACCATATTAATGCTATTTAATTTAATGCACCTATATACTTGGTAAAAGGTGGAAGGCTCAGCTATTTAATTTAATGCACCTTTCTAGCCTGGTGTTTTGTTCCACCTTTGCGCCCTTAGTTTCGGGTACCGGTGTTATTTTCCATAATTGAGCACTCCTAACACGATCGGGGTTGTTATGGGGACCCCCTTGATAATTCTTTTTAGATTAAAGCTGGTCTCGCAAGGCCCAACATTGGTTCTACATTTGCCCAACATGATAATTTTGTTAACACTGAAATGCATAGGGAGTTAGCGCTACCCGAGGAGTAATTCTACATAATACAGGGAGGCCCAGTGTTGATTGGTGCTGTTCCAAAACAGAGCAGCTTACTAACGCTACCCGAGGCAACTCGGTGTCTGGCGTGGTAACCATCGCTCATCTGTCGTGTCCTGAGAACGAGATACGCGGCTCCTATCGGGATTGTCGACACGTCGGGCGGCCTTGCTGGATTAGTTTTACCTTTGATGAGATATCTTGTGCATCGAGATTCCGGTGATGCTTTGGGTAATCTCAGAGTGAAGGTTTTTCCACTAAGAAATCCGATGAGATTGCGACTGTCGTGATCGAGGATTTCCATGTGGCTTGTCGTAATTTGTGATGGACTAGTTGGAGCGCCCCTGCAGGGTTAAATCTTTCGGAAAGCCGTGCCCGCGGTTATGTGGCAACATGGAAACTTTGTTTAACACTGGTTCTAGATAACTTGAAGTTAACTTAATTAAAATATTCCAACTGTGTGCATAACCGTGATTGACTCTTTCGTGAGCTCCTTCTCCGATCTAGGACACGGTGGGGTTATGTCTGACGTAGGTAGGTGTTCAGGATCATTTATTTGATCAACAGTAGTTCACGTCCTCTATACGTAGATCTTCCCCCTCTTATTTCTCATTCTCGTAAGTTTAGCCACCAAATATATGCTTAGCCGTTGTTGCAACCTCACCACTTAACCATGCCTCACCTAATAAGCTTTGCTAGTCTTGATACCTTTGGAAATGAGATTGTTGAGTCCCCTGTGGCTCACAGATTAATACAACACCAGTTGCAAGAACAGGTAAAGGTTAATTGACGCGAGCGCGTTGATTGTTCATTTGGAGTTGCTTCTTCTTCTTCATCATCATCGATCTAAGATGGGTTCCAGGCCGGCAGTCTGGGATAGCAGGATGGACGTTGTTCTTCTTTTCTCGTTTGAATTCGTCCGTAGTCGGACCCTGCTCTTCTTCATGATGTTGATGTATTGTACTGATGTGACTCTGATGTAGCTTGTGGCGAGTGTAAGCCAATTCTATATATATATATATATCTTCTTTTCAATACATGTACTTGTAATGATATACATTCTTGCGACACGACGAGATGCGCTTCTATCCCTGACGAGGCCTTCGTGCCAAATTGAGGATAGGGTCGCACTTGGGCATGACAAATTGGTATCAGAGCAGTATCGACCTAGGAGCCCCCTTGATTGATCGAACTTGGCCGAGTCGAGTCTAGTGAAAAACTGCTTTGAGTCTAGTTATATATCGGAGAGTATGATTCTTTTTTCTCCTCTTCTATGCTCTGGTGAGGAATCTTGAAGTAATATTTTAATTCTACTCCTCTTCTCACACAAATTTTTTTAGGATCACGCGTATATTTTTGGAGTCTATATGATGCCGATGTGACGGAGTTCTGTCTTGGTTCCTCCTCTCTGACTTGATTTCTTCCAGGGAGTTGAGCTCCAGGGGATTCTCGAGCACATCGTTATCATTCAGATTTCTTAGTATCTCAGAACAAAGGATGTTCGTAATTGCTTCAATACTAGTAGTGGCGAGATAACCCCGATGTCCAAAGGACTGGTGCAGATTGTTCAGGAGTACTGCCATACTTTGTATCGTTGTGATCACGAGGGTCTGTATTGGATGAAGGTCCGAGATTCTGGTTGTGTGTTGACGGATGTGATACAGGTGACGGGTTAGTATAGGAGTTGTGTGATTATTACTCCTTGTATCCGTGTACCAGATTGCATGACCAGATATTTTGGGAATTCTTAGGTGGGAATTCAAATAGTTACTTATAGGACAATCTTCCAACAAATGCATGACGTTAGGTTGGGGTTCGACATCTAGTGGATTCATTTGTTGACGGTCGACTTACAGCGGTTCTCGTTGTGTCTTAAAGAGTCCTTGTAGCTTGCTACGACTCGGGGACAATTCGTATGTCGGGTGCACTGCCTTGCACTTGATGGCTACTGTAAGGTTCGAGCCCGTGCGATCCTGTCCACGAAAATATCGAACGGAAATCTTTCTCATGAGTTTGTTCTGGCTCGTTTCATAAGCCGCATCTTTTTTTTGTTCGAATATGGTAATTCAAGTTGCTTCGATGTCAAGTGGTGATTTTAGATCTTTTCTAAGCAGTGTTCTCATATTCATATGAGAGTGCTAATCCTTTTGCTCAATCAATTGTCTTATCAATTTTTGTCAACCGGAGTCGCAATATCAATTCTTTTTCAACCGGCGTGCTTCTCTTGAAGTAATGCAATCATCTCCAATTGTGCAAGATCAATCTTTCTAATTTATTCCGGTGTTCATCTCATCTGTCCCAAGTTGTCTTTGTTTTTCCCCGCCCTCCCGCCATTTTTCTCAGTGATTCAATTTTCATCCAAGAGTTTTCTTTTCATTGTGCTTCCGCTCACTGTTCTTTTCACTCTTACCCGGTGATTCATTGTGAATATTCTCAGAAGTTCTAGTTCGTCATTCCTTCAACCTGGTTATCTTTTCCGGTGAATTCAATTTAGTTATCTGTGTTCATCATATCCTTGTCATCCTTTAAATTCTTTCCTGTGTTGGAAATTCTTATCTAGTCTTCTGTTGGCATTTATCTCTATTCTATCAGGAGCGTTGAAGTTATCTCAGTAGTTCTTGTTTTTCAATCCTTCCAATTATTTCGAGGTGCTAACCTCATCTAGTTCTCTTCATACCGGTGCAATATCTCTCTTCTAAGCAATCTTTTCAACGTTGGTTTCGTTGAGTGGGCCCATAACCCACAGGTTCTTCCTAGGATCTTTTTATAGCTCTTGTAATCCTTCCGGAGTTATCTGTTCTTTTCAACTTTGACGTAAGTATGATTTTCATCAGTCTTATACTTTCTTCAAGATCGCTTCAAATTTATTTGTCGTCATTGGCTAAATTTTTCCTTGTTCTTATTCCGGAGTGTCTCAGCTATTATTGGTGTTGTTTCTCGTCATCATTCTCAGCTAGCAATTCGAAGGAGTGTTTCTCTCAAATCTTGGTTCATTCTCTTGCAGATTCATCATTTCAGCTTTGTGTTATCATCTTGATTTGTTGTCAATCATGAGTATCCCTTTCTTGCTATCCGGTGCATTTCTGAGTTGTTTTTATTTCTCGTTCCTCCAAAGGCCATCATTTCAGAAGATTCTTCGTTCTCAGCTTTCAGCTTTCATCCTCAATTCTTCTCAATGGTTGTCTCTTCGTTCGTCTCTCGATTTTCCGGTGCTTTGTTCAAGTTTTCTTTCAGGTGGATCATGATCTTCTCATTCTCATGTATCTACATTAATTCTTGGTTTTCCTATTCAATTGTGAATTCTTACCGGTGATTCCTTCAATTATGCTTCAAGTGGTGCTTACCTATCGCTCTCTTCAAGTCTCTTTCAAGAAGAATAAGTTGTATACTAAATTCGTTGCTTGTCATCAATTAATCTTGATGAAGGATGAGCATAACATAATTCTTATTCTTGTTCTTCCTTCTTCCAAGTGATTTCAATTCTTCTTCTGGAGTGGCTCCCGATATCAATTCATTCTCAAGTGTTCTTCAAGATTCTTATCTGAGAACCTCAAGCTTTCTTCTCTTGCATTTCCAAGTGCATTTGTCCTTCCTTATCCTTTGAGGTGGTATTATAGCATTCGTGTTAGTGTAGGAGCCTCGAAGAGTTTTCCTTTCAAGAATGAGATAATTAAACCCACCGATTCTATGATCATGAGTTATTTTCAACCCATGATTCCGTCATTGAGCTATCTTGGTTTGGATTTCACCTAAAGCTTTTCCTATGGAGTGTTGCTATTATGGTGCTTGTCATTAATCGAAGTTCTCAGTGTATCCTCTTGGTGTAAGAAATTGTTCATATCTTGTTCTCCCAATCAATCCTTATTACTGTTAGTGGTTGTTTGTTACTTCATTAGTTTGAAAGGGTTTCCATAAGCCCACTTATATCGTGTTCTTTTCCTTGTTGTTTTTCCAACAACTTCGTTCAATTCTTCTTGCAAGGGTGCTTGCCAAGTTCATTTGAGATAGTAGTTGTCATTCTTTTCTTCATTCTCTTCTTCCGTATGAGCTAGTTCCTATTCTATTGTTCCGCAGGCATTGTGATGTTGCTCTTTTGGGTCTATTATGTTGTTCTACCAAGATCATGGTGTTCCCTTGTTATTTTTAGTTGTTTGTTATGTATATTGTCTAATTCTCTCTTCTTATCGAATTTTTTGTCCCATTTTCCTACCGAAGTGCTGCCGAAAATTTCCGTGAATTCTTGCTTCTTTCTCATATCATTCCTCGTCTCTTCGCAACCTTCAAGGATCATTGGTTTCACTCATTTGTCAAAGAAGCGACTAAGTTTTTACCTATTGTTCTTTCTCATCCTCTCCCCCTTTCATTCTTGGATCTCAGGGCGAGATCCTCTTATTGTGTAGGAGAGTTGTGACAGCCCGATGCCGACGTTCCAGAAGATTCCCCTTCTATTCCTTTTTCGTCGTGTGTCTATTTTCTTTTGTTGCATCATCATCGCATCATTCGCATCATCTTCATTGCATCGGCATCTCTGTTGCCGCCAGTTTTCAAAATTTGCATCCGTTGTTAGTTGCCGGTTCTCGTCGTTGTCCGTTCTGAGCCCGACCGCACTCGCACGCGCCCGCGGCATCGTCAAATCTTGTTTTCAAAAGTGTGCGTAAAACTTTCTATGATTGGGTTGAGATTTGGCGTGCAGTCGTAATTAGTTATAGCTAGGCCGCTTGTCGAATTTCATCACGATCGGAGACCGTCTGGTACCCAGACGGTACCCGAACGGTCGACCATAGCGGCACCGTATTCGGTATACCGTCAAAATGTTATTGGTGTTTTAAAAATCATTGCCGCGTCGACCGTTTCCCTTCTCGTCTCCGGATATCTACACTACACAGCCACTCATCCATCCCGCGTTCGGAATTAGTCAAATCCGACCCCGCGGTTGGATCCGGAACGGATTTTCGCTAAACCTAGCCCCCCCTTGCCTATAAATAGGACCTCCCATGCCATTTTTAGACAACCCTCTTCTTCCACCTCAAAATCTGTGCCTAACCTAATCCCCCCGCACTCTCTCTCCTCCCACCAACCCGCCGCCACTTGTCGCCGCCCGATCGACCCAGCACCGCCGCAACCGCTGCCCGCAGCCAACCAGGGGCTACCACGTGGCCCCTGGACTCCACCCCGCCGCCGCGGCCCTCCAGGCCCATCGCGAGCCCTCCCAGCCCGCGGCCGCCGCCATCTCGTGGGGAGGCGCCCCCGAGCCAGCCCCCATCTCCCGCGCTGCTGCCTTCCCGTCGGCCCCGCCTCTCGCCACCGCGTTGCAGCCTCCCCTGCAGTGAGCCGACCGCCGCCGTGCTGCCTCGCCTCGCCGAGCTTAGCCGCCGTGTGCTTTCCGCCGGCCGTCATGTGCCTCACCGGCCGCCACCGTCGGGAACGGGTGGAACCTAGCCGGATCCAACCACCGAGTCGGTTCCCCGCCGGTTCCCCTCGCAGCCGGAGCCTGGAGCTCCTCCGTCGTGCTCGTCGTGCGCCACCGCGGGCTCCAAATCCGATCGGGGTCCTCCTTGCTCAACCCCCGTTGACCTTGCAGGCCGCCACCAACCACCGGCTGGGCCCCGCAGCCGGCCCAGCTCCTGTGCGCGCTCCGCCAGTGAGGCCCATCGCCCCCAAGCCGGCACGAGTGCCTCGGCCAGACCCTCTCTCCTCCGCTTGGGCCAAGCTCGCAAAGTTGAGGCCCCCCTCTGTAGCCTATATCACGCAGTATGCGCTAGTTAGTACCTGCGCCCATGCCCTGTTTAGCCTATTAGGATGGTTTCGGCACGCGTAGGTTATTAGGATTTTTTCGGAATTAGTTAAAATTCCAAAATATAGACGTATTTTAGAATGCGTGTAAGTTTTATTCCGTTAGTCGGATCGAGACGTGTAATATATGGTTTTGGGGTAGTTTTGCGCGTAGAATACGATTTCACAACTTGCATATTTGTTTGACGTGGGTTGACGTGCCAAATACATAGATTAACGTGTTGTTCCAATAGGATAGACGCCCGTATTTATTTTTCGCGCAAGACCGGATAGCCCGAATGCCATAGTAGAAATGCCCACGATTTAGGAACCATTTTTCCATGTACTTTTGAGCGGTCATTGGTATTTTTGCGTGTAGGGATTGTCGCTAGTTTATTTTTCGGTGTATAGGTTATTAATCTCGCATTTACGTGTGGTGATATTTTTGTGTTGCAACCCCACATGTTTTATATGTTTTCGGGGTAGAAAAATCAATAGGATTTTTCTGTGCAATTAGTTTTAGCTTTTGAGCAAGTTAGTTCGCGCGATATTTTGCTATGTTGCCCTCTTGTCATTTTCGTAGGTTTTATTTCGTGCTTCGTTTGAAGGAGTTTTCAACTAGAGAGTTGATCTTTGAAGTTCACTCTAGCCCCTGGTATTTTTGGTTGCAATAAAAATACATCTTTAGGTGTGGTTTGCTTGCTCTCAAGTTGCTAGAAATAGTGCTGATTTGGAGGTGATGAAATATTTCTAAGTCTGGAATCTGTTATATTTTGTTGTTTTCTTGTCTAGCTTCTATCTTGTGATATGTAGCTCTTTTGAGGTTGGTGCAATGGAGTTAGTTGTAGTCCTTGTGATTCTCTACCATGCTGTGAATTTTCATGCCATTTGGAGTCCTGTAGCTTATGGTTTTTTTGCTGTCAATATGCCTTCAGATCGAAAACTATAGCTTCATAAACTGCTATTTTCACTAAGTCTGAAATTGTGTGTGAGAAGCCATTTTGTGACTTCTTTCCCTAGTGATCCATGATGCCATGCTAGTTCTTGTTGGTTGTATGTTGTAGTGCTTCTTATCCTCTTTTGTGTCATGCCTTGGTTGAGTATATAGGAGTTGTGTAGCTCATAGTTGGGGGTGTAGAAAATGCTATGTGGCTGATTTTGGCAGATTGTAATGATTTCTTGTTTTGCTCGTAGTTGTTGAACCGTAGCTCCGATTTGATCGTGTCCTATATGAAACTTGCTTAGAATCTCGTGTATTTTCATTTTATATTGCTGGTTGTATGTTTTGAAGTACTCGTGACTGTCGTTGCACACATATTGCATTCATGCCATCATATCTTGCGGTGCTTGTATCTTTTGAACCGTAGCTCCGTTGGAGATGTTCTCTATGTATAAATTGCTTGAACGACGCGTAGAATCACATGAAACTATTTGTTTTGTTGTTTAACAACTAATTAAATGTGTTAGTTGAGAACTGTACAGAAATGTAAATTAACATGTGAGGTCGTTTTGGAGATGCTATATGTCATTTCCGACCTCATTTAAAATGCATAGATAGGTAGTTTAATTACGCTTCACCTCTTGCCATGTTTAATCACATTTAATAATGTTGAGTAAATAATCGTGATATAACTAAACAATTAAACGTGGAGTTTCATCAATATGCAACTCGTTGCATATTGAACTTCAATTAATGTGTAGTGTTGTTTGTCGTGAATTGTCATGCCGGGTCTTGCTTGTGTTCAGCTGCTCATGCATCATTTGTGTTGTGCATCGTGTGGTGTATATCTCGTGTTGATTCTTGTTTCCAGTTTCCTCCGTCTCGATAGAGTTCCGCAGCGTGCCGGATTGTGAGGACCCGTTCGACTTCGTCGGTTCGTCTGCTTCACGGAGTCGTTCTTCTTCCAAGCGGGATCTCAGGCAAGATGACCATTTCCCAGATACCATTACTATCATTGCCAAGCTAGTGTTATCGCTTCTATCGATTATGTCTCGTTGCCTACCACATGTTAAATATCAGCCTCTCAACAATGCCATGAAACCTTCAACCTATTCAACCTAGCAAACCACTGATTGGCTATGTTACCGCTTGCTTAACCCCGTGTTAGTGTTGCAAGTTGCAGGTGCAGTTACTCCCATGTGTTAACATGGGTTCCTTGTTATATCACCATATTAATGCTATTTAATTTAATGCACCTATATACTTGGTAAAAGGTGGAAGGCTCGGCTATTTAATTTAATGCACCTTTCTAGCCTGGTGTTTTGTTTCACCTTTGCCCCGTTAGTTTTGGCTACCGGTGTTATGTTCCATAATTGAGCACTCCTAACACGATCGGGGTTGTTATGGGGACCCCCTTGATAATTCGTTTTAGATTAAAGCTGGACTCGCAAGCCCCAACAATGGTACTACATTTGCCCAACATAATAATTTTGTTAACACTGAAATGCATAGGGAGTTAGCGCTACCCGAGGAGTAATTCTACATAATATAGGGAGGGCAAGTGCTGATAGTGCTGGTCCGTAACAGAGCAGCTTACTAACGCTACCCGGGGCAACTCGGCGTCTAGCGTGGTAATCATCGCTCATCCGTCGTGTCCTCATAATGAGATACGTGGCTCCTATCGGGATCGTCGACACGTCGGGCGGCCTTGCCGGATTAGTTTTACCTTTGACGAGATATCTTGTGCATCGGGATTCCGGTGATGCTTTGGGTAATCTCAAAGTTGAGGTTTTTCCACTAAGGAATCCGACGAGATCGCGAGTGTCGTGATCGAGGATTTCTATGCGGCTTGTGGTAATTTGTGATGGACTAGTTGGAGCACCCCTGCAGGGTTAAATCTTTCGAAAGCCGTGCCCGCGGTTATGTGGCAACGTGGAAACGTTGTTTAACACTAGTTCTAGATAACTTGAAGTTAACTTAATTAAAATATGCCAACTGTGTGCGTAACCGTGACTGTCTCTTTCCTGAGTTCCTTCTTCGATCGAGGACACGTTGGGGTTATGTCTGACGTAGGTAGGTGTTCAGGATCATTTATTTGATCAACAGTAGTTCACGTCCGCTATAGGTAGATCTTCCCCCTCTTATTTCTTGTACTCGTAAGTTTAGCCACCAAATATATGCTTAGCCGCTGCTGCAACCTCACCACTTAACCATGCCTCACCTAACAAGCTTTGCTAGTCTTGATACCTTTGGAAATGAGATTGATGAGTCCCTTGTGGCTCACAGATTACTACAACACTAGTTGCAGGAACAGGTAAAGGTTACTTGACGCGAGCGCATTGATTGTTCATTTGGAGTTGCTTCTTCTTCTTCTTCATCATCGATCTAGGATGGGTTCCAGGCCGGCAGCCTGGGATAGCAGGATGGACGTTGTTCTTCTTTTCTCGTTTGATTCCGTCCGTAGACGGACCCTGCTCTTCTTCATGATGTTGATGTATTGTACTGATGTGACTCTGATGTAGCTTGTGGCGAGTGTAAGCCAATTCTATATATATATCTTCTTTTCAGTACATGTACTTGTAATGATATCCATTCCTGTGACACGACGAGATGCGCTTCTATCCCTGATGAGTCCTTCGTGCCAAATTGAGGATAGGGTCGCATCTTGGGCGTGAGTATACATGATCCTTGTCATGAATATGATCATAATTATTTGCTCTTCTATGAATTGCCAAACAGTAATTTGTCTACCCACCACTTGCTATTTTCTTGAGAGAAGCCACTAGTGAAACCTACGGCCCTCGGGTCTAGTTCACATCATCTATTTGCAATCTCTATTTTGCTATTTGCTTTTCTACTTTATTTGCTATTTTGTTTTCAGATCTATATTATCAAAATCCCCAAAAATACCTTGTTGTGTTCTATTTTCTATCACTCTTATTTGCATCTATCAATCTATCCTTACTATACCCACGAGGGATTGACAACCCCTTCACGTGTTGGGTTGTGACGATTTGCTATTTGTGTGCAGGTGTTGCTTACATAGTCTTGTGGATCTTCCTACGCGATTGATACCTTGGTTTCTTAACTGAGGGAAATACTTGTTGTCATTGTGCTACATCACCCTTTAATCTTGGAGGGCAACCAACACACTCACGATGAGTTCAGATTTCTAGCGTCATTGCTGGGGCAGATCAAGTCAAGATCTATGTGGTTCCTACATACAAATCTCATCTCCTTGCAGTTACATTATTTGACATTTGCCTCTTGTTCTTCCTCTCTCCCACTTCACAAAAAATTGGCTTTTTATTTGCCATCTTTGCCATTTTATTGCCGGATCTCTTGCTTGTTTGTGTTTTTCATTGTGTAGACATGATGCGTCAAAGGAGGTATTATGATGTTCTGTATCCAAATATTTTGCTAGAGATTGAGGAAAGTACCAAGAAATAAATGACTATGCAATTTTAGAAAAATAATTTTTTTACGAAAGAAATTAAGGAACACTCTATTTTGCTTGATGCAACAACAAAACAAGTTGATCATGTTAGCAAAGAAGTTGCCGATTTTCAATCTCAATATGCTCTTACCGAAAATCTGCTAGCAAAGATATCTGATGCGCAAGCTACGTTAGTAAATCAAATGGTAGCAAAGCCCAAATCTTTAGAGGATAAAAATGATGAAGAGATTAAAATGATTGGTATTTTTTCTATTGGTTCCATGTTTAATAATGTTAAAGTTAATGATCAGGGAACTGAAGAAGTGTCAACTTTAGCTAGAGGGCGTTCCCATGATTTGGAGGGTGTGAATCTTAATTAAAAAATTGATAAATGTGGGATTGAAGAAGTAAAAACTTGAGCTAGCGATGCACCCACTATTTTGGATTGCAAAAAAAAACGATAGTTGCTCCTTGATTGAGTGTATTTCTATGTTGAAATCTATGATAAATTCACCCAATGCCTATGAACAAAATAAAGCTTTTACTAAACATTTTTTGGAAGCGGTGATTAAAACTTTGGAAGAAAAGTTATAGCTAGAGATTTAAATTCCTATAAAATTACATGATGAATGGGAATCCGCCATTAAGATAAAAATCAAGAATTTGAGTGCAATGCTTCATTTGATTTGGGTGCTACTGTTTCCACAGCTCCGAAATCTCTTTGTGATTTGCTTGGTCTAACCGATATTGAAGAGGGTTCTCTCAATTTGCACTTGGCGGATTCTACTATTAATGATGTAGAATTAATTATTTTATTATTCTTGCAAATAGGAATTATGTGACCACATATTTTATTGTTCTTTATATTAAGTAAAATCCGTCTTGTCCAATAATTCTCGGTAGACCGTTCTTGCGTACTATAGGAGTCGTGATTGATATGAAAGAAGAGAATATTAAATTTCGGTTTCCACTAAGAAAGGGCATGAAACACTTCCCTAGAACTAAAGTTAAATTACCATACGAATCAATCATGAGGTAAACCTATGGATCAATCGCTAAGGATGACATCACTTAAAATTTATCCTATATTCCTAGCTAGGGGTGTAAAACGATAGCGCTTGTCGGGAGGCAACCCAATGAATAAAATTTATTTTTGCTTTTGTTTTCTATTCTTCAGTGTTTGCACAATTATGCTACTGTTATAATTGTGTTTTTTGTGTTTTATTTAGTGTTTGTACCAAGCAAAGCCTTTAGGATCATGTGGGGTATTAGTTGCTTTAATCCTTCTGTCAAACACAAACGTTTGAGTCCAGTAGGAAAAATCCTAAAAATCACAGAAATGTCAAAAGTGTGTGAATGTTTTACACAAGATTGATATAAAAAATTCCCTACATTCTCCTAATTTTTCAGAATTTGTGGAGTTACAGAAGTATATGTAAATTTCAAATCATTACAAATTGTTTTGTTTTTAACAGATTCTATGTTCTTTACATT
Organism: Hordeum vulgare subsp. vulgare; assembly: GCF_904849725.1. Taxonomy (NCBI): domain Eukaryota; kingdom Viridiplantae; phylum Streptophyta; class Magnoliopsida; order Poales; family Poaceae; genus Hordeum; species Hordeum vulgare. The sequence goes on along the minus strand of NC_058521.1, from coordinate 278,499,705 downwards.
ATGTTCTTATTTTAATGATTTTATGTCTTATATCGGGGGGGCATCAGCAATGGTAAAGTTAGAATACGATAGGTATAATGCTAAAACAAAATTGGAATGGGTTTTCAACAGTACATATAGTAAAGTTTGGTTTTCTTATACTAACGGATCTCAAGAAATTTCGTTAAGTTTTGTGTGATTGAAGTTTTCAAGTTTTGAGTGAGATCACGATGGATGCAGGAATAAGGAGTGATAAAAGCCTAAGCTTGGGGATGCCCATGGCACCCCAAGGAAATATCTAAGGAGTACCAATCAGCTAAGCTTGGGGATGCCCCGGAAGGCATCCCCTCTTTCTTTTAGAAACCATCGGTAATTTTACTTGGAGCTATATATTATTCGTCACATATCATGAGTTTTGCTTGCAGCGACTTGTACCATTTGTGTATTTGCTTTATTTTCTTGTTAGTTTATCATAATAAACCTTGCTAGGCACACCCATTTGAGAGAGCTAAATTACGCTATAATTTGTTAGAATTACTCTTTATGCTTCACTTAAATTTTTTGAGCCATGGAATTGCTCAAGTACTTCACTTATATCTTTTTTAGCACAGTGGTGCTGTTATTTTGAAGAAATTTTCTCTTGTGCTTCACTTGGATTATTTTGAGAGTTGCTGAAATTTTGAAGAAATCCTCTCTTGCTTCACTTATATAATTTTGAGAGTTGAAATTTTTAAACAAATTTGTGCTCTCGTGCTTCACTTATACTTGTTTGAGAGCTTGTTATTTGCATTAGCAATTTGCTTTAAATGGGAATTAGACCCAAAGTGATGAATGTCCAGGAAATATATAATAAAAACTTTCATGAAGATCATTGCATATTGTTGGAGCATATTTCTCCAGATGTGGTTTTGGTAATTGATGACAATCCCTATGGACTAATGGTTGCCTTAAGTTATATTTGAAGGATTTGTCCATAGGGACTTCTTGAAGTCCATATGTTGGTTTCAAGGAGTTTATATGATGACTAAGGTAGTATTCAAGGTATTATCCAAAGATTGGTCATAAAGACACAAGGTTGAGCAAGACGAAGTCAAAGAGTAAATAAGTTGATCAACACACAAAGCGTACAAGATGTACCGAGAGGGATCAAGTGGTCCCATGGTATGGTAAGCATTGTTCATTACGCTTTTGTGTACTAACCATGGTCTTCGTGAGAGTTCTATGTGAGGTTAGGTGTGTTTCCATGGGCTTGCGTCAAGAGGAAGATTTAATTCAACCCATGCAGGATGACGTCAAGTGGTGATCGTCATCAAGTTTGCGGTGTGCAAGTTCAAGTGGAGCATCACGAAGATATCATGCTTGAAGCTTGCCGTCCATTTTGGTGGCAATGGACTTGTGAAGATATACTGAAAAGTGGCTCACCCATAGTGAGTATGGGGGAGCAATCAACTATTCTTCATCAAGACAACGCAATCAAGAAAGGTGGTCCATCTTGAGGAAGTCAAGATCGTCATATTCTAGCTCAAGTGGACTATGTACAAGGTATAGGTTTGCCCTTGATAGGTTTTTCATATTGAGGATAGATTGCAGTACTATCAAGGGGGCTCTCAAGTGAGTAGCTTGATTGTATCGTTCGTTGAGAGATCAAACCATTTGCATCCTTGCATCATCATTCTTGGTCCTTGTATGGTCGTTCTCTTAGTGAGTATTATAGCTTATGGTCATCTTTATGACAAGCTCGAGTTCATCGAAAACGGAGTTCATGTGCATCTTCTATAATGTTTTCGATGTTGGAGTTTTTGTCGGTTCTTCATTCATAGAGGTTTCACATATCTATATCATTGGCATTTTTCATAACTGCCTCTTCCTAAGATTTCATCATCGATGTTGGATAGCTCTTGTCGTCTTGAATCGAACAAGCTTGAGTTTGCTCAATTCGGAGCTCATATGCGAAAGTTATGAGAGTTCATGGCAGATTTTCTCTCTCAAGCGGAAGTACCGCTCGGACAAAGCGGTAGTACCGTTCTAACAGTACTGCCGCCCTCCCATGTCAGCCTCTCTTCTACTTATATTTTTCTTCTAGCATCTTTGGAGTATTTTTTTTCCATTTTGAGCGGTGGTGCCTCTTGGGGGGAGCGGTAGTACCGCTAGGGCGAACGATGGTACCGCTCCGGCGGCATTACCGCCCCGAGATCTTTGCCGTTTGCACATTTTTACTTGAAACTTCCGTTGCAGTGGAAGTATCGCTCGCCTGAGCGGTATTAGCGTGTGTGCACTGACTGAGTGCATAACAGTTCGATTTGGGGAGGCCTATAAAAGGGGGGTCTTCTTCCCCAATGCTTTTCTATCCGTTGAGCTCGTGTTCTTCCCCATTGTTGACCTTCTTCGAGCTTCCTAACTCTCAGTCCCTCCAATGATTCTTGCTAGTTCTTGAGGGAAAAGAGAGAGGAGATCTAGATCCACATTTCCACCAATCATTATCTCCTCTATGTGAGGGGAACCCCTTCGATCTAGATCTTGGAATTCTTCATGTTCTTCCTCTCATTTTCTTCCATAGCATTAGTTGTTGTGGAGGGATTTGGGAGAGAAGGACTTGGGCGATCTGTGTGCCCTTGTCATTGCATTTGGTGCATAGGTTTGATTTCTCCATGGTAATACATGGAAGTGAAGTTTGAGAAGCTTATTACTCTTGGGTGCTTGGTACCCTAATACTTGTTCTTCTTGGGTGCTTTGGCATCGTAGAAGCTTGGTGGTGCCTCGGAGCTCAATCATTGTGGTGTAAAGCTCCGGGCAAGCGTCGGGGTCTCCAATTAGGTTGTGGAGATTGCTCCGAGCATTTTAGGTTATCATTCCATTGTGGTGAAGCTTCGTGGTGTTGTTTGGAGCATCCAATTAAGTTGAGGAGATTGCCCCAACCATGTTTGTTCGGTTTCGATGACCGCACTCAAGGGTCCCTTAGTGGAATCACGACATCTTGCATTGTGCGAGGGCGTGAGGAGATTATAGTGGACTTAGTGGCATCTTGGGGGGCATTGTGCCTCCACACCGCTCCAAACGGAGATTAGCACGCGCAAGAGTGTTAACTTCGGGATACATCATTTTCTCCATGTGCCTTGGTTATCTCTTACCCGAGCCTTTTACTTATGAACTTTACTTTGTGATAGCCATATTGTTTGTTGTTATATATCTTGATCTCACTTAGTTGTTTGTCTTGCTTAGCATAAGTTGTTGGTGCACATAGGTGAGCCTAGTTGTTTTAGGTTTTCTGCTTGAATAATTAAACGTTAGTTTTATTCCACATTTTTCAAGCCTAAACTGTAATTATTTTAAATCTTCTATTCATGCCCCCCCCTCTAGGCGACATCCACGCCCTTTCACATATTAAATTTGATTCTTTGCAATAGTTTTGCAATATCAAGATAGTAATATGTGAGTTATGTTGATGGGTAATTATGCTCTAGTAAGAATATTGGTGTTAAGGTTTGTGATTCCCTATGCATGCACGTGAAGTCAATAATTATGCTATGAAATTACATCCTACTTGTGTTGCATTATTTGGTGTTAGTTATGTTCAATGTTCACTTATGATGATTTTATTCCTTGGTTGGCTGCTCTCAATCTATTTGCTAGACTTCACTTGTACTAAGCGGGAATGCTGCTTGTGCATCCAAATCCTAAACCTAAAGTTGTAGTATTTAAACGCCATTTCAAGTAAATTTGCAAGTGCCAACTCTAATATTTAAAATAAAATCCTATTTTTTGTGCCCATACTGCTAATGAAGCGGCGAGAGGTGACCGGTATCTTCCATGTTAAATAGGTTATTCTCAAGATGAGTGTTTATTCACTTGTCATTGCACAAGAGTATGGCGGTAATAGGGATGCTCAATCCCAAAAAGAAAGAAATAAATTTATTTTATATTGTCAAATAAAAAATTCCTTGGAAAGTGTTGGTATGGACGACACCCGTGAATACGGTTAGCCGTGGAATGTGAAAGAATGGTGGAAAAGTAATAAACTTTATTTTCAGTTTGGGAACCGCCTATAATTTGTTTAGCATGGAAGATAATGGAAACTCCTAGTCTTTCTCGTTGACACAAAAATCATGCCACCCTAAAAAAATTATCTCTAAGTTTTTCACTTTGAGCTATGGCACCTCTACAAATCCCTCCTTCCATCTGCGAAGGGCCTATCTATTTACCTTATGCAATTTTTATTTTTGAATTTGAGTCTCCATCTTCTCTTATAAAGCCCCAACTAAGGAACACCATGATCACACCCATTGGATGTAGTTAATATTTGAATGTGTTGCATGAATGGATCATTGATAGAGGATGATAGGCTAGGGATAACGTTCTTTAGCGTTTATATTTTTAAAGACTTAGTTGCTTGTTGGTATGCTTGAGTATTGAAATCTGCATGTCAAATTATATACTATTGCTTTGCATCATCTATAAGTCCATATGTCCATGCTGAAATAAAAATAATATGATAAACATGAGAGACAACATTCCAGAAAGAAAAAACTGTTTTTATCATTACCTATTCGAGGACAAGCAGGAATTAAGCTTGGGGATGCTCATACGTCTCCAACGTATCTATAATTTTTGATTGTTCTATGTTGTTATGTTATCATTCTTGGATGATTTATAATCATTTTATAGCGATTTCATATCATTTTTTTGAGACTAACCTATTGACATGGTGCCTAGTACCAGTTGATGTTTTTTGTTGTTTTTCCTTCGCAGAAAATCCATATTAGATGAGGTCCAATTGTCATGAAACTTAAGGGAGAATTGTTTTGAACCAGAAGGAAACTTGGGGGCTAAGACTAAGCAACAGCCAAGGCGTGGGGGGCACTAGACACCAGGGTTGCCAGAGGCCCCTAGCACGGCCTAGTTCTAGCGGGGCCCTCGGGAAGATTCTGCACCGCCTTTGAGCTCTATAAATACCTCAATATTCCAGAAACCCAAGAGGAGTCGGCAAAAAATCATTTTAGCTGCCGCAAGTTCGAGAGCCACGAAAACCAACCTAGAGCCATTTCTAGAGAAGAACACAAACATGGAGGACTTCATCATCTTCATTGGTGATCCTCCCATGATGTGTGAGTAGTTCATAACAGACCTACGGGTCCGTAGGCAGTAGCTAGATGGCTTTCTCGCTCGTTTTGTTTCTCAATACAATGGTCTCTCGAAGATCCATATGATGTAACTCTTTCTTTTGCGGTGTGTTTGTTGGGATCCAATGAATTGTGAGTTTATGATCAGGTCTATGAAAACATATTCATGCTTGATTATTATAGCCTCATATTTCTTCTCCGATATTTGGTTTTTGTTTGGCCAACTTGATTTTTTATCTTGCAATGGGAATAGGTGATTTGGGATGGGTTCGATCATGCGATGCTCAATCTCAGTGACAAAAAGAGACAGGACACACATGTATCGTTTCCATTAAGGATAAAACAACGGGGTCTATTCCTACATGAATAGATCTTGTCTACATCATGTCATCGTTCTTAAGGCATTACTCTGTTTCTCCATGAACTCAATACACTAGATCCATGCTGGATAGCGGTCGATGTGTGGAGTAATAGAAGTAGATGCAGGCAGAAGTCGGTCTACTTATCTTGTACGTGATGCCTATATACATGATCATTGTCATGAATATCGTCATAATTATTTGCTTTTCTATCAATTGCCCAACAGTAATTTGTCTACCCACCTCTTTTATTTTCTCGTGAGAAGCCACTAGTGAAACCTACGGCCCCGGGATCTACTTCAGATCGTCTATTTGCAATCTCTACTTTGTTATTTGTTTTTCTACTGTATTTGCTCTTTTCTTTTTAGATCTATATTATCAAAAAACCCAAAAATACCTTGTTGTGTTCTATTTGCTATCACTCTTATTTGGATCTACCAATCTATCCTTACTATTCTCACGAGGGATTGACAACCCCTTCACGCGTTGGGTTGCGAGGATTTGTTATTTGTGTGTAGGTGCTGCTTAGATAGTCTTGTGGATCTTCCTACGGGATTGATACCTTGTTTTATTAACTAAGGAAAATACTTGTCGTCGTTGTGCTACATCACCCTTTAAGCTTGGAGGGAAACCAACGCACTCACTAGGAGTCACCAGAGCTTGTTGTTAGCCGCTGGTGGTCGTCGTCCTTGTCTTCTTCTTTGACTCCATGCTGGAGGAAGGGAGGAGGCGTTGGATCTGGTGAAATCCCTCTCAATAAGCTTGTGGCTGCAGGTGATGTTGGTGGTGTGGTTTCTCTCCTCAACTCATGTCCTCGTGGTAGCAGGAGTCAGTTGATGGGGATAAACCACCGTTTCTTTTCCAGCCGAAGGTAAGTTACGGTTGTAAATTAAATACCCTTGTATTAGAATACCCCGATTCCAGGTGTCTCCCTTATCTCTTCCTCCATGCAAACGCAGAGACTTCCTTCCTGCTGCGTTAAGTTACACTTGTAAATTAAATACCCATGTATTAGAATACCCCGATTCCAAGTGTGGCCTTTATCTGTTCCTCCATGCAAACACCGAGACTTCCTTCTTGCTGCGTTACTCGCTTTTGACTCACAACAGCCATGCCATCACCCTGCTCATGGTACCACATCGTCGTTATCTCCCTTACAACAATGGGTTCTCCCCATCCTAGTATTGGTGGTCGGTTCATTGCAGCATCCTCGACACTCGTTATAACATTAACGCCACTTACGACAAAACATTGGATTCGCCTGCCACCAACCTTTGCAACATGTCATCGTAGCATTGTTCCTACCCTCACAGTAGTGATTGTAGCATGGTTTGCTACATCGCAACATGCTTCATTGTCGTGGTCATCGAAGAATGTCGAAGCGTGGCGGCATGCATCATCGCATGCGTTGATGCATCACTATGGTCGCCCATGTCATCATAGTCATCAAAGCATTGTCACAGCCATTGAAGCACACTTTACAAGATGGTTGCGAAGCGATCGTCGACGTCGTCGCAGCACACCTCATCGCTGCGGTGATGAGTCATGGTCATCGAAGCATTGTCACGACAATTAAGGACTGCTTCGACTACCGCTACGGAGATGCGTCGTGGTCGTCAAAGCAATGGCACAACTATTATATTGAAGCACACCTCAGAGCTTGGTTGCGACTCTCAACGTCGTTGAGGCACACATTACCATCATGGTCGTTGAAGCATCGATGCAGTAGTTGAAGCAGTCCTCACAGCATTGAAATGATGGTCGATGTCGTCGGAACACGCCCTGTTGAAGTCGTCGAAGCATCACCACGGTCCTTCAAAAATGCATCCCCACAACATTCGAACCCTCCTCACAACATTGCTCGTTCCATTGTAGCATATCAGCATCCGGCGCTATGGTGAGGAGACACGCCACAGTCATCGAACATGCCATTCCATGGTCATCGAAACATCTTGACGGTGGCCGAGCTTGCCACATAGATGGTCGTTTGTAGTAGTTCCTTACAGTGCATGCATACCACCCGGCATTGCAGCAAGCAAGCTCCGTGGAAAACTGGTGCGGGCACGCCGTCATGGCTCACATGGTTGCAAGAGGTGGAAAACTGGTCATGTGATAAGAGTCCTAGAGAACCACAGAACATATGATGCTCGGCATAAATAAGGATAAGAGGATGCGACACGTGCGGGGAACCCACATGACGAGTGTCGCACATTGGAGGCACATCCGGATGGGCCGAAGGAGTTTCCTATCAGACACAATAAGGTACGCATCAAGGGCGGTTGCTCACGCGTGCACGTTCATAGGTTTTACTGTCGTGTTTTACTGTATCGAAGGAGGACAAAAACAAAACGCTCACGCCCATCGCACATCTCTCACAACCATTCTTGTGTTCTCTCCTTCCATCTAGGGTTCCTATTGGGGAACGTTGCATGGGAAACAAAAAGATTCCTACGCACGCGCAAGAACTATCCATGGTGATGATCATCTACGAGAGGGGAGATTGGATCCACATACCCTTGTAGATAGCTAAGCGGAAGCGTATATAACGCGGTTTATGTAGTGGAACATCTTCGCGATCCAAATCGCAGTCCGTCCCGCGATCTCATCACGATCCGTCCCGCGATCCCATAACGATCCATCCCGATCTAGTGCCGAACAGATGGCACCTTCGCGTTCAGCACACGTACAGCTCGATGACGATCACCGCCTTTTGATGCCGCAAGAGGGGCTGAGAGGTAGATGAGTTCTCCAGCACGACGGCATGGTGGTGGTGAACTAATCTAGCAGGGCTTCGCCAAACTATGCCGGACTAATCTAGAGGAGAAAATGACCTAGAGAGAGAGAGGGCAGCACGTGGCTTATTAGGGTTAGGGCTGCCCTCAATTCCTCTATTATATATAGGAGGGAGGAAGGGGAGGGGCAGCCAAAAACCCTCCAAGGGGTTCGGCCGAATAGGGTGGAGGTGGAAGAGTCCACCTCCAATCCTACTCCAAGTAGGATTCCTCTCCTACTTGGAATATTCCCCTCCTTCCTTTGGGGTTTTTTTCTTCTCCCACCTCTTGGCCGCATGGCCCCATTGGGGCTGGCTCGGCCAGCCCACTAAAGGCTGGTGTGCCACCCCTAAAGCCCATGTAGCCTCCCGCCGTGACTAACCCCTCCAGTGGCCCTCCCGGCCAAAACGGGACTTCCTATATATCAATCTTTACCTCCGGACCATTTCGGAGCTCCTCGTGACGTCCGTGATATCATCCAGGACTCCGAACAACTTTCGGGTACCAAAACCACATAACTCAATAATACTGAAACATCATCGAACCTAAAGTGTGCAGACCCTGCGGGTTCGAGAACTATGCACACGTGACCTGAGACATTCTCCGGTCAATAACCAATAGCAGGTCCTGGATACCCATATTGGCTCCTACATATTCTACGAAGATCTTTATCGGTCGAACCTCTATGTCAAGGATTCAGTTAATCCCGTATACTATTCCCTTTGTCCATCGGTATGTTACTTGCCCGAGATTCGATCGTCGATATCTCTATACCTAGTTCAATCTCGTTACCGGCAAGTCTCTTTACTCATTCCGTAATAAAAGATCCCGTGACTAACTCCTTAGTCACATTTCTTGCAAGGCTTATTGGGATGCTGTATTACCGAGTGGGCCCCGAGATACCTCTCCGTCACACGGAGTGACAAATCCCAGTCTTGATCCATGCCAACCCAACAGACACCTTCGGACATACCTATAGAGCACCTTTATAGTCACCTAATTACGTTGTGATGTTTAATACACACAAGGTATTCCTCCGGTGTCCGGGAGTCGCATGATCTCATGGTCATAGGAACAGATACATTGACATGCAGAAAACAGTAACAATAAACTGACACGATCATATGCTACGTTCATGGTTTGGGTCTTGTCCATCACATCATTCTCCTAATGATGTGATATCGTTATCAAACGACATCTGATGTCTATGGCCAGGAAACCTTGACCATCTCTGATCAACGAGCTAGTCCTTCAGAGGCTCACTAGGGACAGTGTTTTGTCTATGTATCCACACATGTATTTGAGTTTCCCATCAATACAATTCTGGCATGGATAATAAACGGTTATCATGAACAAGGAAATATAATAATAACCAATTCATTATTGCCTCTAGGGCATATTTCCAATGGTTCCCTCCGCCGCTGTCGCCGCCACCCTCACCGATGCTCGCTCTTCATCTCCCATCCCGAGCTCCACCTATCATCCAGCGTCATCTCCCCCTATCTTCTCGATTTGAATCTTATGAGCACACGGGAGGTCGGGTGCCCGTTGTCGGGACAAGGGCGATAAACAGACTCAGCCCTTGGATCCATCCGTCTCGCGGGGCCAGGGCTCCCGTCCACGCAGCATCGCCGCCAGCATGGAGGCCCGTGCCCGGGCAACTGCCGCGGTGTCGGATGCAACGGCGAGGTCTCTGGGGACCACACAGCGGGCGTGCCTCTCCCGGCTCCCTGCACTCACCCGCGACGACGAGTACCATGTCGTGGTGCAACCCCAATCCTAGCTCATGGGCATGCTTGGCAAGCCCCACGACGTGCCTTGGATTTGGTCGTGCCATGGTTGTCTGATGCATCATACGCACCGGGAGGTTTCGTTGGTCGAGGCCAGGTATGAGTAGCTCCTGAGGCTGATGGGTGGATGGATGTGTGCACGCATGTATGGATATTAGGGTATCATGGTTGTGTTGCTTGGTGGGCAAAGGTCGGGGGTACAACCTCCTTCTCGGTAAAAAAATGAGGGGCGGTGATAATGATTCTTGCTGAGATAAGCATGTCTTGAGCAATCAAAACTGTGGTGGCATGTGGGTACTAAATTAGAGCCCACCATTACCTCTCTTGTTGCACGTTCAATTCATCAATAATGCTTGATGTTCTGCACCTTGGATGGTCATTTTGATGAGTGTTAACCAGGGCAGTTTGTTGACATCGTGATGGGTATGTTATGCAGCAAGAGATGTGGGTGTTGGGCTTGAAGATCGGAAACAAAATTGAGCCCTCTTTTGATATGCTATGAATACATACATTTTTCTTATCTCCTACATAGTGTTCGTCTTTCTGTTCTATTCCTCTATTATGTTGATATGAGTAAAGATCTATCTGGACTTCGGATTTATGTCTTATTTTGGTGATGGGTCTATTTTGTCTCCCAAATGACATAAGGGGGAAGTATCTATTTTGGTGAGAGCAGGCCCTTTGTTATGATTCTCTTTGCTGTTTAGTTCACTTGTCATCAATCTATTTTTAAGTTGTTGATGTCAATATTAACTGCTACATTGCTTATTTGAATCACACGATGCATTAGTGTGGCACGGATCCCTCATAGGTCGTTTAAAATGACAATGTCAAGTAAATTTATCAGCTAAAAAATATTTGGTTAAAAATGTTCTTATATTTTGTCTAATGATGAATGAAAGTCTTCTTGGAGCTTTTGCTTGGGCCATTTGGTGTCTGTATGTTATTTAGTGGTCTTGCTTTGGTTTTTATTTTCATTTTACCAAAGGGTGCACTATGGAAACCATGCATCAGCTATCTCTCTATCAATACCACTGTCTTTTACCATCTTCGGACACCACGACATTAATTCGATTTGATACCTCATATTTTTTCCTTCACTCTTGGTAATTCCTTATCTGTAACTATTGTTTCTTCACTTGCATATCTATGTGATCAACTTAGGCAATAGCCATCCGATGGTCCACATTTTTCTTGGTAAGTGTACATGTCATAGAACGAAATGCACTGAATTGGTAGAGGCCTTCCTATTTACACATTAAATTTATGATATTGATTATCTATGCTTTATGCTCTTCCCATGGCCCTGTGGTTTCAGGGGGTCTCCACTATTGGAACAAGCCATCACTACTACGTACTACCTCATGATTACGGTGTATATATATATGTGTGCAAATGTGTTTCTATTTATACATTGATATAAAATGTGTTTAGTTGTACTGTCCAAGAATAGTTCTATGGTTAATGCTTATAGTTTATTGTTAACTACTTCTATTGATGGCTTATATTTTTATAGATTGTGGCCATAATTGTGAGGCTTATGGGAGTCCACTCACTGATAAATATAATCGATTGGGCTGGCCAATTGAGTAGCTTCCGAAACATGCCTTACTCCCCGGTTTCTCCTTTCACGACGGCATGGTGTAGGATGCGGCATGACATTGTGTAAGGTATTGATGGTCTTTGAGGTGAGATCTTTATGTGTATCTAACGGTGCTCTGTCTCCCTTCGCAAGTATAATGCATTTTAGTGGATCTGAATTTTGTGTTGATTGGCTGGAATTCAAGGTTCTCTGTTCGACTGTTTCATATATGTCTCCGAATTTCCTTATATTTTCCTGTGTGATCATTTGTGCTAGAAGTTATTGTACATGCACCTCCATTCATAGTATGCTAACAATGTGAATTAGCTGATTAGGATTTATATACTTCCGTTTACCCTTTCTATGGTAGTTAGTACCATCATCATGTGTACTAGAAGTTATTGTACATGCACCTCCATTCATAGCATGCCAACAATGTGAATTAGCTGATTAGGATTTTATAAATTCCCTTTTATCATTTCTATGGTAGTTAGTACCGTGTGGTTGTTGGGGAACGTCGCATGGGACACAAAAAAATTCCTACGCGCACGAAGACCTATCATGGTGATGTCCATCTACGAGAGGAGATATGGATCTACGTACCCTTGTAGATCGCACAGCAGGAAGCGTTAAGAAACGCGGTTGATGTAGTGGAACGTCCTCACGTCCCACGATCCGCCCCGCGAACCGTCTCACGAACCGTCCCGCGATCCGTCCCACGATCCGCTCAGATCTAGTGCCCAACGGACGGCACCTCCGCGTTCAACACACGAACAGCTCGATGACGATCTCCACCTTCTTGATCCAGCAAGAGGGGCGGAGAGGTAGAAGAGTTCTCCGACAGCGTGACGGCGCGCCGGTGGTGGTGCTGATCTACTCCGGCAGGGCTTCGCCTAAGCTCCGCAGATATACGATCTAGAGCAAAAACTGCGTGGTATAGGGTCGAGCAACACGTGGCAAAGTTGTGTCTCAAAAACCCTCAATACCTCTAGTATATATAGGAGGGAGGGAGGGGAGGAGGCAGACTCAAACCCTCAAGGTTTGGCCGGAATTGGAGGTGGAGGAGTCCTACTCCAATCCTACTTGGAATAGGATTCCACCTTCCCACTTGGAAACTCTTTCCACCTTGTGTTTTTTCCTTCTCAAACCTTATGGGCCTTGGTGGGAACTTATTCTAGCCCACTAGGGACTGGTTTATCTCTTCCCATAGCCCATGAGACCCCTTGGGGCGTGACACCCCTCCCGATGGTCCCCGGCACCCCTCCCGGCACTCCCGGTACACTACCGATGAGCCCGAAACTTTTCCGGTGACCAAAACAGGACTTCCTATATATCAATCTTCACCTCCGGACCATTCCAGAGCTCCTCGTGACGTCCTGGATCTCATCTGGGACTCCGAACAACTTTTGGTTACCAACACCTATAACTCAACTATACTGAAACATCACCGAACCTTAAGTGTGCAGACCCTACGGGTTCGAGAACTATGTAGACATGACCCGAGGTACTCCTCGGTCAATATCCAATAGCGGGACCTAGATGCCATATTGGATCCTACATATTCTCCGAAGATCTTAACGGTTGAACCTCAGTGTCAAGGATTTATATAATCCCGTATGTCATTCCCTTTCTCCTTCAGTATGTTACTTGCCCGAGATTCGATCGTCGGTATCCGCATACCTATTTCAATCTAGTTACCAGCAAGTCTCTTTACTCGTTCCTTAATACAAGATCCCGTGACTTACACTTAGTCACATTGCTTGCAAGGCTTGTGTGTGATGTTGTATTACCGAGTGGGACCCGAGATACCTCTCCATCACACGGAGTGACAAATCCCAGTCTTGATCCATACTAACTCAACGGACACCTTCGGAGATACCTGTTGTCGTGGGTATAAGCCTGACAGTAGATGTGTAGGGTACGAAAAGGATGGGCAGAGCCTTAGCTACGGCGAGGTTGTATGAGTTCAGGCCCTCCGTGGTGGAGGTAATAGCCCTACGTCTCAGTGCTCAGGGAGCTTGTTGTCGAGTGGAAATATGGAATACAATGAGTTGCTAACCCCTCTACCAGCGGGGGAGGGTGGCTTATATAGAGTGCGCTGCCCTCCACAGCGGTTGCGGTACAGGGGTGGAGTAGTGGCGATTGAATGTGTACGTTACAGGTAACGTACGCCCTAAATGCTAATAAATGCACCTGGAAACGTACGACCGTCTCCCTCCAGGGAGGTTACGATGTACCGAGTGGTATCCAGTCGGTTAGCTTGATATCCTCTGAATGCTAGTCTCCGACTGGATGATCGAGGACCTGTTACCGACTGGATGATGGGGACTCCTTAATTCAGTCGGAGCTGACTAAGGGGCTTGTCCTTTGTGAGGGGTAGTCCTTGGGTAGGACCTACAGGGCAGGCCTATGACCCTACCCTAGGACTATAACCCCATCATTAGTCCCCGAATGGATTGGGGTTGGAACGACGAAGCGATGTTTGAAGTTTGGATCCGACTGGAGCGGACTTGGCTTGGTTGTTGCTTGCCTCGATCCATTTTATCTTTTCTGACCAACGATCCGAGTGGAAATCTCCGTGGAACAAACTGTCGGAAACCGAGTGTATTCAGGGTATCTCTTGACGCAACCCGTCAACTGACAGCAACGGATTTTCCGGGATCTTCAAATTTCGGTTTCCGTGCACTCAGCGGGGATGTCGCCAGCGCGCTCGATTAGCGTGTGACGCCTCGATTCTCGCGCCTTCAACTCCTCCACTGATGTCGCCGTGGCCGGTCGGGGATAAGGTTTCGGGGCCACCTGCCAGCGACCCAGTCGGAACCTTACTTAAATCCCGGCGGCAAGGGTTTTTCGTTACGCCCGCCGGATATTTTGTCGTTGCTTCGTCCTCCTCGCCTCCTCCAGCGCACCTAACCTCCCCACTCCTCCTCTCTCTCCGCGAACTCGCAACTTCCGCCATGACCAAGGGTCAAACCAGCAAGATGGAGGCGAGGAAGAAGAAGGGGAAGGCGGCGGCTCCTGCTCAGCGGCGGCAGCGGCCGTTGCTGGCGGGGTGGATTCAAGGCGACTTCCTCCCCTCTACGGTGACGGAGGGGGATCTGCTGCAGCTGGTGGAGGACGGGATGATCGTCCACAAGTCTTGGAGGCTGCCGGCTGAGAACGAGGTCGAGCCGGCACCCCGGGAGGGGGAGCGCGTCTTGCTGCTCAGCCATGTCTACCGAGGTTTCTCCCTGCCCCCGCATCCTTTCTTTAAGGGCATCATGAACCACTTCGGGGCACAGCTTCACCACTTTCCTCCGAATGCTATTGCCCATCTCTCTGCTTTCATCATTATGTGCGAGTGTTTCATCGGCTGCCCCCCCCCATTGGGGGTTGTTCAAACATATATTCTCTGCTAGATCTCAGACTATCAAATGACTCAGCCAGTCGGATGATAAAACGCATCTTCTCCAACTCTGCGGAGGTTTAGGTTTCCAAAAAAAGAGTCGGAGTAGTTATCCTGCTCTTCAGCTGAGCAAGTCGGTCAGGAACTGGCAGTCGACGTGGTTCTACTTCCAAGATGTTGCCTGTCCGAACGCCTCTTCAGGGTTGCCCCCTTTTAGCCTTGATCGTCCCGCTCCACCTAAGCAGCTCGCGCTCACGAAGGTGGAGAAGCTCGACATCCAGCCCTTGGTCGACGCACTCGTAGACGTCGTCAGGAGGGGAGTCACCGGCATGGATTTGCTGGAGACTTTCCTTGGTCGGCGCATACAACCACTGCAGGCTCGCGACCACGCCATGTGGCACTACTCGGGGACCGAGGACTCCACTCGGACTAACGTCTTGAGCGTGACCGAGGAGAAGGTGGCGTCGTGGGTGCTCCAGATCACAGGCGCCTGCGAGAACCCCAGAGGGTCTCGGCGAGTGAGGGCTTTCAGCGCGGACAATCCTCCTCCGAATCAGGTGAGTACCATGTGTCGAGTGCACGTATCTGTTTTAGTTTTATCGCTTTCTTGAATCTCTACTCGTCGCTTGATGTCGCCGACTGTATTTCACGCAGAAGTGGACCAACTGGTTTTCTCCTATCTCGAACGGGAACCCGGACGAGGAGGAGGAAGAAGGCAGCCAAGAGGGCAGCGTGGAGAGTGGCGAGTACGTCTCTGACAGTGGGGAGACGGAGGAGGAGTCTGGTGAAGAAGGGGAGGATGACGAAGAGCAGGACTCGCCGCCTCCGCTGCCAGAGCACCGAACCAAGCATCGACATGAACCTGTGGTTCCCTCGGCTCCTCCGACATCTTCGAGTGCTCCGCCTGCTGCTCCCGCGGTGCCGAGTGCTCGGAGCACCAAGAGGGCCAGGGACGCTGATGTCGAGTCCGTGGGTCAACCTTCCAAGGTGGCCAAACCGAGTGGGTCTAAACCTCGGAAGGCTTTGCCGCGGATAAAGGTCGTCGTCCCTGTCACCTCGACGTAAGTGCTTTGAACTTCTAACTTCTTATGATATTCGGTTGAACTCCTGTTTGAAGGTCGAATGAATTTTACTCGACAGGGTTGCCACCTCCGCCACCTCTCTGGCGCGCCAGGAAGGTGATCTCATGGAAGCAGACAACGTCGTCTCGTCCCAGCCAGGTGCGTTGTAGCGACTGCGAGAGTGTTATACTATCGCGTCGCGAATTCTGTCTTCGGTCTTGTCCTTCTCTTTTTCTGAGATCTCGCGACATTCGGTCTGGCAGGGGCGATTTATGTGGGCGAGGGTGACCAGGAGGGGCCTGAGCCAGCCGCAGAGCCTATCCTTGAAGCCGTCCCGCCAGTTGCTGCTCCCGCCGCGGACGTGCCGCCGATTGAAGCGATGCCGCCGACTGAGGAGGCGCTGGTGGCGGCTGAGCCGACTGGAGCGGGCCTTGGGATGCCCAGGGAGCTTCCGACGAAGCCAGGCCCGTCCAATGTCGAGTTCAACATCCAGCACCTCTCGGAGGATCAGGTGGGAGCGGCCAAGGGGGCCATGGTGCAGGCCGAGCTGATGGTGGGAGAAGCCAAAAAGGCGTACGACTCCATCGCCTCCTTGTACCAGCGGAGCTTGGAGCTGCGGGACGATATCCGAGTAAGTGGGCTAGTAAGTAATTACTTTTCTCTTGTAACCCACTGGGTGTTCTCGGATATCAGATGGTGTTTGCAATGGGTTCACTCTGGGTGAACCCAGTGGGTGTAGTCCCCGAGACTTCTGTCGAGTGCTTGCACCGGCAGTTGTCTTTATGCATATTGTCTTTGACTTGTTCATATTCGTGGATAATATAGTCGACTGCTAACAGTTGGGTACTCGGAGTACACTTACTGTAAGAGTCCCCGAGAGTAAATTTATTCGGGTGGGGTAGTATTAGCTTCATAGGCTTAGGTGTTGTCATGTAGCTCAATAGGGCGGACCTATTTGAGTTTCATGCCAGTGGGGTCACTCTCAGTGAACCCAATGGGTGTAGTCCCCGAGACCGTTGTCGACTGCTTGCGTCGGCAGGGGTCTGAAGAACTTAGACTTGGTATTGTTGGATTTATCTGATCGTCGCTTGGCGCTGACTGGCAGAAAACTTGCGAGATGGGGGCATCATATGAGACTCTCAGGGCAGAAAAGGTGCAATTTGCTGGTGAGCTGGATGCGGCCCTGCTTGCAATGGCTGGTATGAAGGAGGTTCTGGCGGAAAGAGAGAAGTCACTGGAGCAGGCTCGTGAAGCGAACAAAATGCTGACTGAGGAAGTTGAAAAGATGGGGAAACAAAGGAGTGCTCTGATGGTGCAAATGAACGTGCTGAACAAATGGTGCAGAGCGCAGGAGAAATATGTCAGCGACTGGGCTCGGCAGATGATGACGCGTTTGGCTGGTAAGTCCTGCTTTTTCCGAGTGCTTGTGTTATGCGTGTCACACTCGGCGCTTATTGTTTGCTTGTCCTATTGTCGCAGATTTTTGCATTGACGCTGAAGCTGAAGCAGCTGATGTGGAGCGGTCGATTCTCGAGAACGTTCCACTCGACGAGGATGCCAACCGAGATCTGCTCCGAGCGCACATCCGCGTGGGTAAAGTTGGTCCTTTCATCGGTCGACTGAGCGAAATCGTCGGCCGGATCGACGAGGAGCTTTGGCCTGAAGATGAGTCGCGGCAGGAGATGGAAAACTTGCTGAGTCGACTGGAGGAGGTCCCCGACCGAGTGCAGTCATGGAAGAAATATGCGGCTCGTTGTGGTGCAGATGTTGCTCTGTCCTTGGTCCGAGTTCATTGCAAGGAGGTGCACGAGGAGAAGCTGAAAACGTTGAAGGTGGCCAACACGAAGAAACTTCAATTCGAAGACTTCATGGAAACCTTCCTTCAAAGTGCCACCCGCATCGCCGACGGAATCGACCTGGACACCTTCGTGGAGCCCTCCAGTCCTGGTGCCGATCCAGACGACGCGTAAGAAAACATTATCCTTGGTATGCCGAGTGTTGCTTTGTAAGAAACTTTCGCCACTGTTGTTGGCCGTTACATTCTCGTTTCGGTGTGGGTAAGCTTGATCCACACCGAGCCATTATCTGTGGTTGAACTTGACATCGAATCCTTTGCTCTTCTGTTGCAATTTTGACTCGAGTTTTTGTTTGGCGTTTCTTGGTGAAGCCAAGGGCAAACATTCGGAACATCTCAGTTGTCTTGACATCTGCATGAACCTCATTGAGGGTCTGTGAAATTTCTGATTGGATCTGTATTATCTCCAAGTAGATCGGTAGGATCACCGAGTGGATCGGTAGGACGTACTCGGAGATCGAAGAGTACTTGGGCGATGCAGGATCGCAGCGATGTTGTCGAGTGCGACTATCAAGTCGCACTCGAGGCGAGTTAGTACTGGTGTAGTTGTCAGTTGTTTCGACATCCACATGAGCCTCAATGAGGGTCTGCACCTCATGTAGTTGTCAGTTGTTTTGACATCCATATGAGCCTCAATGAGGATCTGCAACTCATGTAGTTGTCAGTTGTTTTGACATCTACATGAGCCTCAATGAGGGTCTGCAACTCATGTAGTTGTCAGTTGTTTTGACATCCACATGAGCCTCAATGAGGGTCTGTAACTCATGTAGTTGTTAGTTGTTTTGACATCCACATGAGCCTCAATGAGGGTCTGTAACTCATGTAGTTAGGCGATTCTGGATCGCAGCTAAGTCCCCGAGTGCAAGGTCGGAAAAAATTGATAATTAGGCGATTATTTATCACAGCTAAGTCTCCGAGTGCGATGTTTAGTGCACACTCGGAGAAAGATATTACTTAGGCGATTCTGGATCGCAGCTAAGTCCCCAAGTGTGACGTTAAGTGCACACTCGGAGAAAGTTAATACTTAGGCGATGCTGGACCGCAGCTAAGTCCCCGAGTGTGACGTTAAGTGCATACTCGGAGAAAGTTAATACTTAGGCGACGCTGGACCGCAGCTAAGTCCCCGAGTGTGACGTTAAGTGCACACTCGGAGAAAGTTAATACTTAGGCGATGCTGGATCGCAGCAAAGTCTCCGAGTGTGACGTTAAGTCCACACTCGGAGAAAGTTAATGCTTAGGTGATGCTGGATCGCAGCTAAGTCCCCGAGTGTGACGTTAAGTGCACACTCGGAGAAAGTTAATACTTAGGCGATGCTGGACCGCAGCTAAGTCTCTGAGTGTGACGTTAAGTGCACACTCGGAGAAAGTTAATGCTTAGGCGATGCTGGATCGCAGCAAAGTCCCCGAGTGTGACGTTAAGTGCACACTCGGAGAAAGTTAATGCTTAGGCGATGCTGGATCGCAGCTAAGTCTCCGAGTGTGACGTTAAGTGCACACTCGGAGAAAGTTAATGCTTAGGCGATGCTGGATCGCAGCTAAGTCCCCGAGTGTGACGTTAAGTGCACACTCGGAGAAAGTTAATGCTTAGGCGATGCTGGATCGCAGCTAAGTCTCCGAGTATGACGTTAAGTGCACACTCGGAGAAAGTTAATGCTTCGGCGATGCTGGATCGCACCAAAGTCCCCGAGTGTGACGTTAAGTGCACACTCAGAGAAAGTTAATGCTTAGGCAATGCTGGATCGCAACTAAGTCCCCGAGTGTGACGTTAAGTGCACACTCGGAGAAAGTTAATCCTTAGGCGATTCTGGATCGCAGCTAAGTCCCCGAGTGTGACGTTAAGTGCACACTCGGAGGAAGTTCATACTTAGGCGATTCTGGATCGTAGCTAAGTCCTCGAGTGTGGCGCTAAGTGCACACTCGGAGGAAGTTCATACTTAGGCGATTCTGGATCGCAGCTAAGTCCCCGAGTGTGACGTTAAGTGCACACTCGGAGAAAGTTCATACTTAGGCGATTCTGGATCGCAGCTAAGTCCCCGAGTGCGACGTTAAGTGCACACTCGGAAAATGTTCATACTTAGGCGATTCTGGATCGCAGCTAAGTCCCCGAGTGTGACGTTAAGTGCACACTCGGAGAAACTTCATACTTAGGCGATTCTGGATCGCAGCTAAGTCCCCGAGTGTGACGTTAATTGCACACTCGGAGAAAGTTCATACTTAGGCGATTCTGGATCGCAGCTAAGTCCCCGAGTGTGACGTTAAGTGCACACTCGGAGAAACTTCATACTTAGGCGATTCTGGATCGCAACTAAGTCCCCGAGTGTGACGTTAAGTGCACACTCGGAGAAAGTTCATACTTAGGCGATTCTGGATAGCAGCTAAGTCCCCGAGTGTGACGTTAAGTGCACACTCGGAGAAAGTTCATACTTAGGCGATTCTGGATCGCAGCTAAGTCCCCGAGTGTGACGTTAAGTGCACACTCGGAGAAAGTTCATACTTAGGCGATTCTGGATCGCAGCTAAGTCTCCGAGTGCGACGTTAAGTGCACACTCGGAGAAAGATATTACTTAGGCGATTCTGGATCGCAGCTAAGTCCCCAAGTGTGACGTTAAGTGCACACTCGGAGAAAGTTAATACTTAGGCGATGCTGGACCGCAGCTAAGTCCCCGAGTGTGACGTTAAGTGCATACTCGGAGAAAGTTAATACTTAGGCGACGCTGGACCGCAGCTAAGTCCCCGAGTGTGACGTTAAGTGCACACTCGGAGAAAGTTAATACTTAGGCGATGCTGGACCGCAGCAAAGTCTCCGAGTGTGACGTTAAGTCCACACTCGGAGAAAGTTAATGCTTAGGTGATGCTGGATCGCAGCTAAGTCCCCGAGTGTGACGTTAAGTGCACACTCGGAGAAAGTTAATACTTAGGCGATGCTGGACCGCAGCTAAGTCTCTGAGTGTGACGTTAAGTGCACACTCGGAGAAAGTTAATGCTTAGGCGATGCTGGATCGCAGCAAAGTCCCCGAGTGTGACGTTAAGTGCACACTCGGAGAAAGTTCATACTTAGGCAATTCTGGATCGCAGCTAAGTCCCCGAGTGTGACGTTAAGTGCACACTCGGAGAAAGTTCATACTTAGGCGATTCTGGATCGCAGATAAGTCCCTGAGTGTGACGTTAAGTGCACACTCGGAGAAAGTTCATACTTAGGCGATTATGGATCGCAGCTAAGTCACTGAGTGTGACGTTAAGTGCACACTCGGAGAAAGTTCATACTTAGGCGATTCTGGATCGCAGCTAAGTTTTTTTTTCAGACCGGAGTCTGCGACCGCGGAAGAACTTTGAACCTGCAAAAAACTCAATATGCTTTATATTATTTCACCAATACTTGTTCTTTACATTGCTTCAGTTGACGGTCACGTGTAGAAGCGCTTCAGGAGATCTCCGTTCCATGCTCGCGGCTCGTCTATCTCCCTATCGACGTTGTAGAGTCTGTACGCTCCATTGTTCAGCACCTTTGAGATGATGAAGGGTCCTTCCCAGGCAGGAGCCAACTTGTGAGGTCTTTGCTGATCCACTTGGAGCACCAGGTCGCCTGCTTGGAATGTATGACTCCTGACGTGTCGCGCGTGAAAATGCCGCAGATCTTGTTGATAAACGGTTCAGCGAGTCAGTGCCATCTCGCGCTCCTCCTTTAGAAGGTCCACTCCGTCTTGCCTTGCTTGTTCTGCTTCAGCTTCGGAGAAGAGTTCGACTCGTGGAGCGTTGTGAAGTAAGTCACTCAGAAGGACTGCTTCTGCTCCGTAGACGAGGAAGAACGGTGATCGCCCTGTAGATCTGTTCGGGGTTGTGCGAAGACCCCAAAGCACTGAAGGCAGCTCGGTGACCCAAGCACCAGCGGCATGTCCTATCTCTCGCAGGAGTCGGGGCTTCAAACCTTGCAAAATAAGTCCGTTCGCCCGCTCTGCTTGTCCATTGGACTGCAGGTGCGCCACGGAAGCAAAGTCCACTCGGATACCTTAGCTTGTACAGAAACCTTTGAATCTGTCCGAATCAAAGTTTGTCCCGTTGTCCGTGATTATGCTGTGAGGTACCCCGAATCTGAAGATGATGTCCCTGACAAACTTGACGGCTGTTGAGGCATTGAGCTTCTTGATGGGCTTGGCTTTGATCCATTTCGTGAACTTGTCGACTGCCACCAACAGATGTGTGTATCCACCTTGGCCTGTCTTGAATGGACCGACTGTATCTAATCCCCACACTGCAAACGGCCACACAAGAGGGATCGTCTTCAACGCAGACGTCGGTTTGTGGGACTTATTGGAGTAGAACTGGCAGCCCTCACATCGGTCAACCATATCTTTAGCCATCTCGTTTGCGTGCAGCCAGAAGAAACCAGCCCTGAATGCCTTGGCGACGATTGCTCTCGAAGAGGCGTGATGACTGCAGGTCCCCGAGTGAATATCTTCCAGGATCAGCTGCCCCTCCTCTGGGGAAATGCATCGTTGGAGAACGCCTGAAACGCTCTCCCTGTACAATTGGCCATCAATGACAGTGAATGACTTCGACCTGCGGACTATCTGCCTGGCCTGGACTTCGTCTTCTGGTAGTTCCTGCCTCAGGATATATGCAATGATCGGCACAGTCCAATCGGGGATGACAGCAAGAATCTCCATGACCAGATCAACCACAGCAGGTACATCGACTTCAGTCGGATCTGTTGAACTCTTTGGTTGTACTGGTTCCTCTGTAAAAGGATCTTCTTTGACTGAGGGAAGGTGGAGGTGCTCGAGGCAGACGTCACTCGGGACTGGTCTCCGAGTGGATCCGAGTTTTGCCAACTCATCCGCTGCTTGGTTCTTCAGTCTCGGAACATGGTGAAGTTCTAGACCTTCAAACTTCTTCTCAAGCTTCCTCACTGCATTGCAGTATGTGGTCATGGTGGGGTTCCTGACGTCCCACTCTTTCATCACTTGATTGACCACCAAATCCGAATCGTCGTAGACCATCAGGCGACGAACGCCGAGTGAGATGGCCATACGCAACCCGTAGAGGAGAGCTTCATACTCTGCCTCGTTGTTGGAGGAATCGAAGTGTATCTGTAGCACGTAATTGAGCTTGTCGCCCTTTGGCGATATGATCACAACGCCAGCGCCGGAGCCATTCAACATCTTGGACCCATCAAAGAACATTGTCCAATGGGCCGAGTAGATGTGGGTCGGTTGTTGTTGTTCTACCCATTCTGCTATGAAGTCAGCCAGAGCTTGAGACTTAATCGCTTTCTTGGCCTCGAACTTGATATCGCAGTACAGCATCTCCATCGCCCACTTCGCCACTCGGCCTGACGCGTCTCGATTGTGGAGAATTTCCGACAATGGAGCATCAGAAACGATATCCGACAATGGAGCATCAGAAACGTCCTAAATGCTAATAAATGCACCTGGAAACGTACGACCGTTTCCCTCCAGGGGGGTTACGATGTACCGAGTGGTATCCAGTCGGTTAGCTTGATATCCTCTGAATGCTAGTCTCCGACTGGATGATCGAGGACCTGTTACCGACTAGATGATGGGGACTCCTTAATTCAGTCGGAGCTGACTAAGGGCCTTGTCCTTTGTGAGGGGTAGTCCTTGGGTAGGACCTACAGGGCAGGCCTATGACCCTACCCTAGGACTATAACCCCATCACCTGTAGAACACCTTTATAGTCACCCAGTTACGTTGTGACTTTTGATGCACACAAGGTATTCCTCCGGTGCCAGTGAGTTATATGATCTCATGGTCATAGGAACAAATACTTGACACGCAGAAAACTATAGCAATAAAACGACACGGTCAATATGCTACGTTCATAGTTTGGGTCTTGTCCATCACATGATTCTCCTAATGATGTGATCCGTTATCAAGTGACAACACTTGTCTATGGTTATTAAACCTTGACCATCTTTGATCAACGAGCTAGTCAATTAGAGGGTCACTAGGGGCAGTGTGTTGTCTATGTATCCACACATGTATTTGAGTTTCCAATCAATACAATTCTAGCATGGTTAATAAACGA
Source organism: Hordeum vulgare subsp. vulgare (assembly GCF_904849725.1). Classification (NCBI taxonomy): domain Eukaryota; kingdom Viridiplantae; phylum Streptophyta; class Magnoliopsida; order Poales; family Poaceae; genus Hordeum; species Hordeum vulgare. The sequence goes on along the minus strand of NC_058521.1, from coordinate 278,475,761 downwards.
TTATTATGAACAAGGAAATGTAATAATAACTAATTTATTATTGCCTCTAGGGAATATTTCCAAAAGTCTCCGACTTGCACTAGAGACAATAATCTAGTTCACATCACCATGTGATTTCAACGAATCCAACACCCATATAGTTCTGGGGTCTGATCACGTCTTGCTCGTGAGAGAGGTTTTAGTCAACGGTTCTGAAACTTTCAGATCCGTGTGTTCTTTACAAATCTTTATGTCATCTTATATATGCTGCTACTACGTGTTATTCGAAAATACTCCAAATATCTACTCTACTATACGAATCCGTTTCACTACTCATAGTTAGTCGGATTAGTGTCAAAGCTTGCATCAACGTAACCCTTTACGACGAACTCTTTAACCACCTCCATAATCGAGAAAAATTCCTTATTCCATTAGTTACTAAGGATAACTTTGACCATTGTTCAGTGATTCAATCATGGATCACTCTCTGTACCTCTTAACAGACTTGTGGCAAGGCACATATCAGGTGCGGTACACAACATGTCATACTGTAGAGTCTATGGCTAAGGCATAGGGGACGACCTTCATCCTTTCTCTTTCTTCTACCGTGGTCGGGCTTTTGAGTCTTACTCATATTCACACCTTACAATACAGCCAAGAACTCCTTCTTTGCTGATCTATTTTGAACTCCTTCAAAAACTTGAAAAGGTATGCATTTCATTTGAAAGTTGTGTTTCAGCATCTTGATCTATCTCCATAGATCTTGATGCTTAATGTTTTAAGTAGCTCTATCCAGGTCTTCCTTTTAAAAACCCCTTTCAAACAACCTTTATGCTTTACAGAATTTCTATATTACTTCTGATCAACAATATGTCAACCACATATACTTTATCAGAAAAACTATAGTGCTCCCACTCACTTCTTTGGAAATACAAGTTTCTCATAAACCTTGTACAAACCCAAAAGCTTTGATCATCTCATCAAAGCGTATATTCCAACTCCGAGATGCTTGTACCAGTCCATAAAAGGATCGCTGGAGCTTGCATACTTGTTAGTATCCTTAGGATCGACAAAACCTTCTAATTGTATCACATACAATCTTTCCTCCAGGAAACCGTCGAGGAAACAATGTTTTGTGTTCCTATGTGCAATATTTCACAAATAATGCAGCAACTAATAACATAATTCCAACAGACTTTTAGCATCGCTACGAGTGAGAAAGTCACATCATAGTCAACTCTTTGATCTTGTCGAAAACATCTTTGCGACAAGTCAAGCTTTTCTTAATAGTGACTTATCACCATCATCGTCTGTCTTCCTTTTAAAGATCCATCTTTACTTAATAGTATTACTACCATCAAGTAGTTCTTCCAAAGTCTACACTTTGTTTTATACATGGATCCTCTCTTGGGTTTCATGGCCTCGAGCCATTTGTCAGAATCCGGGCCCACCATTGCTTCTCCATAACTCGTAGGTTCATTGTTGCTCAACAACATGACCTCCAAGACAGGGTTACCGTACCACTATGTAGTAGTACGCGACCTTTGTCGACCTACGAGGTTTGTAGTAACTTGATCCAAAGCTCTAATGATCACTATCATCAGCTTCCACTTCAATTGGTGTAGACGCCACAGGAACAACTTCATGCGCCTTGCTACACACTGGTTGAAGTGACGGTTCAATAACCTCATCAAGTTCCACCACTCTCCCACTCAATTCTTTCGAGAGAAACCTTTCCTCGAGAAAGGATCTGTTTCTAGAAACAAACACTTTGATTCCGGGTCTGAGATAGGAGATGTATCCAACTGTTTTGGATATCCTATGAAGATGCATTTATCCGCTTTGGGTTCGAGCTTATCAAACTGAAACCTTTTCACATAAGCATCGCAGCCCCAAACTTTCAAGAAAGGACACCTTAGGTTTCTCTAAACCATAGTCTATATTGTGTCATCTCAACGAAAATATGTGGTGCCCTATTTAAAGTGAATGCGGTTGTCTCTAATGCATAACCCATAAACGATAGTGGTAATTCGATAAGAGACATCATAGTATGCACCATACCAAAATAGGGCGTAGCTATGACGTTCGGACACACCATCACACTATGGTGTTCAAGGTGGCATGAATCGCGAAACAATTTCCACTTTGTCTTAACTGCGTACCAAAAACTCGTAACTCAAATATTCATCTCTATGATCATATCGTAGTAGACAGTTTATCCTCTTGTCACGATGATCTTCACTCTGAAATTGCTTTGAACTTTTCAATATTTCAGACTTGTGATTCATCAAGTAAATACTCATGTATCTACTCAAATCGTCAGTGAAGTAAGAACATAACGATATCCACTGCGTGCCTTAGCACTCATTGGACTGCACACATCAAAAATGCATTACTCCCAACAAGTTACTCTCTTGTTTCTTGTGGCATGTTTTGCATGTCTCAAGTGATTCAAAATCAAGTGAGTCCAAATGATCCATCTCTATGGAGTTTCTTCATGCATTTTATACCAACAGGTATGGTTTGCATGTCCCAAACGTTTCAAAAATGAGTGAGTACAAATATCCATCGGCATGGAGCTTCTTCATGCATTTTATACCAACATGACTCAAGTGGCAGTGCCGCAACTAAGTGGTACTATCATTATTATTTTGTATCTTTTGGCACCAATATTATGAACATGTGTAACACTATGATCGAGATTCAACAAACCATTGAGGGTAATTATTCAAGCAAATAGAATAACTATTATTCTCTTTAATTAAATAATCGTTTTGCAATAAACACGATCCAATCATGTTCATGCTCAACGCAAACACCAAATAACAATTATTTAGGTTTTACGACCAATCCCGATGATAGAGGGAGCGTGCGATGTTTGATCACATCAACCTTGGAAACACTTCCAACACGTATCATCACCTCGCCTTTAGCTATTCTCCGTTTATACCGTAGCTTTCATTTCGAGTTACTAATCACTTAGCAACCGAACCGGTATCCAATACCCTCGTGCTACTAGGAGTACTAGTAAAGTACACATCAATATCATGTACATCAAATATACTTTTGTCGACTTTGCCAGCCTTCTTATCTACCAAGTATCTAGGATAGCTCCGCCTTAGTGACCGTTTCCCTCATAACAGAAGCACTTAGTCTCGGGTTTGGATTCAATTTTGGGTTTCTTCATTAGAGCAGCAACTAGTTTGCCGTTTCATGAAATATCCCTTCTAGCCCTTGCCCTTCTTGAAACTAGTGGTTTTACTAACCATCAACAATTGATGCTCCTTCTTGATTTCTACTTTCGCAGTGTCAAACATTCCGAATCACTTAAGGATCATCATATCTATCCTTGATTTGTTCATAGTTCATCACGAAGCTCTAGCAGCTTAGTGGCAGTGACTTTGGAGAACCATCACTATCTCATCTGGAAGATAAACTCCCACTTGATTCAAGCGATTGTTGTACTCAGACAATCTGAGAACATGCTCAACGATTTAAGCCTTTCGCCTTTACTTTGTAGGCAAAGAATCTTGTCGGAGGTCTTACACCTCTCAACAAGGGCACGAGCATGAAATCTCAATTTCATCTCTTTGAACATCTCTTATGTTCTGCGACGTTTTCAAAATGTCTTCGGCGCCTTGCTTCTAAGCCATTAAGTATTGCGCACTGAACTACCATGTAGTCATCAAAGACGTGTATGTCAGATGTTCGCAACATTCACACACGACACCCGAGGTGCAGCACACCGAGTGGTGTATTAAGGACATAAGCCTTCTGCGCAGCAATGAGGACAATCCTTAGTTTTACGAACTCAGTCCGCAAAGTTGCTACTATCAACTTTCAACTAAATTTTCTCTAGGAACATATAGAAACAATAGAGCTATAGTGCAAGCTACATCGTAATTCGCAAAGACCATTAGACTATGTTCATAATAATTAGTTCAATTAATCATATTACTTAAGAACTCCCACTCAAAAAGTACATCTCTCTAGTCATTTGAGTGGTACATGATCCAAATCCACTATCTCAAGTCCGATCATCACGTGAGTCGAGAATAGTTTCAGTGGTAAACATCTCTATGCTAATCATATCAACTATACGATTCATGCTCGACCTTTCAGTCTCTTGTGTTCCGAGGCCATGTCTGCACATGCTAGGCTCGTCAAGTTTAACCCGAGTGTTCCGTGTGTGCAACTGTTTTGCACCCGTTGTATGTGAACGTTGAGTCTATCACACCCGATCATCACGTGGTGTCTCGAAACGACAAACTGTAGCAACGGTGCACAGTCAGGGAGAACACAATTTTGTCTTGAAGTTTTAGTGAGAGATCACCTCATAATGCTACTGTCGTTCTAAGCAAAACAAGGTGCATAAAAGGATTAACATCACATGCAATTCATAAGTGACATGATATGGCCATCATCATGTGCTTCTTGATCTCCATCACCAAAGCACCGGCACGATCTTCTTGTCACCGGCGTCACACCATGATCTCCATCATCATGATCTCCATCAAGGTGTCACCATCGGGATAATCGTGATACTCATGATACTAAAGCTACGTCCTAGCAATATAGTAAACGCATCTGCAAGCACAAACGCTAGTTTAAAGACAACCCTATGGCTCCTGCCGGTTGTTGTACCATCGACGTGCAAGTCGATATTAACTATTACAACATGATCATCTCATACATCCAATATATCACATCACGTCATTGGCCATATCATATCACAAGCATACCCTGCAAAAACAAGTTAGACATCATCTAATTGTTGTTGCATGTTTTACGTGGTTGCTATGGGTATCTAGTAGATCGCATCTTACTTACGCAAAAACCACAACGGAGATGTGCAAATTGCTATTTAACCTCTCCAAGGACCGCCTCGGTCAAAACCAATTCAACTAAAGTTGAAGAAACAGACACCCGGCAGTCATCTTTATGCAACGAGGTTGCATGTTAAACAATGAAACCAGTCTTTCGTAAGCGCACGAATAATGTCGGTCCGGGCCGCTTCAATCCAACAATACCGTCGAATTGAGAAAAGACTAAGGAGGGCAGCAAATCGAACATCACCATCCACAAAACCCTTTGTGTTCTACTCGAGATAACATCTACGCATGAACCTTGCTCATGATGCCACTGTTGGGAACGTCGCATGAGAAACAAAAAATTTCCTACGCGCACGAAGACCTATCATGGTGATGTCCATCTACGAGAGGAGATTTGGATCTACGTACCCTTGTAGATCGCACAGCAGGAAGCGTTAAGAAACGCGGTTGATGTAGTGGAACGTCCTCACGTCCCTCGATCCGCCCCGTGAACCGTCCCGCGATCCGTCCCACGATCCGCTCCAATCTAGTGCCGAACGGACGGCACCTCCGCGTTCAACACACGTACAACTCGATCACAATCTCCACCTTCTTGATCCAGCAAGAGGGGGCAGAGAGGTAGAAGAGTTCTCCGACAGCGTGACGGCGCGCCGGTGGTGGTGATAATCTACTCCGGCAGGGCTTCGCCTAAGCTCCGCAAAAATACGATCTAGAGGAAAAACTGCGTGGTATAGGGTCGAGCAGCACGTGGCAAAGTGTGTCTCAAAAACTCTCAATACCTCTAGTATATATAGGAGGGAGGGAGGGGAGGAGACAGCCTCAAACCCTCAAGGTTTGGCCGAAATTGGAGGTGGAGGAGTCCTACTCCAATCCTACTTGGAGTAGGATTCCACCTTCCCACTTGGAAACTCTTTCCACCTTGTGTTTTTTCCTTCTCAAACCTTATGGGCCTTGGTGGGAACTTATTCCAGCCCACTAGGGACTGGTTTATCTCTTTCCATAGCCCATGAGACCCCTTGGGGCGTGACACCCCTCCCGATGGTCCCCGGCACCCCTCCCGACACTTCCGGTACACTACCAATGAGCCCGAAACTTTTCCGGTGACCAAAATAGGACTTCCTATATATCAGTCTTTACCTCCGGACTATTCCGGAGCTACTCGTGACGTCCTGGATCTCATCTGAGACTCCGAACAACTTTCGGTTACCAACACCTATAACTCAATTATACTGAAACGTCACCGAACCTTAAGTGTGCAGACCCTACGGGTTCGAGAACTATGTAGACATGACCCGAGGTACTCCTCGGTCAATATCCAATAGCGGGACGTGGATGCCCATATTGGATCCTACATATTCTCCGAAGATCTTATCGGTTGAACCTCAGTGTCAAGGATTCGTATAATCTCGTATGTCATTCCCTTTGTCCTTCGGTATGTTACTTGCCCGAGATTCGATCGTCGGTATCCGCATACCTATTTCAATCTTGTTACCAGCAAGTCTCTTTACTCGTTTCTTAATACAAGATCCCGTGACTTACACTTAGTCACATTGCTTGCAAGGCTTGTGTGTGATGTTGTATTACCGAGTGGGCCCCGAGATACCTCTCCGTCACACGGAGTGACAAATCCCAGTCTTGATCCATCCTAACTCAACGGACACCTTCGAAGATACCTGTAGAACACCTTTATAGTCATCCAGTTACGTTGTGACGTTTGATGCATACAAGGTATTCCTCCGGTGCCAGTGAGTTATATGATCTCATGGTCATAGGAACAAATACTTGACACGCAGAAAACTGTAGCAATAAAACAACACAATCAATATGCTACGTTCATAGTTTGGCTCTTGTCCATCAGATGATTCTCCTAATGATGTGATCCCGTTATCAAGTGACAACACTTGTCTATGGTTAGGAAACATTGACCATCTTTGATCGACAAGCTAGTCAACTAGAGGCTCACTTGGGATAGTGTGTTGTCTATGTATCCACACATGTATTTAAGTTTTCAATCAATACAATTCTAGCATGGATAATAAACGATTATTATGAACAAGGAAATATAATAATAACTAATTTATTATTGCCTCTAGGGCATATTTCCAACAGTGGTATATTCGATAAGTTATCAAGTTGTGGGTTACCTTTTGCATGGCATGCCTATAAGTGAATATCACCGTATAACTGTGTTGCTAATGTTATGAGTGTTTTTTTCTTGCATGCTGAAACTGATTGTACGATACCAATCCCGGTTGGAGCACTTTGTGTCTATGGCGATGAATGTTTTATTGATCCCAATTTGAGAAATGTTTTTTCAGACATTTTGGATCATGGTAAGATACTTGAGACATATTTTAAAAGAAAAATGAGACCATTATAATTTGTTTTTGTCTCTGCATCAACTTCTATTTCAGTTAATGCTTGGTTGAGCCTAGAGAGTAACAAAGAAGTTTTCTATGTGGTGATCCTCCAAACTTCCTAATAGTTCAGTGGAGTATAGGACGGCTTGCATGAGCATGCACAACAATCCTGAACACCTGTCAAACTAGACTGATCGTATATATGCCGAAGCAAAAAAATGTATATGACTTTGTAGGAGTTCGAAGTACTACGAGAATCGCTCAAGGTTCACACCATAGCGACTGCTAGAGCAGGCTGCACCTCAGGCGCTCTCCCTAACTCTTTTACATGCTGATGACCACTTCACACACCAATGCATGAGTCAAATGGCTGGTAACAAATTTTGCCCGTTTAATTAGCCTTTGCTTCTCCATTTTCAATCTCCCCCCTTGAAAGTGTTTCGTTCCTTGACCTCCTCTTACTGGGTACCTCAGAGCTTGGATATGTTTGATGCTTTTAAGATTCTGTATGGCAAGTTGAAAATAGTTATCCATAAGCATGAACAATATTTTACTAGAATAATGAAGTCACTCGTTATATAGTTATAGTGTGACCCAGATATGTATTTTTGGACGTGTGCCTTTGCTGGCTGGTAGTACTTATTTTCTATATGTATTTGAAAATATCACATTGGTAGATCCGTTCTTTTCTTCTGGACAAGCATTTTGAAAAAACCCTTTCGGTATATTGGAAATATGTATATGCACAAGAATTAAAATTATTTTACTAGAATAATGAAGTTACTAGCTATATAGTGTGATCTGAATATGTATTTCTGAAAGTGTTCCTTTATGATGGCTTAGTTTCTTGTGTGCATCTGTTACTAGGAAACAAAGCTCTCAGCCCGGTCCTAACAAACTTAACTAAACTCTTTGCACAAACAATAAATAGATACATTGTGTATTAAGATGTTTCAGTCCTGATATTTTGTTTAGTTATTTTTCTTAAAGGATAAATTAATTGTTATTGTGTAAGTAAATTGGTGTCTGGTAGCATTCTTCAGGTAGTTGATTATGTTATCTGAATCTCTGCAGCTGTTGCAACTAGCTGATGACTGGTCCACCAGTCTGGCTGCAGAATCGGCAAAGAAAGGACTCTGCCGTTGGTCTGATTGGCCCTGATCTTCCATTCACAAACAATAATTGTGTATGGGAAGACGAATTCCAAGTACTCCCTCCGTCCGAAAAAAGTTGTCATCATGTAGATTTTGCAAGAAAAACCTTTAACTTTTCCCGACCGAACCCGCGGTCCTGTCCCATCCCCCGACCACGCTCACTCGCCTACTCGCCGGCGAAGCCGCACAGCTCCCCCATGCCGCAGCTCCCCCACACCGCGCCCTCCTCTCTTCCGCCGCGCCGGAGCTCCCTCTCGAAGCACAAGGAATCCGGCTTTCACCGCGCCGCAGCTCTCTCGCTAAGCTCAAGGAATGGCTTTTCAACTTCGTTGAGTCCCTCGTGGTCGCCTTCCGCGAGTCCCTCGTGGTCGCCATGGCGATTGGCGAGCTCCTCCCTGCTGCCTGGGCTTGCGGCCAATCCTCCTACCTTCTCCATGGCGAGCTCGTCTCTGCTGCCTCCTTCCTTGTCTGCCATCGAGCAGGCCATGGTGACGGCCAGATCCACGCGTGCTCATCAAGGTTCGACCTTGGTAAGTGCCAACCCCGTCCCCGTATCGGCGCCGCTGGTTTCAGGTTCAGAAAATTTTGTGTTCTCTATTCGATTCAGATTCCCCTGCTTGATTCAGGTTCAGCCCCGTTCCCGCACCATGGAGCTCTGATCCCACACCTGCCGCACCTCGGCAGAATCCCCGGAGGACGACCGCCGCTCCTCCTTAACATCGCTCCTCCTTCATGTCCAAGTGTCCAAGTGTTGTGCGGGTCTGCAAGTCCTCCTCGTTTCCAAGTCTGATTTTTTTATCTTTTTGGTCTGATTATTGTATGGTCTGATTTATTTGTCTCTGAAATTTTGATGCATGAAATACTGTAAGTTTGTAGCCTTGAAACTGTCTTGCATTTGGTTCGATCGAAGGATTATGATAAATTTGTTTGTCTGCCTGCATTTATGATAATGTTACTTCTTTGTGCAGTTTGAGAAAGCTTAGATGAGCTTGTGTCTGCTATTGAATACAGTTTAGAAACAACAAACTCTGTAGTTTATGAGAGCTGAGAAAGAACTCTGTCGACACTGCTAGATTCAGTTAAACTCTGTAGGCTACATTCAGTTTCTTTACAACATAAAAATGCTTTAGACTGCTAGATTTAGTATAGTGATAATCCAAGCTTCAGCTGCATAAAATGCTTCTTTTGCTGTGATAAAATGCTTTTTTTGACATATATACTCTGAATATTTTTGCCTCTCCATTGAAACACTCACAAAACTGATTGCCGCCGTCGGATCGGGTTCGTGGCAGCCTGATCCCAGTGACACTGAACACTGAACCTTTATTCCAGTGAAACCACAATGACAATGTCAGGACAGTGCATAAAAATTGAACCTTTAATCCCAGTTCAGTAGTGTGAGCACTATATCAACTGTTAGTTTTTGAGATGACTTGCCCATGCCCATGCCTTTGTTTTGTTAACTTAATTTTAGTTAATTAACAAATGTTTCAATACTTTCCTTGTTTTAAGTTACTGCTATTGAAGTAACTTAACTTGGTCATGCCCATATCATTTCAGTTAATCATGCATGCCTAGTCGATGGCAGCTGCTGTGGAAGTCAACCCCGACGACGACGGCTCCTCCTCAACATCCTAGGCTCCTCCTCCATGTCCAAATGCCCAAGTACCCAAGTGCTCATCTGCCTCGTGCCCAAGTGCTCTACAAGTATGCAGGTCCTTCTCCTCGTGCCCAAGTCTGAAATTTTGATCTTTTTGGAACCATTTGTCTACGAAGCAAAATAATGTGCAGTAAGATTCTGCCATTATGTTAACATTATGTGCAGTAAAATTCTGTCATTTTGTGTCTCTGCATTTCAATTATCAACACATATTGATTTGTGTATTGAACAAAACATATAAGATGTTCTTCGAAAGCTTGATTATTGATTTTTTTAAATGATGTTGTCTTTTTTGATTAAATCCTAAACTGAATTTATAACTGAATTTAAACTAAACTGAATCATTTAATGCTAAATGGAAGTTCAGTTCAGTTCTTTTTGCTACACGTAATTATCATGCTTTGTTTTGTTTGTTTTGACACTAATCTTTGCAATCAAAAGCCAGAACATGCTCAGTGGGTTCTGAAAACCACATGATGAGCTCAGTTATTGTGCTAATAACTGTAAATTCAACTCTTTTTTCCTTTTTCTGAAAGTTTATGTGCATCTAATTGTTCAAGTGATGTGTTGCAATCTACACCAGAGCTTGTGCAGTTTACAGAGTTGACAGGGACACGTTATTAGGGCACAAGCAGACCAAGCTCCATAAGCTCAAAACACTAGCTAATTTCATGTATTTTTAGCTTTAGCAGGAAGGGGGTCAGAACTCTGAGAGTACTCCAACATGTCTATATTGTGAAGATTAGCCAATTTGAATTTCAGTTTCATTTCAATTTCTCCTCACCGTCTTCACTTTCAATCTCATTTTCAGTTTGGTTCGACTCGCCACAAGAAGTGGCAGCAAAGGTGGGGACTAGGAAGCAGCAGAGGCGGGACGGGGAAGCAGCAGCTAAGGCCGGGCGCGGAAGCAGCAACAAAGGCCGGCGTTGGGAATCGGCACGAGTAGAGGCCGGCGCGGGGAACTAGCAGAAGCACAGGCGTCACCCACCACCACCAGCGGCAACAGTCGACGGCTGAAGCAGAAGAAGTCCTGCTCGCCGTGGGCTAGTTGCGCGCAGCAGGTGGGCAGCCGAAGTGGCGGCGCAGGTGGTAAGCCGCAACAGGTGGGAGGAGCATGTGGGAGACCGTGGCGGCGACGCTGGTGAGCATAGCAAGTGGGCGGCCATGGTGGATGTGCAGGTGCGCAGCAGCAGCAGGCCGCCTCCGTGGCGGTGACCCGGGTAGGGATAGGCTACAACGCTTGTGCGCGGCGGATGCACAGGTGGGCGACGGCGCGCAGGCGCTGGCGACTGGACTGGACAGAGGAAGGAGACATGGACCTATTTGTAACGAATTTAATGATAGAAGGTTTGTTTTGCAAAATCATCATAACACTACGCCCATGACAACTTTTTTCGGACAGAGGGAGTAGCACATTTTCGCGGCTGTGAAATGTAACAACGTGTTTGGATAGCTAACCGAAAAGGATCTTCTTGAAAAACTGAAATATTTACATAACGCTATATGCTCCTCTCTTAACTTTTGTCGGAATTACATGATCGGTTATTCTTGTTCCTTCTCAATACGAGGAAAACTGAAAAAGTACTTTACATGAGTTGTAAAAATAAATAATGTTGAATTTATCAATACTGAACGTAGACATTTGAATGTGTTCAATAGGTTATACTGCAACATCTGTAAATAGGTTATACTGCAACACCTGGGAAATGCCAAATTTATCTTTGAGAAAGTACAGCTTCTGCAACATCTGTACCTGCTGTGGATCTTACGAGTATTGAGTATTGATCAGCTTCTCGAAACAGTATGTCCTTATCAGAATCCCATGCTTCTCCTTTTAGATGGGTTAATATTAATATAAGATGTTAGTTTTGAGTTTGTTCCTTCTTTCATGATGTAATTCTATGTGCAGGTACGTCGATACCAAGAAGATGAATATTCTTTTCTATAAAATATGTCCCTTTGATTGATTTGGGTTCGTTACTAAACTTTGTATTGCTTCCTCATAACAGTGTCACCTCTGATAAATCTCCTTTTGATTCAGTTATGTATTATTGTTTGTTTATGTCTTATGAGTATTCGCCTACAGCTTGATATCCTAAGAGGAGATTTGTACCTGTTTGCTCAAGTATTTTCACTATGGAACTGAGTGGCATTTCTTGGTGATTTTTCAATTTGAGCATTCAGTTTGAAGCCCCTTTAAGTTTCCAATCGTTGTGTTTTTATAGTTTTGGTGTATCACTTCATGTCATAATTGAATACTGAATTCATTACTTCATGAGTATGTGTGGCCTCTCTCCCTCGGTCTGATTCTATATCATGCCTTCCAGTGTTTTGTGTTTTAGATGCCCTAATCTTGTATTTGAGTGTCATTTATTTAGCTCTTTCGAAATTTCTAGTGTAGCTTCTTACTTAAATGTCATGTCCATGTGTTATCAAAAATAAAAAATAAAAAAATTGGAATCGGCGGCTGCCAACCTGTCACCGCCCAGCTTCCTCTCAGGAGGCGCCACCGCCCCGCGGCCCCAGCCCAGAGGCGGGATTATACTGTCACCCTTACTGTTTATACTGTTAGACTGCTATTAGTATCTCTATTTTCAGTGTTTATACTTTCTTCTTGATCTCATGCAAATATGGTATGCAATAGTACCAAAACTTGTATCCAAAAGCATAACCCAAAGAATAAAAAAGACAGTGGAAGGGCGCATCCCACCTGGCACCGCCCCAACTCCCTCTCAGGTGGGTGCGCCCCAACCACTAGTTGTAATGTCATAGTCGAGAGCAATTTAGTACCAAACTAATGCAAGGTTTTGCATTTCCAAAAAAAAATCTTCTCCAACACGTTTTCGTTTCCAAGGAACACGGAACTACAGAAAAAGCATGGAGACAAAACAAAGTAGGAATTCATAGTGCATGAGTTCTGCTAAGTGATCCAATATGATTATTATACACATTTTAAAGTAGGCAAAGATTTACAATGTCACTACAATTTCCACCACCAAGAATTTACATCATGTGGTGAATCATCAAGTAAATGCAGATACTGACCTCATAAAGCTTCAATGAGCGATGGTTGCACTACTTAGAATGCAATGTCATGCTGGATGTGTCGGAGCAATACGGGGGTGACAATGTCTGGTGAGCTAAGCTGGGGGAGATGGCCTTCGGAGGGCATCACCTCAACGATGGAATCGCTACCAAGATGCTTGTGCAAGTACTCTGACACCACAACTGGCACTGCTAGGTCCTTGGTGCTCTGAACGATATGGCATGGGACCGAGACGAGTGGTAGGAGGGTGCGCACATCGCTCTGGAAGATCGTTTGTGCAACGCTCAGGGCTATGTCTGGGCGAATGTTGAAGAGAGTTCGGCTGAACTCCTGAACTGACACTGATTCCAGGTCCCCTCCAACACAGAGTGGTGCAAAACCGGAGCACCAGGCCTTATAGTTTGATCTCATCGCTTCAAAGAGCTCATCAAGCTCCTCCTGCTCAAATCCCCCATAGTAATCCACGTCATTGAGGTACCTGTTTGGTCAATACAAAATTGAATATGCGAAACAGAAATCAGAAAACAAAAGCAGAGCATGAACAAAACCAGAAATGAACTAGTAGAGAAGGTCTGAAAGGAAGGATGTAAACCTTTGGAAACATCAGAACTGGATAGGATGTTCAGAGATACTCAACATACCAAAGAAATAGTGTGTACTTGTGAGATACAATTGCATTTGCTACAGACTAACTGAATGATTCATATAATGTCTGATCTCTAAGTTTAATCATCCTCTCATCCGACAAGGGGTATGTGGGAGCACAAAAGAAACAATTAGTTTGTTAAGAAGTTGGGGTCATTAGAAAGAGGACGAACAAGCCATGGACAGATGCTTGGAAAGGAATATTTCCCACTTAGCACCTTAATCTTTCAAACTAGCTCGGCATCCTATATCTTATATATCTAAGAAGTTCATCCCCACTATCTTATTTATCTAAACATGCATCATGTCCCATCACCATCCAGCCACTTCAGCAACTCTCGGCATGCATGCGCTCTATTTTCAGTGTACACCAGCAATTAATAAATGCTATTTTGCTGCCGTCTTAACACTCCGCGTCACCTCAATTTATTTCATGTGTCGTAGAAACGTATGTGACTGATTGTATCCATCTAACTATCCGCATTATTTGCTAGAAGTCCATATCTCTTCCCCTACCATTATGTTGTCTCTTCTCTCCTGAAGTACTCACTTTACCCTGGTCTTGCATCCTCCAGTTCAGTTTCTCTTTCCCCGTTCTTTTGCTAATTGGTTATTCCTTTGTTTGCCGACAGGCATGGAGAAGATATGGCTTCCTTGGTTTCTACATCTTACCAATTTGTTGCGTCCATTGGTAGGAGGTGTTTTACATAGTTGTTGGCCGTTGTCTGCTGCCCCGCCCGATCCCCCCCCCCCCTCTCCCTGCCCCGTACATCTGGCGGTCATGAATATGCATTCGTGCCGACCACCTTGACACTACAGTTTCTCTCTTGATAAATCTTTATATGCCAGCCACACTGCTACAGTAAGGTGTTTGATACGTGTCCATTATATTTGCCCTTTTATTTGTTTTGTTTTTCATATATTCTGCTACTTTAGGCTTCAAACCGTGTATAGTCAAAGAGATGCCCGCTGTCTATTTCTTGTGAATTTTTCACTTCTTTTAACCACAGCTTCACATTTGTATCCCAGCACACAAAAATTACATATCATATACAGGTTTGTTCTTCCTGATATCTTATTATAGGAAATTTAATTTTATTCATCAGCTGACCTGATATAACTTTGTCTATGTTTAGGTCAGTAGAACAATGGGCTAGATAACTACTTCTCATGAGATCCATCTTCTGTTAGTCTCGGTCAGTATTGCACGTATTTTGTTTAAACAAATTTTCCTACGTGTATATATTTGATAGTTTCCATCGCTGATCTTGCTTATGCATTACAACAGTTTGAAACCTTTTTCATAAGATGAATTAGTCATTTCAATTTTATGGTACGAAAATTGTTCCACCGATCACTTTTATCTATACGTATATGATTAGAAGTGAAAAAACAATTTCACTTGCTGGTTTCTAATTTTCTATACATGTAAATTGTAAATTACTTATTGTTGTTACTGTTAGAGTTATATTAGTGATGTCTTTTGGCCTTTTGCATTCTAGTCTCTTGACATACTCCTGTAGCCTGTTGGCATCCTCGTATATGTGTATACTAGCAAAAGGGCCCATGCGTTGCAACGGGAGAAAGAAATATCACACGGCACACACTCTTAATTTATAAAAAATGTCTATAATTTGAGAATTTATAGTTACGATACAAATAAAGATGGTCTTATCCTACAAAAATGCAGTTCAAAATTTCACAGGTCTTCTATTTTAACACGGCTTGCATGTAGATTTAATACGTACAAAGAATCAGTCAAGTGACCTTCAGTTTCATCTCTAATCCTGATTTTGTTGACGTGTTCATTCCCAACCCGGATGAGTACCGGTATGAAAGAAAGACGAATAATGACTTATTTATTAAGATTGCACCCTAGATAATATTTTTATTAAACGTTTAACAGATAAAATAATATCATATTTAAATTCTACATATTTTCTAATCAAAGTCCATGTATAATATGTTAAATTTGGAGTTACGATTTAAAAGATATGAGTATTTAAAAAAATATTTAATATATAGTACGAGTTTAATGTCATAAACAGTAAGGGCTTTTTTGTAAAATCACATCGGTGGGTTTTCCGACGGAAGCGATAGCCTCTTTATTATTAGGTAAAGATATGGGACAGTTGGCTTTGGCCTCCTAATAATACAAGTTGCATATTTTCTAACATGGTATTAGAGCTTTAGGGTTTTTTTCGCACGTGCAACTTGTGCTCTCCCGTTCCAATCTCGTGTTGCCGCTGTCCTCCGTTGGCCGGCCGGCGTTGTTCCTCACCTGCACGCTCACGTGCTGCCTTCCCTCCCTCTCTGGTCGCTGTTTTCCCGCGCCTCAAGTCGCTGCCGACGGCCAGATTGGGCCACGCCATCTCTCACTGGTCGCAGCCTCTACGCCCGTGACTTGCTCCAGATTGATTCGCTCTCCGTTCAGATCTCGCCTTCGTCCATCGTGTGGATCCCGCCTGACGCTGTTCAGTTCGTCCATCGCGTGGATCCCGCCTGACGCCGTTCAGTTCGTCCATCGCATGGATCCCGCCTGCAGATCGATCCCGTTGCTTGGATTGGGCGGGCCCCTGCGCTGCTCACGTCCGCGTCCTCCGCCACCTGAAAGCAACTCCAATGGGGCGACCCATTTCGTCCGCCACCGTCCGTTTGGGTTTGCGCGGACAAAAGTGATGGCCCAACGCGCGGACCCATTGCCAAAACGCGTCCGCGCCAACCCATTTCTGGCCCAAATTTGGGATTGAAATGCGTCGACGCAGACGCGCGCTCGCCCTCTCGGTGTCCATCCCATCCACACTCGTCGGTCATCCAACTACCCGCAGTCAATTTAATTAATGCCGGCCACCCTCCGCGGGCCCCGCGCCAGGGACCCCGGTCGGCCTTTTTTAATCCGAGCGTACGGTGTGGTTCGGCCTTATCTGCTTCCAGAACCCCCCGTCCCCATCTCGCCACCTCTCTGCTACCTCGTCGGCGACCAAACCCTAGCCAACAGCCATGCCCAGCTCCTCCCAAAACAAGGGGAAGTCCCTTGTCTACCCCCGCGCGATCTTCCCGCATGCGTCTTCCCGCCGGCTTCGTGAGCGTGCCAGCGTCCCGGTGCACCAAGCGCGGTGGCACTAGGAGCACCGCATTCCGTTGCCGTACCCGGATATCACCCTACCGCACCACTGGCATCTGGATCCGGAGAGGATCCCGGCGCCGGCCGTGCCGCGATCGACGCGGATGCACGCAGAGGTGAGTGGCCGGCGGCAGCAGCTGACGTCGGAGCAGCGGCTCGACCATGTGTACGCGGCCGACTCTCCCCACTGGGAGGTCTGGTTCGCGGTCGAGCACGAGGAGCAGCGTCGGCGCGGCGTGCGCGACATGCAGCCAGGAGGCCCTCCGCCGCCCTCGCCCGTCGCTACCGATGAGGACCAGGAGGCGGAGGACGCCTTCCAGGCGGCGCTAGCAGCCGCACTCCGCGAGAGCGAGGAGGAAGAGCGGCGCAAGGCCGAGGAGGACGCGGCATACGAGGCGCAGCTCGCGGAGGCCATCACGCTGTCCGCCGTCGACGACTGCGTCGTGCCCCCTCCGCCAAAGACCGAGCCCACGGAGCCGCCGCCGGAGGTCTACCAGTGGACCGGCTGCCTCCACGAGTGGGTCAGCGCGCCACCCATCTGGTTGGGCGCGACACCGCAGCAGGAGGCCGCCTACCTCCAGCACTGGAGGGCGCTGCACCTGGCAGAGGAGCGTGTTGACAGCCATCGGCAGATGGCGATGGAGCGGTAGGCGGAGGAGGAACGACTGGAGATGAAGGAGGAGCGCGCCCGTGCTGCGCTGCCACCGCCACCAGCACCGCCCGCGCCGACGGGACAGACGACGGAGGCCAAATTGCAATCTTAAGGCCGTGATCCATAAAGGGATGATCGACGGTACAAGGATTGCCAGACCACAGGCCTAAGTCTCGCAGGTTGCGACACTGCGTGTGGAGACAACCGAGGCGGGCACATGACAGGGAGCTCGCGGTCCATAAGCGCAGCAAAGATGCCATCATACGCCGCGAGACGGAGGAGTACGACCACAGGAAGGCACGGCAGTCCTCCGGCGCGGGCAGCTCCGCCCGGGGGTCGAGCTCTCTTACGCCCCTCACTCCGATGAAAAGGGAGCCGGAGGAACTCCCGCCGCTCCGCGCGGTGAAGAGGGAGCCGGAAGCGGAGGCAGAGCCGAAGCGACGGGGCGGTGGCGTCTTTGGGAGGTCTGGTTCGCGGTCGAGCACGAGGAGCAGCGCCGGCGCGGCGTGCAGCCAGGAGGCCCTCCGCCGCCCTCGCCCGTCGTTAGCGATGAGGACCAGGAGGCGGAGGCCGCCTTCCAGACAGCGCTAGCAGCCGCACTCCGCGAGAGCGAGGAGGAAGAGCAAGGCCGAGGAGGGCGCGGCATACGAGGCGCAGCTCGCGGAGGCCATCACGCTGTCCGCCGTCGACGACTGCGTCGTGCCCCCTCCGCCAAAGACCGAGCCCACGGAGCCGCCGCCGGAGGTCTACCAGTGGACCGGCTGCCTCCACGAGTGGGTCAGCGCGCCGCCTATCTGGTTGGGCGCGACACCGCAGCAGGAGGCCGCCTACCTCCAGCACTGGACGACGCTGCACCTGGCGGAGGAGCGTGTTGACAGCCATCGGCAGATGGCGCTGGAGCGGGAGGCGGAAGAGGAACGACTGGAGATGAAGGAGGAGCGCGCCCGTGCTGCGCTGCCACCGCCACCAGCACCACCCGCGCCGACGGGACAGACAATGGGAGGCCAAATTGCAATGTTAAGGTTGTGATCCATAAAGGGATGATCGACGGTACAAGGATTGCCAGACCACAGGCCTAAGTCTCGCAGGTTGCGACACTGCGTGTGGAGACAACCGAGCGGGGGCACATGACAGGGAGCTCGCGGTCCATAAGCGCAGCTATGGCCGAAAGGACGGCGAGCAGGATAGGCGCAGCAAAGATGCCATCATACGCCGCGAGACGAAGGAGTACGACAGCAGGAAGGCACGGCAGTCCTCCGGCGTGGGCAGCTCCGCCCGGGGGTCGAGCTCCCGTACGCCCCTCACTCTGATGAAAAGGGAGCCGGAGGAGCTCCCGCCGCTCCGCGCGGTGAAGAGGGAGCCGGAAGCGGAGGCGGAGCCGAAGCGACGGGGCGGTGGCGTCTTTGGGATGGAGGATTTCCTCCCCTCCCCCCCCCCCCGACTGAGGCGGACGCCATCCTTGCACAGGAGGAGGAAATCGACGCCGTCATGTACGAGCAGGGGCTCGCGAGGGCTCGCGAATTCGACAAGAAGGAGGAGGCGTGGCGCCGCAAAGCCAAAGTGCAGGAGGGCATGTACATCGACGTCGCCTCCGACGACGAGTGATCGGCTCCTCCGCCGCGGCGTCACTGCCGCACCCGCAGGGCTCCGGCGAGCCCCATTTTGGTCAGCTTAGATTAGGGTAGGTCGACGCTTTATCCTCTATTATATGTATGTATGAATCATCTCATCTATATGTATGTATGATGAATGATTATCCGCACTCCTCCCTACTGTTCTTGTTCATTTCTCGCGCGAAACAAATTTTTCAAAATTTACATTTTCTGCTCGGACGCAGCCGAATTCGCCCCTTAAAACGGGGCAAATGCGAACCGTAAACCCCTTATAAAGGCTAGCCTTATAAGGGGTCTGCTAGAGATGCTCTCACCTTCCTCCAACCAGTTCTCCCTGCTCAGTTTTGTTTCAACAATCATTCTATAACTGGATTTGACCGTGAAGTTTCCACGACGTTCCTCGTTTCATGCCCAAATGTCCTCGCATGGGGAATATGGTGTGTGTTCTGTTTTTTTATATTGCGGTATTTTGATCGCTTTCTTGGCAATGTGATTATGTGTTATCTGCTAATCAACTCATACTTATGTGGGGAAGTTTCCTGCACCGGTGGTGGTCGCTATTATATTGGTGCTACAGTGTCACTTGTTGGCGCTTCTTTTTTCTAGATGGTGAGAGGATGCGCAGGACTGATCTGTTCTCTAGGCTGGTTGCTGTCGAACAATTTGAGAAATCATTGACCCAGTCATAATCGTGAATCAAATCCAAAATAGAATACCTTAACTGAATGAAAGAGCTAGTAGAGAAATCGTTGACCTAGTCAAAATCATGAACCAATCCAAAATTGAACGCCTCAATAGAATTGGAAGACTCCAAAATTAAAGAGCATAGTGTATTAGATGATTCGGACCATCACACAAATAAATAGTTCCAGTGGAAATTTTAGACATATATCCATTTATAATCCTCCTTTAACTGGATTAAGGGATCCTCCAGTTGGAAATGATAACAAAAACGCATATAAGTAATTAGAAGGAATAAGAATCTTGTTCGACCTTCTGTAATTGTCTACCTAGTGGGAATTAAACGAACTAAGCAGCTACTTAGAAAGTGAGGCAACGTTGATGCGTACCTGGGAGAAGCGGAGAGGAGTACGAGCTTGGAGAAGAGGTCGGGACGGGAGATGGAGGCGAGCACGCCGATTACGGCGGAGACAGAGTGGCCGACGTAGATGCAGGAGGCGATCCCGAGCTCCTCCAGGATGGCGAGCAAATCTAGCGCATATCCCTCGAGCGTGGCGTAGCGAGAAAAATCGAAGTAGTCTGGGTTGGTCGGCCCGGCGCCCATGGTGTCGAAGAGGACGACGCGGTAGTCGGCGACGAGGTGCGGCACCAGGTGCTTCCACACCGACTGGTCCGTGCCGAAGCCGTGCGCAAGGACGATCACTCCGCGCTTCCCCTCGCCGACAACCCGCAGGTTGTGTGCCTCCTCCACGATCCCCATGGATTTTGTTGGCTTCGCTTTCTCGTCTCCTCTTCTTTGATGGGGAGGGGGGTGGGCGGCAGCGGAAAATGGATGAGTGGCGGGGTTTTAAGGCTAAGAGCATCTCCAGCCACGCCATTTCAGTCGATTTTTATCGCCCAAAAACGCCCCAATCACGCCATCCGCAACCTGGACGGTCTCAGGCAGCACCCGAGACCGCCGGTGTTATTATTTATACTACTCCCTCCGTTCCTAAATATAAAACATTTTAAACATTACACTGTAAACTACATACCGATGTATATAGACATATTTTAAAGTGTACATTCACTCATTTTGCTCCGTATGTAGTCTCCTAGTGAAATCTCTAAAATGTCTTATATTTTAAAATGGAAGGAGTAGATCTTTGATGACGCGCGTTGCTGCGCCCGTTGATTTTGGCACTATAATAGTAAGGATTGATGCAAATAAATAGACATGTTGACTTTGCTGTTAAATTGACATAGAATAATATGTAAGTAAAGTTAACATTGTTTTCAAGTGATTTGCTTCGTTGTGGCTGTAGTGGGCCTCTTTTTTTTATTAGGCTGCAGAAGATTATAATGTTGTGCATGCAAACCCATTTTGACCATAAAATGATGGCGGCAAGAGATAGACAAAACTAAGCATGATATAAAGGAAAAGGTAAATTAGGTTAAAGTAAAATGTTCACGCAATTTCTCTTTTTTCTTTTGAGATGAGGGGTACTCCGAACAGTAGTAAGTAGAAACCCACGAGAGTAAATTTTGTTCATAGAAACAAAACATTGTGAGAAAAACATCTCAATTCTTGTGTCTATTTATTCACTGATGATATACTTACTAAGAATATTCGGAACCTACCTAATAAAGATTTTGGCATTACGACAAGAGTCGACTGTAATAATGGCAGGTTAACGGAAAAAGGATGCTGGAAATTGTATCATTGTGTTTACAATAAGCCAACATAATGAATTGTCATTGTAGCTCTAAAATGAACATACATGATCTGAGCTATAAAATCATGTTGAATATAATGTTTAATATTGCAACTGATAAGCCATGTCCAAATGCTTTTGGGCGTTGTAAAGAAATGCAGTCAAATTTACTGGTATAAATCCGGTGTAAAATTTATATTTAGATTACACATTTGCAAAAAATCATGCCAGGTGCAGCAGGTCCTGCCCTCTCGGAAGTAGTTAAGAATCAAGGGTTGCATAGAAAGGATCATGGACTGTAGGTAGAGAAAAAAAAAGATGGGCGTAGTGGGAGGGTGCATAAGAAAAAGTTGATAGATGAATGCACATAAGAAAAAAAGATGAAAGAACCCCGTGTGTAAACTTCTATTTTTATTTCGTGAAGGCATAACAAAAGCTCCAAAAAAATAAAATATTCAATTATCTGGACAGAACAATAAATCTAGCAAGTGATATTCTGAATTATCAACTAAATCATTATTTACTGCCTATTCTTGTTAAATGAACATAACATGAAACATTTAGACAATACAATTATTCTTGTCAAATATTCTTGTTTAATGGAGACATTCCACAAAGGCACATGATTTTAGGTTTGCAGTCATACACAAAATCATACCGATCAGCAAATACAGTTGAAGAGAGATAACAAAATAATTATGGGGGACTCGCAGATGTTGCAGCCAGTTTGATGACTATGTAGCATATCTATCCGAGCTTGTGATCTAGGAGAGTTTCCAATGTTGTATAGAGGTGTGTAGATGTCAAGAACCACAATCTTGAGGTCATGGTATTGCCTTGACAGTATGTTGATACCGATGTTTAACTTTTCTTTATATATCTGAGAGCCGAGATTGAGCCCAGAGACACACCGCTCCTCCCATGGCCAAACACCATGATCACAAGTGGAAAACAGCCTAATGGTGGCAAGGAAAACACGTCGATGCGCCTTGATCCCATGCCATGAAATTGCTACAATCAGTACAAGGTACAAATATTGAAATTATCATAATATATGGATGCTTCAAGTAATAATAAGGAAGACAACCTCTAATACCATCACAAAAAAGAATGTTGCTTACCGTGACGGTGTCGCTAACGATGTTGACCATCGGATCCAAAAATTGGTCAACAGGCAATGCCTTGAAGAGCAAGGAATTGGCGTAGTAGTTCGGGCCAAAATCATTTGAACCAACACTGATAATGTAGAGTGCTCGAGAGATGATTGAATGAGACTGACTGTTACCGGTCACCACTGCTAGCTTAGATTTGTACTCTTTGGAATATTCCAATTGTTGGGATAGCGGGATCACTTTCAACGTCAGATTTACCCCGGATATATTAGCCCAAAGCCTGTATAGTTGGGATAGAGAGGGTAATTTTCATCGTATGATTTTTAATTCCATTGATTGACCAATATTTTTGTCAGGAAAAATAAGATGAAGAGGACACTGATAGCTGATACTTACAAACTCAATTGCCGTGGGATCATAATAGCCCAATCCAGCTGATGCAAAGTTGGGTCCGGTCATTAGGTTCTGCCCTGATGCACGCATGCTGAGATATGCGGGGAGAGAGCAAGTAAACCCCGCCTTTTCACCTGCAAAGGCTGCAATCACAAGATTTGCAATGTAACTAAAAGTTATGGATCTAACAAGACGGAAAACATGATATAGAATAGAATCTAACCTATGATATTGCTAAGAAGTTTTCCATTTCCAATCCTCCCTGTAGCAACATGATTTTTGAATGTCCCTGCTGAGAGGGAAGTTGGCGTTAGCGACGGTGAGGAAGCAGTCATTGTTGTCCACACCAAACAGCAAGTCACCAAACACAAAGACCACCGGCACCAGTGGTCGTGACTCGCCGCCATGTGTTGTTCATCCTGTCAAAAAGAAGATACCCAGAAGTAGCAAGCAACTCAACATCATTAGACCCGGATGATGTGACAATCTACTCTGATAGATGGAACGATGTATGTGTGTTACATAGAGCTGTGCTTTGCAATCGCAATGCAGAGTTTGGATTGAAACCCATACCTGCAACCATGCGGACAAGCTGGACAATGACATACAACTTAATCTAAGTTTCCTATTGACAGTACTACGTTCTTTTTTTTTGGAGTAAGTGATGATCATGTTTGTACCTGTATGGCAACCAGGGTACACACTACAGAGTGATTTTTCTGTTCCTATCAGATTGATCTGAAACTACAAAATTGGATTGCGTTGCTGCTAGTGTTAGTTGATTATGAAGGGAACCAAATTTTTTGGTCCTCGTAGACATTTGACAAAAAGTAGATGTGGACCGAGGAAAAAATCAGCTCCGAGGAGGATGAATACTACTTGCAGCAAATGAGAACTAAGCCAGCGGAACCGAGCTCCAATTCGTCGACCTAGAAGACGTGCATCAATCTGGAGGAGAAAAAAAAGCACTAATAAAGAATCTTAATATGAAGCAGCAACCTAAGCGGAAACCATGGCTTCTTTTAAGGCAAATCGCCCGCGTCGGCTGGATCAGCCGGCCGCCGATTCACCCGCATCTTGCGCGTCTGCTGAATCATCAACTGGAGCACGTCGCATTGGATCACCTCGCGCGCCCTAATCGATCTAGGAAGAGAGGATTCACCACCGCCTGGCTAGGTGCAGAACGAGCAAGGGAAGGGGAGGGCCGGAGGGGCGAGGCTGTGTGATGTTCCTTGCGGCGGCGCTGTCGGGGGGCTGTTTCCGGGGTCCTGTGAGAAACGAGGCAACGTGAGAGGGCAGAGTGAGGCTTCATCAACTGGAGCGCATCGCATTGGATCACCTCGCGCGCCCTAATCAATCTAGGAAGAGAGGATTCACCACCGCTTGGCTAGGTGCAGAGCGAGCAAGGGAAGGGGAGGGCTAATTAACAACAGATCTCAGATTATTCCCCTGGAGAAGCAGCCCATTAGAACAGTCGGGCCAGAAAATACAGCATGCGGCGGTGGTCAAAATAAACAGCAGATCGTACGGCCAAGATCATCCAAATCAAGCAAACGGACGGCCAAAAACGCTAGTCGGGCCAGAAAATACAACGTGCGGTGGTGGTCGAAATAAATAGCAGATCAGACGGCCAAGATCATCCAAATCAAGCAAACGGACGGCCAAAAACGCCCAGGTCGTGAGAGAGCTCGGATTAGGCTCAGTTTTACTGTCCTAAATGCAGCATGTTTATTGTCAGCCTCCAACTCCCTCTCAGCCTCTCTCTCCTGCATGCAAGAGGTTTATCATGTACATTCATCTCACTCTCTCTCCTGGATGCAAGAGGTTCATCACGTACATTCATCTCACTCATTTTATCACTTTTTTCTTTATCTTTTAGTGTTACGTGGGGACATGATTGAAAATTGAAGGCCCCTCAAACAAATTTTTTTACTGTTGACCCTAGGTGGCGTTATTTCGATCCTTAGGGCGTCTTAACATCTGGAGATGCTCTAAATGCATCTTCAACAAACGAAAAAATATCAAACACTTAAATAATTGCAAAAGGTATCAAGCACTGAAATAGTTTTATCATCATAATTGTAGCATTTTAGTGCGCCGGGTCAATATTAGTTTTTCACTTGCTAGCGCGCTCTGTCCAATGTTCCAATTCGTACCGCATACAAAAAAATTATGCACACATTATTTTGATGTATTTGTGTCACATCCCTAGTTTCTTTCTTGTTTTGTGCTAGCTAGAGTGATGCATCATTTTTTTAAATGAGGACTAGCAAACCCTAGCATCTCATTTTAATAAAACAATTCAAATACTTATGATTTTCAATGAATTCAAAATGGCCTTTAAAATTGTCCACCATGTTTGATAAATGTTGGCAACAACATATTAGAGGTACATTAAATTTTCATATCAATTTTGGCATTTTAAGTAATCCAAAAAAATTGTTGTAAAACACAAAATAAATTACTATAATTATTTTAGTTGTTTTAAAAATGCTGAAACTTTTTGTGAAGCTTGGAAATATTCCAATTATATTCCATAATGAATTTCAGGATTTTCGTGCTAAGGATTTTTGCCCAAACAAAATAAAACAGAGGGTATTTAATAGAAAATAGAAATAAATTAAAAAATAGGAAAGGGAGGAAGTACCTCGGCCTCTTACCTGGGTAAGTGGTGGCCCAGCCCACCACTGACGCTCCCCGTGTCGTCTTCTTCCTCTGCGAGTAGGCACACGAGAACGAGGCCACCGCGCCACGGTCGAGCGCCACGCTTGCAGCAACCAGCCTTCCTGCCTCCCAATGCCAACACGATGTCGGGGATAAGCACCCGAGTGACGTCCGCATCGAGCCCGCTCCCTAGTCGCCCTCCTGCTCTCTCCTCCTTGCTCGCTAGAGGCATGCGGTGGTCGCCGACAGTGATAAAAGAAGGGAGAGGGCTGGCTGAGGGTGTCGACGCACTCACCGAGAACCCGCACGTCGATGAGAGGAAGATTTGGTTGAAGGGGAGGCTTCACGTCGACGGCGACCTTGCTCCGGCGGACGACAACTTCAGGCAACTTCGGAACTCACCAAGGACCTCACCTCCGACCAAATTGACGATGAGCTTAGGAGGAGGAGCTCACGAGGGAGCTACTCGAAGGTTCTGGGGCTCACCTCCCTGCCTACCTTGCTCGAATGCCGTTGAGACTACAGGCGGATCGAAGTGGCCGGAGTCGGAGAAGAAGACCTCTGTGAGGCCCTTCTCTGGCTTGGGCAAGGCTTCAGAGAGAGGAGGGAAGGTCATGAAGTGGATGATGGGTTCGGCAGCATGGGAGGAGCTCTATTTATAGGGTCCCGAGAGGGGTGTCGCGTAGCTTATATCCGGCGACAAATTCCGGCGATCTTGTGGCTTAATCAGAAGGGTTAGGGGTCGGGTCAGTATCTACTCGATGCAGAGGTTCCATTTTTGGCCTAAGCTCGGTCAACCATCAGCGCAAGACGCGGCTCGACGGTGCGGTCTTCTCTGTGCACGGCGGTAGCACAGGTCGTGCTTTCCGCTGCCCGGGACGTGGCGACAGCAAAAGCGGTGCATACTAGAGGCCAAGGACACGCCAAGATCAGAGGGGCATTGGGCGGTGCCGAACGGCGAGAAGCTGCAACAGAGGTGGATCTGGTGGCCACAGCAGCCGTTGCTGGTGCTGCTGCCGAAGCTGGCTAGCTCAGGCCAGCTCACCACCGACGTCAGTAAACGTCCAAGGGAACGTGCGGCGGGTGGATAAGCACGATCACAGGGACGAGCGATTTTCGTTGACACTGCTGAGATTGACGAAGCGGCAAGAGGGACAGAATCAATGAAGCAATGCAGTGTGAAGAATTGACTGAATCAATTTCACAAATACATGGCTACAGTGCCCATCAGGTCACGTGGAAAAGGTTTTTGGAGCTGAAATTTTACGATATGGCCTCTCGTTGAGTGCAGAGACTGTCTGCAAATTTTCAGAATTTTTGAAAAAGTTTATGTCAGGTTTTTAATAAAAACAGAATATTTTGGTCAAACTTGAGTCAAATCGAATTTGAAATTTTCATACTTGTGAACCCAAGGTTTTTGGTGAAATAGGTTGAGGGTACTAAGGTCTTCTAAGGGTAAGAGTTTGGGTCCAAAACTTCAAAGGAATCACTGAGTTCCTTTGTAAATTTGCTAGGCTCAAAACTGATTACAGAAATTTCTTTTATTAAAAATAAATTATGAAAGGTGGTCCAACCTTTCTAAATTTTTGGTAAATAAATAAAAATGAAGACCTTGATGATGTAGAAGTACAAAATGGTCTAAAACAAGATGTAGGAAAAATAAAACCTTTAAAAAACTAATTGAACCTATAGGAATAATTTCCAAGGTTTTTCAAAAGAATAGAATATTCTCCCAAACCAATTCATTTTGAGAAGAGGCTAAAATAATACTTTTTAAGCCAGGCAGGTTTAGAAAATAAATCTCTAAAAGTTTTCTCAAAGAGGTTGTCATAGAGCTTCAAAGCTTTTTATCAATGCCAAAATTTAAAAATACATTTTTTTTAAAAATCAAGAAATCCAATTGAAAATTTGGGTGTTAAAGTTTGCGTGCTACATCGTCGATTCCATTGACACCCAACCGTCGCGCATCTCGACTTCGTTGAGGTTTCCGGCAACCCCGCGGCCACCTGACCCTCCAATTTGATTGGCCGAGCACGTGCCTCATTTTGGTAGTCACCGCGCATCCATCTGTCGCGTATAGGGCGATGCTGGCGAGAAGCTTCCAACGGTTTGTTCATCGCCGGCGAGACTCCGGGGACATCATGACATGCCGTCATTAGAAGCTAACCCAGCCAGTTTAATCATTAATTAGCCGCTGACACTAGGCCCTAGCTGGGGTCAAAGCCTCGGTCAACGTGAGATTTGTCCCTGAGTCACTGACAGCAGGGTTGTTGGGGCATAGTTTATGCCTAAGTAATTTTGGTGATTGATGACAGTACCGTACAGGACAAACCGTGTGTGTTAAGGTTTCAGATAACTCACGTCAACGGCACAAGACGACACGTCTCCTCATACATGGAACGGAAGCACGGCGCTCTCTACGATTCTCTTTATTTGAGTCATAGGAAAGTCGTACTATTAAGAGGGGATCCGTAGTGGAAAGGTTTGGGTGGAATCTATCTTTGCACGCACACACTTCACATTCTCCCTTTCCTTCATCTTTGGAGCGGCCCCCGCCACTTTGTTTCTCGCATCTTTGCAAAATGGTCCCCAGCGGTAGTACCGCTGGATTGCTAGCGGTAGTACCGTTGCAGCCAGCGGTAGTACCGTTGCAGCCAGCGGTAGTACCGCTAGCTGGCGGTAGTACCGCCCCTGGTCAGCGGTAGTACCGCTCCAGGAGCTTTGTTCCACCTGCCTAGCGGTAGTTCGTGGACGGACCTTTTTGCGAAGACTTTCTTGGCGGTAGTAGTGCTTTTGCACTACCAAGGGGCCAGCGGTAGTACCGCTGGAGTCCCAGCGGTAGTAGCGCTGCACCCAGCGGTAGTACCGCCAGGCGGCGATAGTACCGCTGGAGTTCCAACGGTAGTACCGGGCTGCAGCCAGCGGTAGTACCGCTGGAGCTCGGGCGGAGAGTGGGAAAACGGTCTGATTTCCCCCCCCCCCACTATATACAGGGTTCTTCTAGCTGAGGAACCCTATCTCTTACCTCTCTAAGCTCCATTGTTGCGCCCCAAGCTCAAAAGTGCCCGATCTCTCTCCCTAGCCAATCAAACTTGTTGATTCTTTAGGGATTGGTTGAGAAGGCCTAGATCCACACTTCCACCAAGAGAAAAGTTGATTCCCCCACCAATCCCTTGCGGATCTTGTTACTCTTGGGTGTTTGAGCATCCTAGACGGTTGAGGTCACCTCGAAGCCATATTCCATTGTGGTGAAGCTTCGTGGTCTAGTTGGGAGCCTCCAAGCTTTGTGTGGAGTTGCCCCAACCTTGTTTGTAAAGGTTCGGTCGCCGCCTTCAAGGGCCCTATAGTGGAATCACGGTGCCTTGCATCGTGCGAGGGCGTGAGGAGAATACGGTGGCCTTAGTGGCTTTTTGGGGAGCATTGTGCCTCCACACCGCTCCAACGGAGACGTACTTCCTGTCAAAGGGAAGGAACTTCGGTAACACATCCTCGTCTCCATCGGTTCCACTTGTGGTTATCACTATCCTTTACTTTGTATTTGCTTATGCTTGTGACTATATCTTACTTGTCTTAATAACTCTTGTTGTTAGCTTCTTTAGGGTTCACCTCATTGTCGTATTATTTGTGAACCCGTATGTTGTTTACCTTAACTTGCTAAGATTATTTAAAAAGTGGTCGTTGTCTATTCACCCCCCCCCCTCTAGCCAACCATATCGATCCTTTCAATTGGTATCAGAGCCACGTCTCTTTATTAAGGGTTTAACCACCCGAAGAGTATGGATGGCGAAGAGGGAATTAATCATGGGCAACCCGAGGCCATGGACTTGACTTCGGTCACAAGGGACGACTTGAATACGGCTATGGCCGCTCTCAAGACGTCCTTGACGAACGAGGTCAAGACCATGCTTAAAGAGTTAACTGAGGGATTTAAAAGTTCACCCGAACCGGCTATAGTGGTTAAACCCACCGTTTTCGATTCGGAGGCCAACTCCTCTAAGGAAGCGGCTAAAGGTATGCAACCTCCCTCGTCTCACGAAAAGGATGGGACTGGAACATATGCCCCAGTTCCACCCCCCATGGTCTATGGAGGATCCGTTCCCGCACCACGTCTTAATCCTGTTGGTCCTCCTCCTAAGCTTGTGAAAGGTGACTTTGCTAACTGGGTATTTTCTATTAAGTCTCATTTGAATCACAGCTCAACAAATTTGTGGAGAATCATTGAGCAAGGATATTATCCCCATGATCCAAGCAACCTTACTCTGAGAGAAGACGCAGACAATCAATACAATCACTCTGCTTTGTTTATTCTCCAGTCTGCAGTGCCACCTGAAGATCTTCCTCACTTGCGTCCCTTCACTTTGGCCAAGGATTGTTGGGAGCATATTATGGTGTTGTACAAGGGAAGCTCAAGCATTCAACGATCCAACTATGAGGTGATACTTGATAAGGCCGATGAGTTTGTGATGAAGGAAGACGAGGACCCTCGTGATCTCTATCGGAGGGTGACTGCTATTGTCGTGGCACTCAAGGATCATGGGAGCAAGGATGTGGATGACACATGGGTCAAACGCAAGTTCCTTAAAGCCATCATGCCTTTCAACAAAGCTATGTCATCAGTCACCCGTCAGCGGCCAGACTTTCACTCCTTGTCTTCCAGTGAGGTGTTGGATGAATTCATTGCAATGTCAATCATGAACGAAACAACCGACAATGCACTTGCTCGTGTTCGATCAAAGACAACTTCACCCAACCATGCGTTGAAAGCAAAAGCAATGCTTGAAGAAGAAGAAGATGAGGAAGAGGAGGGCTGCCCTGAGGACACAAAGTATGCCTATCATGAGCACATGGCTCTTTCATCAAGGCAGTTCTGGGGCAACAAGAGGAACTCAAGACCCACTTTCACCAAGAACAACTCAAGTGGATTCAAACCCAAACAACGAGTAAGGACATGCTATAACTGTGGTAACGTGAGTCACTTCGTGGTCGAATGTCCCTATGAGAAAAGGGAAGACAACGGAGGCAAGCTCATTCGCAAAGACAAAACCAAATCATTTCCAATCAAGAACAACTTTGTGAAGAAACCTCACCCAAAAGGGATGGTGGCCCTTGAAGAGTATCCTTCAGATGATGATGATGATGATGATATAGTGGCAACGACAACTGTTGCTATTGCCACTACCTCTCCCCAGAAGGTGTCTCTCTTCAACGCCCCCAACGAGAACCACATCATCAAGTGCCTCATGGCAAAAGGTATCAATCAGGTAACTCCCATCATTAAGACCAACATTGCTTCTGCTCCTTCATTGTTAAATTGTGTTGAAGATAGTGATGTTGGGGAACTTAATGAGCATGATCTTGACAAGTTTCTGTGCACTATTAAGGGAGAACCCAAGAAGCACTTTGTTGCTCTCTTGGAACAACTGGGTGAGGCCACTGACCTCATTGAGTCTCATGAGGAGACCATCTCTGAGCTTCAGGGACATAGTCGTGACTATGCCGATGAAATTGCCGAATTATCTAGTGCTCTAGAAGAGGAGCGCACTCTTCGTTTGGCTCTTGAGGAGTCATATAACGATGACTGCGCTAAAATTCAGAAGAAACTAGATCATGATGTTGTTCTTACTCGTATGCTTAAATCTGAAAAGTATGCACTTGAGGTTGGCCATGACAGACTCAAAAAGGAGTTTGACATACTTGACAAGGCCCACAAAGCCTTGAAAGGTGCTCATTTCTCTCTAAAAGAGTCTCATGATCAACTCCAAGCAAAGCTTACCAAGGAGATCTCTACTTGTCCTCCCTTTGTGCTAATTGATAATGCTTGTGCAACTAACCCCTGTTGTGAGCATGTACATCTTGTGGAGGAAAATGCCAAGTTAAAGGAGAAACTTGAGAAGGGTCTTGTGGCATGCATACAAGGTGAGAAGAGTCTGAACGATCTCTTGAGCACTCAAAAGGGTGTTGTAGGAAAGGAAGGACTTGGACTTACCTCCAAGTCAAAAGGTAAAAGGAAAAACAGGAACAGACGATCTCTCACCCTCATGGACATCTTTGTCAAAGAGGGTGAGGGGACTCAGAAGGTGAACAGGAACAAGGTGGACTATGGGAACCCCAAGAAGGGCAAAACCGTTCCTACTAACACAACCAGCAAACTCAATTCTTTTTATGTTTTATGTTGTGCTAGTGATGGGCATGTTTATGCCAGATTTGTTGGTTCCTACGATGAGGATATTGAATGGGCTATCTGGGTTCCTAAGACCCTTGTCTCTAACATGAAAGGACCCATTAAAAAATGGGTACCTAAAACCAAACCTTGATCTATTGCAGGAGTTTGCTTCCAGTGGGGTGTCATGGTTGCTCGATAGTGGAGCAACAAATCATATGACCGGAAGCAAGGACTTAGTGGTGGGTGTGCGTCCTTCTCCATCTATGCCCACCCATGACCAATTCGCCGATGCATCCTCTTCAAAGGTATTGGGATTTGGTAAGGTGGTCGTCTCTCAAGATTTATCTATTGAGAAGGTCATGCTTGTCGAGTCACTTGCCTACAATTTACTTTCGGTTCGTCAACTTGCAATTATAGGTTTTTTCACATTCTTTAATATTGACACTGTGGTCCTCCTGAGGAGCAAGACTCTTAAAGTAGCCTATGTTGGACATGTCAAAAATGGTCTTTATGTGGTGAACTTCTCAAAGCGACCCACTAAGACTGCGACATGTTTAATGGCTAAAGTTGATGTGGGCTGGCTTTGGCATCGCCGTTTAGCACATGTCAATATGAGATCTTTGCAAAGTCTCCTGACAGGGGACCATGTTCGAGGACTAACAAATGCGAGCTTTGCTAAAGATCGTGTTTGCAGTGCCTGCATTGAAGGAAAGATTCATGAAACTGCTCATCGTCCAACGATTCTTATCTACACTAAGAGGCCATTGGAACTTCTCCATATGGATCTGTTTGGTCCTCCATCATTCGATAGTCTTGGAGGCAGAAAGTATTGCTTAGTGATTGTTGACGACTACTCAAGATATACCTGGGTATACTTCTTTAAAAAGAAGAGTGAGACTCAGCCAACGGTCATCAACTTTGCTAATGAAGCGCAACGTCAACATGAAGCAAAGATCTTGATGATTAGGAGTGATAACGGCACAGAGTTCAAGAACTACACCTTAGATGAGTTTCTAGGTGATGAGGGAATAAAGCACCAATATTCTGCACCATATACCCCTCAGCAAAACGGCATGGCAGAAAGGAAGAACCGAACCTTGATAGACGCTGCAAGAACAATGATGGCAGAATTCAAATCTCCATATAACTTCTGGGCAGAGGCCATCAACACAGCATGTCATGCATCCAATTGGCTCTACATCCGCAAAGGCTTGAACAAGACTCCGTATGAGATTTTAACTGGAAACAAACCCAATCTCAAGTACTTCCTGGTATTCGGTTGTAAGTGTTTCGTTCTCAAGAAAGGAGCACGGCTAGTTAAATTTGATTCTAGAGCACATGAGGGTATCTTTGTTGGTTATGCTACAAACTCTCATGCTTACTGTGTCGTGAACAAGTCCACCGGACTAATTGAGGAGACGTGTAACGTAGAGTTTGATGAAAATAATGGCTCCCAAGTGGAGCAAAGTGGTCTTTGTGATGTAGGTGATGAAATTCCTCCCCAAGCCATAAGAAGAATGGGGATTGGTCAAATACTCCCCATTGAGGAACCCCTTGTGGCCGAAGGAGAAGGACAATGCTCTACTCAAGTGGAGCCATCACCCCCACAAGCCCCACACGCTTCCGATGAACAAAGAGAAGACTCTCAACAAGTTGAACAAGCTCAAGGTCAAGATAAATTGCCCAACAATGGTGATGTGTCCCATGATATTCAAGCACTACCCCAAGAGTCCGAACCGGCTCATGATCAAGATCAAGTGCAACCCCGAGATTCAGACCAAGTAGAAGCTCAAGATCAAGATCAAGAGCAACCACTAATACAAGAACAAACTAGTGAACCTGCTCAAGTCGAAGGACAAGATGATCAGGAGACTGTCTCACAATTCCCGTCTGGAGCTCCAACAACCAGCTCAAGACGCAAGGGCAAGCAAAGGAAACAAGTCGATGCTCCCCCGTTATCCAATGAAGAACTCTTGGAGCGTCGAGCAGCCAAGAATGCGAACAAGCTGAGAGTCAAGTCACATCTTATGAAGAATGTACTTGGCAGTTTAAAAAAGGGAGTATCCACTCGTCAACAGCTTTGGAATTATTGTGAGCATCACGCGTTTGTCTCGTATTGTGAACCTCAACAGGTACAGGAAGCGCTCGATGATGAGGATTGGCTTATGGCCTTGCACGAAGAACTTAACAACTTCGAGCGCAACCAAGTCTGGGATTTAGTGCCTCGGCCAACGGAGGAACATAATGTCATCGGGACCAAATGGATATTCAAGAACAAGCAAGATGCAAATGGAATTGTGATTCGAAACAAGGCAAGATTGGTGGCTCAAGGCTACTCCCAAGTCGAGGGTATCGACTACGGTGAAACCTTTGCCCCTGTTGCTCGTCTAGAATCTATTCGCATGTTACTTGCATTTGCTTCTCATCATAACTTCAAATTACAGCAAATGAATGTGAAAAGTGCCTTTATTAATGGTCCTTTGAATGAGTTGGTCTATGTCAAACAACCCCCGGGATTCGAACATCCCAAGCTCCCCAATCATGTGTACAAACTTAATAAGGCACTCTATGGCCTTAAACAAGTCCCACGCGCGTGTCATGAGTATCTTACTGAGTTGTTACAAGATCGTTGGTTTGAAATTGGGAAGATAGATCCCACTCTTTTTACTAAGAGGGTTAAAGGGGATTTGTTCATATGCCAACTATATGTTGATGATATTATCTTTGGATCTCCTAACATTTCATTCAATGAAGAATTTGCTGCACTAATGACTGAGAAGTTTGAGATGTCCATGATGGGAGAGTTGAAGTTCTTCCTCGGGTTTGAGATTAGACAAGGTCTAGAAGGGACATTCATCAAACAAGCCAAGTACACTCAAGACATGCTCAAACGGTTCAAGCTCGAAGATGTCAAACCGGTCAAGTTCCCCATGCCAACAAGATGCAAGCTTGACAGTGATCCCAATGGTAAAGCAGTGGATCAAAAGGTATACCGCTCCATGATTGGATCCCTCCTTTACCTTTGTGCATCTAGACCGGATATTATGTTGAGTGTAGGGATATGTGCACGGTTTCAATCCGCACCAAAAGAAAGTCATTACATGGCTGTTAAGCGAATCTTTCGATATTTGGCTCATACCCCAAACTTTGGCCTCTGGTATCCCAAAGGAGCAAACTTCAATCTAGTTGGCTATTCTGACTCAGATTGGGCAGGAGATTGTGTGGAAAGGAAGTCAACGTCTGGAGGATGCCAATTCCTTGGTCGCTCTTTGGTAAGTTGGTCGTCAAAAAAGCAGAATTGCGTCTCCTTATCATCCACCGAAGCTGAGTATGTGGCAGCTGCAAGTTGTTGTGCACAATTGCTATGGATGAGGCAGACTTTAAAGGATTATGGTGTCACTTGTGACAAAGTGCCTCTTCTATGTGACAATCAAAGCGCTATCAAGATTTCCCTCAACCCAGTGCAACATAGCAAAACCAAACATATTGATATTCGTCATCACTTCATTCGTGAACATATCAAGCTAGGTGATATTGAGGTTCACTTCATCCACACTGAAGAGCAACTTGCGGATATTTTCACTAAGCCTCTAGATGAAGCAAGGTTCCGTGAGTTAAGGCATGAGCTAAATATCATTGATTCAAGTAATGTGGATTGAAAATAGGCATATTGCACCTCACTTTGCATTCCATCTTGGTCTAGATGTAGGCATGGACATAGGGAGAGTGTTGTTCTCTCAATGAACTTTCCCTCCCCCCATTATGCATAAATCAATCTAGTCTTTCACTTTAGCCATTGTCAAATGGCACTTGTGCTTCAAAGACGAGCATTGGTCATGAACCCAAGGATAATTCTTCGTGGTGTCATACCATTATCTCAAACATAGGTGGCCTCGGCCACCGCCCCTCCATCCCTTCTTGCGTATAGAAGAAAGGATATACAATGACAAGTCAGTACATTTTCCTAGATGCTATCTGTTTTTACTCACTTGTCATGTGCCCAAGTTCATCTCTTTTCCTTAGCCGCGTTGAGACATTTACAGCGGTACTACCACCAGGGTAGCGATACTACCGCCAGCACCCCAGCGGTACTACCGCCAAGGTTAGCGGTACTACCGCCAAGGTTAGCGGTACTACCGCCAGGACCCCAGCGGTACTACCGCCAGGTATGGCGGTACTACCGCCAGGATTCCCATCTGACATGACCGGCTAGGAAATTTTTAGGGCTGCCTCAAGGGGGAGCGGTACTACCTCCAGGGGGAGCGGTACTACCGCTAGGACCCCAGCGGTACTACCGCTGGCCCGTACCCCTTGGGCTATATAAAGGAGGGGGAGCCTGATTTTCTCAGCCTGTTTCTTCTTCCTCGCGGCTCCTCCCTCCCTAGCCCGAAAACTCCCTGTTTGGATCTCGTTTCGTGGAGCTCTTTCTCCCCGTTGGTTTGGAAGGGTTGCTCCACCTCTCCTTCCTCCTCCAAGAGCCATGAATCCCGGTAAAGCTCCTCCCTTCTTCTATTTGGTTGATGTTCTTGTTTTAGGGATAGGAGCATTGGGGATTGAATCCATATCTTTGATCTTATGGCTAGTTCTTGGATGGCATGAAGGAGATGTTTGAGGGGAGTATAGGTCCTATGGATTGTTGTTGATTATGTTGCCATGCCCTAGGATTTACTTGTTTTAGATCTAGCACTTGAACTATGTTTGGATTAGATCTAAAACTTGCTCTCTCTTGCCTAGGCATGTACTTATTTCGGTGTTACTAGTGTTCCTCATGTAAAGTAGGGCTGGGGTGGAGTTCTTACTGTTCATATACAACCCATGCCCTCGTAATGATTTTTATCTGTCAGATCTGAAAGTCAAACCCCAGCGGTACTACCGCCACGGGTAGCGGTACTACCGCTAGGACCCCAGCGGTACTACCGCCAGGGGTGGCGGTACTACCGCCAGGAGCATTAAGTGTGTATTCTTTTTATGTGCTTAGCAATGCGTGTTTATTTCTTGTGCGTTTTCAAGATTCGTTGCCTTGACTCTTTTTGTCGCCGCTTTTCGCTGTGTGTTCTGTGTCACAGGTGGCTCTCGCCGTTCGAACCCCCCACGTGACACGCAGTCCAAGCAGTATCGCAACCAAGAGGCTCCCGAGGGGTCTGCCACCTCAGGTCTGCAACCCAAAAGGCAGTCCTTCAAGAAGGTCGCGCACAAGGAGAAGATGGTCAATGTCCGAACAATGTCCCGCAAGGACTTTCTGCAGTTTCGCACTCAGAACCACTATCTCAACGAGAGGGCTGTGATCAAGGATGTTGACCATGTCTGGGCAAGGGATCAGTGCAGGATCTACCGTGATGTTGTCGCACATTTCAAGAAAAACTATGTCTCCGTTCAGTGGATTGACCTAGCCCATCTTCAGCGGAACCTGGACTATTTTGGTGATGCCCTCTCTCTGATTGACAAACTGGGCATCAAGGACATCATCACTTACAAGACAGATTTTGATCCCACTGATGTTGCTCAGTTCTATGTCACGGTCCACTTCTCTCCTGTTGCAGAGCGCTCTATGGTGTGGATGACTGGGACTCAGAAGATGACCGGTACCTGGCGTGAGTTCATGCAATTTCTCAACATCGACTTCCAGGGAGCTGATACTCCACTTCGGCTGCGTCCTCATGCTGCAGCCCCCACCGATAGGGCCCCCGCAAAGGACAGATTGCAGAAGCTCTACGTGAGGAAGGGTGTGCTCCCCAAGCATCTGGACATCATGCACCGGATCCTTCGCAACACCCTCTTCCCTCGCATTGGTAACTTCGACGAGGTTCATGGTTCCTTGGCTGAGATGCTGCTGCTTTGTGAGGAGGCTATGTCTCAGGAGTCTGCCCCTCTGGATATTTCTGATGTGATGTTCACGGAGCTCTGGAACTGCATCATCATGCGTAAGGTTCCCATCTACGGGCCCTATCTGTTCGCATATATTCGCCATAAGTGGCAAGAGGCTTTTCCGGAGGAGGTGCTCTATGCTCAGTCAGACTACATTGTGCACGACCCGATCAAGCTTCGCGTCAAGGAAAAATGGGCCAACCCATCCACTTCCTCTCAGCACATGGATACTGACACTGAAACTGCTGCTGACACAGGAACCGCCTCTCAGTCCCGCTCTTCTGCCATGCCATCTTGGGCCATCAAACTGCAGGACAAGATGAAGACTCTATTCTGTATGCAGGCTAAGGGTCAGTACCAGACGCACGTGGCTCAGAAGGAGAGCCGCCAGAGGCATAAGCGTGTTCTCAGGACTCTTGATGTGGACATCTCCAGTGGCTCAGAGGACGACATCACTCCACATGCTACTTGGATGCAGGCTCAAGGATACCAGTGGTCTGGCGATGAGGCGGAAGAGGAGGAGCAGGCCGATCAGGAGGGGACCGATGAGTCTGGCGATGCTGAGGATGAGGAGTAGCTACCTGTGGCATTAGGTGTACCCCCTTTTTGGTGTCTTGTGACAAAGGGGGAGAGAGTCTAGGATTTGCTTTCATATTCGAACTTTGCGTTGCTTTGCTTTATTTCGTGTGGTTTGCTTCGAACTTGGTTTGCTTCTAGTTTGCTATCTTTTGTGAGACATGAACTTATGTGTGATTTATTTCCATCATATGCTGTGAGTCATATGCCCCGCATTGCCATATATCTCTATCTTTTAATTCTCATATTATTCTCTATGCAAATCCGGTATTGTCATCAATCCACCAAAAAGGGGGAGATTGTTGGGGCATAGTTTATGCCTAAGTAATTTTGGTGATTGATGACAGTACCGTACAGGACTAACCGTGTGTGTTAAGGTTTCAGATAACTCACGTCAACGGCACAAGACGGCACGTCTCCTCATACATGGAACGGAAGCACGACGCTCTCTACGATTCTCTTTATTTGAGTCATAGGAAAGCCGTACTATTAAGAGGGGATCCGTAGTGGAAAGGTTTGGATGGAATATATCTTTGCACGCGCACACTTCACATTCTCCCTTTCCTTCATCTTTGGAGCGGCCCCCGCCACTTTGTTTCTCGCATCTTTGCAAAATGGTCCTCAGCAGTAGTACCGCTGGCTCTAGCGTAGTACCGCTGGATTGCTAGCGGTAGTACCGCTGCAGCCAGCGGTAGTACCGCTAGCTGGCGGTAGTACCGCCCCTGGTCAGCGGTAGTACCGCTCCAGGAGCTTTGTTCCACCTGCCTAGCGGTAGTTCATGGACGGACCTTTTTGCGAAGACTTTCTTGGCGGTAGTAGTGCTTTTGCACTACCAAGGGGCCAGCGGTAGTACCGCTGGAGTCCAAGCGGTAGTACCGCCAGGCGGCGGTAGTACCGCCCCTGTTCAGCGGTAGTACCGCTGGAGTTCCAACGGTAGTACCGCTGCAACCAGCGGTAGTACCGCTGGAGCTCGGGCAGAGAGTGGGAAAGCGGTCTGATTTCCCCCCCACTATATAAAGGGTTCTTCTAGCTGAGGAACCCTATCTCTTACCTCTCTAAGCTCCATTGTTGCGCCCCAAGCTCAAAAGTGCCCGATCTCTCTCCCTAGCCAATCAAACTTGTTGATTCTTTAGGGATTGGTTGAGAAGGCCTAGATCCACACTTCCACCAAGAGAAAAGTTGATTCCCCCACCAATCCCTTGCGGATCTTGTTACTCTTGGGTGTTTGAGCATCCTAGACGGTTGAGGTCACCTCGAAGCCATATTCCATTGTGGTGAAGCTTCGTGGTCTAGTTGGGAGCCTCCAAGCTTTGTGTGGAGTTCCCCAACCTTGTTTGTAAAGGTTCGGTCGCCGCCTTCAAGGGCCCTATAGTGGAATCACGGTGCCTTGCATCGTGCGAGGGCGTGAGGAGAATACGGTGGCCTTAGTGGCTTTTTGGGGAGCATTGTGCCTCCACACCGCTCCAACGGAGACGTACTTCCTGTCAAAGGGAAGGAACTTCGGTAACACATCCTCGTCTCCATCGGTTCCACTTGTGGTTATCACTATCCTTTACTTTGTATTTGCTTATGCTTGTGACTATATCTTACTTGTCTTAATAACTCTCGTTGTTAGCTTCTTTAGGGTTCACCTCATTGTCGTATTATTTGTGAACCCGTATGTTGTTTACCTTAACTTGCTAAGATTATTTAAAAAGTGGTCGTTGTCTATTCACCCCCCCCTCTAGCCAACCATATCGATCCTTTCAAGGTTCCCACCTACCAGTGACTCTAGCCAACCCACGGGGCAGTTGCCCTGCTGATGCAATGTTGATGCATTTAATCATTTTTGTGTATTAAAAAAATTCTAGAAATTCTAGAAAATAACTAAACTTTGAAAATCATAGAAATTAATTTGTAACTCAGATTGAAATAAATTATATATGAAAAAGTATGAGAAAAATCCAAGAAATCCATTGGTGCTATCGTCATGCATGTTAGAAAAAATTATAACTATTGCTCGGGTCAAATCAATTAAAAGATATTTGAAATACCATATGTGGAGTTTGAATTTGAACCCTAGGTTCAAACCAACTCCATTTAAACTTAATGATAGTTGCATTACATCATCCACCTCATTTTGTCATGCCATGATCATGCATCATATTGTTGCACTTGTTGTGTATTGATTGCTACTTTATTTGTATTGCGGTAGGCTCTGCTCCGCAGGATACCTACATGTATCCAAACGAAGGAGAGTTCCCCATCGTTGATCAGCAAGGCAAGCACCCCTTTTGAACATTCCAATACAATCCCATGTTCTCGCTCCTGCTCTCATTTATTGCATTAGGACACAACATTTCAATTGTTACTTGTTTTGGTAGTTGAACCCATTCCTCTGCATGACATGTCATTTTCACAGTAAATAGCTAAACTAAACAACCTAGCATACCTGGTAGATGCTTGAGCCATGATGTGTCTTACTTTGCTATGCTTGCTATGATTAGAGTTGTGTGAGGCCCGATTCATCTGGGTGATGAACCGGAGTGAAATACATGTGTTCTGGTGACAAGAGTTAAATGTTGAACCTGATTTGGTAAAGGTGTCAGTGAGAGGCTGTGTAGGAGTACATGGCGGGCTGTCTCATTGGAACTGCTCTTAGGAGCCGAGTTCTGTGTATGTGATCCAAAACTAGCTACTACCATGCATTGGGCTCCGGTCGCTCCAAGCCCTCTAGGCTTATTAACCGCCTCGTACTCTATCTAGGAGTTGAAAGTAGTTTATGGTGTTTATAGTTTATGCTGGGGGTCGTGCATAACGCTGCCCTCAGGGGTGGACTATGATGAAGTAGGCACGTGCCATGGTGTACCAAGTGGCACCCAAACGGTGGGATTGGGAACCCCGCGCACATCATTTGAGGCCATAGCGGAAACTTCGGCTGGACTTCCATGAGGGTTCAGTCTCAAATAGGCGATAAACCTCGACTAGGTGCTTGTGTGGTTAACGGTCGTGGTCGACTCACT
Organism: Hordeum vulgare subsp. vulgare; assembly: GCF_904849725.1. Classification (NCBI taxonomy): domain Eukaryota; kingdom Viridiplantae; phylum Streptophyta; class Magnoliopsida; order Poales; family Poaceae; genus Hordeum; species Hordeum vulgare. The sequence continues at coordinate 278,434,546 of NC_058521.1, read as the reverse complement.
CGTTGGGCTTCCGCTTAAAGGTTGCCGAGGTGCATGATGTGCACATGGTGATAAGAGGCGAGAGCGTGTGTGAAGAGGTACACCCCTACAGGGTTATGATCTGTTTGAATAGTCGCGTCCTCGGATATGGACTAATTGGAAACATATGTTGTTCATAGATAACTTTAATGGCTACTCATAAAATTATCAAGATAAGTGTGAGTATCGTGGATGGTATTCTCGTAGGAAGACGGGAAAGAATCCATGGTAGTGTATTGTTGTGGTGTTAGTGGACTCGTGTGCGCTTTGTTAAACTTGTTCAAGGTACTAGTAGTCGTAGTACACGCTAGCAAAGAGTCAAAGTTGGCATGCTGCATGAAACCCCACAACTTCCTTGTTGATACATATGCATGAGTAGTTAGATCTTATTTGAAGACTTGCTGAGTACTTTCGTACTCATTTTTGCTTAACAATTGTTGCATAAGACACCCGTGATCCTTCAGGTGGGTTTTATCTAGACGTCGATGAAGCAAAGTAGCTAGTATCCGAGTTGCGGTCGGTAACCTTGGGAAGGGGTTGTAGATAGTCAGGTTGTGTGACCCCTACCTGTATGAACATATTATGCAAGGCTCTTCCGAGCCTTCTAAATAAATGTTGTGATGTTTTATGGTTATGTTGTGATTTCATTGTTGTATCTATGCATATCGCGCATGTCGTGCGTACGCGTGACGTGCAACGGTATGTATGGGATTCGACATCTAGTTGTGTGACTTTAGTAGTACTCTTTACACGGAAATGCCTCTTTGTGCTTCCACTCAGCCTTGGTAGCTTGTTGTTGGAAATATGCCCTAGAGGCAATAATAAAATGGTTGTTATTATATTTTTCTTGTTCATGATAAGTGTTTGTTATCCATGCTAGAATTGTATTGATTGGAAACTCAAATACATGTGTGGATACATAGATAACACACTGTACCTAGTGAGCCTCTAATGGACTAGCACGTTGATCGAGGATGGTCAAGGTTTCGTGACCATAGACAAGAGTTGTCATTTGATAACGGGATCACATCATTAGGAGAATGATGTGATGGACAAGACCCAAACTATGAATGTAGCATGTGATCGTCACAGTTTATTGCTACTGTTTTCTACATGTCAAGTGTCTGTTCCTATGACCATGAGATCATACAACTCCCGGACACTGGAGGAATGCCTTGTGTGTATCACATGTCACAACGTAATTGGGTGACTATAAAGGTGCTCTACAGGTATCTCCGAGGGTGTCTGTTGGGTTGGCATGAATCGAGACTGGGATTTGTTAGTCCACATGACGCAGAGGTATCTCTAGGGCCCACTCGGTAATACAACATCACAAAAAGCTTGCAAGCAATGTGACCAAGGAGTTAGTCACGAGATCTTGTATTACATAATGAGTAAAGAGACTTGCCGATAACGATACTGAACTAGGTATAGAGATACCGACGATCAAATTTCGGGCAAGTAACGTACTGATAGACAAAGGGAATAGTATAGGGGATTGATTGAATCCTTGACATCGTGGTTCGACCGATAAATATCTTCGTAGAATATTTAGGAGCCAATATGGACATCCAGGTCCCGCTATTGGTTATTTGCTCGAGAGTGTCTCGGTCATGTCTACATAGTTCTCGAACCCACAGGGTCTACACACTTAAGGTTTGGTGGCGATTTGATATTAATGAGTTATGTGTGGTAGTAAACTAAAGTTGTTCGGAGTGCCGGATGAGATCCCGAACATCACGAGGAGCTCCTGAATGATCCATAGGTAAATATTTATATATGGGAAGTTATATTTTGGCTACATTGAACCTACAAGCCATGGAGAAGCAATGGTGGGCCTGGATTCCGATGAATGGCTGAATGCCATGAAATCCGAGATAGTATCCATGTATGAAAACAAAGTGTAGACTTTGGAAGAAATACTTGGTGGTCATAAGGTTATTAAGTATAAGTGGATCTTTAAAAGGAAGATAGACGATGATGGTGAATGTCACCATTTAGAAAGCTCGACTTGTTGCAAATAGGTTTCCAACAACTTCAAGGAGTTGACTAAGATGAGACTTTCTCACCATAGTGATGCTAAACTCTGTTGGAAGTATGTTAGTAGTTGATGCATTTTTCAATTATGAAATCTTGCAGATGGATGTCAAAACATTGTTTCCTCGACGGTTTCCTTGAGGAAAGGTTGTATGTGATGCAACCAGAAGGTTTTATCGATCCTAAGGATGCTGACATGTATGGAGGCTCCAGCAATCCTTCTGTGGACTGGTGCAAGCATCTCGGAGTAGGAATATATGCTTTGATAAGATGATCAAAGTTTTTGGGTTTATACAAGGTTTATGAGAAACTTGTATTTCCAAGAAAGCGAGTGGGAGCACTATAGATTTTCTGATAAGTATATGTGGTTGACATATTGTTGATCGGAAATAATGTAGAATTTCTCGAAAGCATAAAGGGTTGTTTGAAAGGAATTTTTGAAAGAAAAACCTGGATTGAGCTACTTGAACATTGAGCATCAAGATCTATAGAGATAGATCAAGACGCTTGATATAACTTTTAATGAATACATACCTTGACAAGATTTTTAAGGAGTTCGAAATGGACCAGTCAAAGAAGGAGTTCTTGACTGTATTGTAAGGTGTGAATTTGAGTAAGACTCAAAAACCGACCATGGGAGAAGAAAGAGAAAGGATGAAGGTCGTCCAACATGCCTTAGCCGTAGGATCTATAACATGCCATGTTGTGTACCGCACCTAATGTGTGCCTTGCCATGAGTCTATCAAGGGGTACAAAGAGTGATCCAGGATTGAATCACTGAACATCGGTCAAAGTTATCCTTAGTAAATAGTGGACTAAGGAAGTTTTCTCGATTATGGAGGTGATAAAAGAGTTCGTCGTAAAGGGTTATGTCGATGCAAGCTTTAAAACTAATCCGGATAACTCCGAGTAGTAAACTGGATTCATATAGTGGAGCAGTCGTATGGAATTGTTCCAAGTGAAGTATGGTAGAAGCATCGAAAGTACGACATAGAGATTTGTAAAGGTACACACAGATCTGAATGTTTCAGACCCGTTAACTAAAATCCTCTCTAACAAGCACGACATGATCAAACCCGAGAACTCTATGGGTGTTAGATTCATTACAATCACATAGTGATGTGAACTAGATTATTGACTCTAGTGCAAGTGGGAGACTGTTGGAAATATGCCCTAGAGGCAATAATAAATTGTTTACTATTATATTTCCTTGTTCATGATAATCATTTATTATCCATGCTAGAATTGTACTGATTGGAAACTCAAATACGTGTGTGGATACATAGACACCACGCTGTCCCTAGTGAGCATCTAATGGACTAGCATGTTGATCAAAGATGGTCAAGGTTTCCTGACCATAGAAAAGACTTGTCATTTGATAACGGGATCACATCATTAGGAGAATGATGTGATGGACAATACCCAAACTATGAACGTAGCATGTGATCGTCTCAGTTTATTGCTACTGTTTTCTGCATTGTCAAGTATCTGTTCCTATGACCATGAGATCATACAAGTCCCGAACACCGGAGGAATGCCTAGTGTGTATCAAACATCACAACTTAACTGGGTGACTATAAAGGTGCTCTACAGGTATCTCTGAGGGTGTCTGTTGGGTTGGCGTGAATTCAGACTGGGATTTGTCACTCCGTATGACGGAGAGGTATCTCTAGGGACCACTCGGTAATACAACATCACAGGAAGAATGCAAGCAATGTGACTAAGTAGTTAGTCATGAGATCTTGTATTACAGAATAAGTAAAAACGACTTGTTGGTAACAAGATTGAACTAGGTATAGAGATTCTGACGATCGAATCTCGGGCAAGTAACATACTGATAGACAAAGGGAATAGTATACATGATTGATTGAATCCTTGACATCATGGTTCGACTGATAAATATCTTCGTAGAATATGTAGGAGCCAATATGGACATCCGGGTCCCGTTATTGGTCATTGGCCGAAGAGTGTCTCGGTCATGTCTGCATAGTTCTCGAACCCGCCAGGTCTACACACTTAAGGTTTGGTGACGATTTGGTATTAATGAGTTATGTGTGGTAGCAAATGAAAGTTGTTCGGAGTCTCGGATGAGAACCCGAACGTCATGAAGAGCGCCGGAATAATCCGAAGGTAAATATTTATATATGGGAAGTCATATTTTGGCTACCGGAAAAGTTTAGGGTTTTTGAGGTATTGTACCAGGAAGCTTCTAGAAGGTTGCAGAAACTTCCAGAGGAGTCCGGAAGTCCACCAAGGGTTCCACCACGTCCCAAGGGTTTGGATGGGCCGAGGGGATATGTCGTGGACTTATTGGACCAAGCGCACAAGTCCCTCAAGGCCCATGGAGTTGGGAAAGGTGGAAAGTCCACCTTTGTATGGAAGGGAAGGAAGGGGACTAGGATTCCACCTCCTCCCCCCTTAGCCGTGACCTAGTGCTTGAAGGTTTTGTTCTCCACGCCCATCCACCTATATATAGAGAGGAGGGGGATCCCCAAGAGCACACACGAAGCCCTTGTCGCCCCTCTCTCTCCCTAAATCATTTTCTCCTCCGTTTGAAGTTTCGATAGCGCTAGACGTAACCCTGCCGGGAGAGCACTACCACAACCGCCACCATGCCGTCGTCGTGATGGAGAACTCATATACCTATCCACCCCTATTTCTTGATCAAGAAGGTGGAGATCGTCATCGAGATGTATGTGTGCTGAACGCGGAGGTGTCGTCCGTTCGGCACTAGATCGGGAAGGATCGTGATGAGATTGCAGGACTGATCGTGATGACATCGTGGGACGGATCGTGATTGGATCGCGAAGACGTACGACTACAACAACCTCTTAGTGATCTATAAGGGTATGTAGATGCCCTCTCCCCTTTCGTAGGTGGTCAGCACCATGGATAGATCTTGTGTGCGCGTAGGAATTTTTTTGTTTCCCATGTAACGTTCCCCAACAGTGGTATCAAAGGTAGGTCTATGCATAGATGACATCTCGAGTAGAACACAAAGGAGTTTGTGGGCGTTGATATTCAGATTGCTTCCCTCCTTAGTATTTTCTTGATTCGATGGTATTGTCGGATGAAGCGGCCCGGACTAACATTACTCGTACGCTTACGAGAGACCGGTTCCATTAACTAACATGAAAAAGTTTCGGGGTTTTGTGGTATTGTATCGGGAAGCTTCTAGAAGGTTAGGGAAACGGAGGAGTCCGAAAGTCCACCAAGGGTTCCACCACGCCCAAGGGTTTGCATGGGCCGAGGGGAGACGCCGTGGACTTATTGGGCCAAGCGCACAAGTCTCTCAAGGCCCATACAGTTGGGAAAGGTGGAAAGTCCACCTTTGTATGGAAGGGAAGGAAGGGGACAAGGATTCCACCACCTTACCCCTTGGCTGCGCCCTAGGGCTTGGAGGGGCTGTTCCCCACGCCCCTCTGCCTATATATAGAGAGGAGGGGGCGCCCCAATAGCACACATGAAGCCCTTGGCGCCCCTCTCTCTCCCTAGATCGTCTTCTCCTTGGTTTGCAGTTTCGGTAGTGCTAGGCGTAGGCCTGCCGGGATAGCACCACCACACCCACCACCATGTTGTCGTTGTGCTGGAGAACTCATCTACCTCTCCGCCCCTCTTGCTGGATCAAGAAGGCGGAGATCGTCATCGAGCTGTACGTGTGCTAAACGCGGAGGTGTTGTCCGTTCGGCATTAGATCGGGAAGGATCGTGATGAGATCGTGGGACGAATCATGATGAGATCACGGGATGGATCATGATGAGATCGCGAGACGGATCGTGATTGGAACGTGAAGATGTACGACTACATCAATCGCGTTATGCACGCTTCTGCTTAGCGATCTACAAGGGTATGTAGATGCACTCTCCCTCTCGTGTGTGCGTAGGAAATTTTTTGTTTCCCATGCAACGTTCCCCAACACTTGCTAGTGCTCTGGACACATTGATTGACCGGCATGTATCCTTCTTTGCTGCTGTGTCTGGCCTCTCGGGGAAATGTCACACGGTATAATGGAGACCATGTAGCTTTCTACGACTCATCTACACGCATTTGCTAACCGACACCTGCATTGTTGGGTTATGTATGCGTGTCCATGTACGGATGTACCACTTGGGTTTATAACTAGTTATGTCGAGCAAGGTTCTTTAAAATTTGAATGCTAGCGATATATTCACATATGTGAGTCAAAAGGCGCAAACGGTCCCGACAAGGTAAGGTGGCAGCCGTGGGCATCACCGTGCATGAGATAGCAAAGTGTTGTGATGTGTTACATGCTAGATTCTTATGGCTTAGGATCGGGGTCCCGACAATCTGCTGGAGCGTCCTGACGCCCAAAAGAGATAGTTTTAGTGCATGGAGTGGTTTTTGGATGCATGTTGGAGATGCTCTAAAGGCGAGCGGCGGGTTGGACCGCACTCCGGTGGTAGAGGGAATGTGTAACACCCAAGATGCAGTACTATCCTCATCCAGATCCAAACTCTTGATAGGATAAAGCACATCTCATCGTTTCGCAAGTATAGATATGATTGCACATACATGTAATACTCCCTTCGTTCCTAATAAAAGTATTTTTAGAGTTTTCACTAGTGGGCTACATACGAAACAAAATGAGTGCATCTACATTTTAAAGTATGTCTATATACATACCTATGTAGTTCTCTAGTGCAACCTTTAAAAAGACTTATATTTAGGAATGGGGGAGAGTATATGAGTTAGCTTACACTCACCACATGCTACCTTACATAACCCGTACAAACATTTAGAAGTGTAGGGTCCATTTACGGACGAAATCAGACGATAAAAGCGAATGCCATCTATCTCGCTATCCCAAGAAGACGATCAAGGGTCCCTCTATTCGTTTGGATAGGTGACATACATACACCCACGCTCCTCGTCATACTCCTACTGGAGCTGGAAAGCATCATATGGATCAACCTCGTATGTACATGTACATGTTGTGTTGTAGTAATCTGTGAGCCATGGGACTCAGCAATCTCATCGCCCAAGATGTCGAGTCTAATTAAGTTATTAGGTGATCCATAGTTAAGTGTTGAGGTTCCAGTATCATTAAGCATATATTTTGGTGGCTAACTTATGAGTACAAGAATAAGATGAGAAACTATGTTTAACTGACATGAATTTAATATGATCAAGAAGTGATCTCGAATAGCTACTTATGATTCAAACATAATCCCATCATGTTCTCTTCTCAAACTCCCTCGAAAATAGACGATCACGATTACGCACATGGTTGGTGTATTTTAGCTAAGTTTACTTCAACTTGCTATAGCCGTGTGCTAAACAATTTCTAAGTTGCCACATAATTGCGGACATGACTCTCGGAAAGATTTAACCCTGTAGGGGTGCTCCAACTCATCCATCACAAAGTCGCCCGATAGGTGAGATCCCGATAGGAGCCGCACGTATCTCATTCTGAGGGCACTACCAGATAGGCAACATGTTGGGTTGCCTGAAACCTGAGGTGACCAGGGGGCGCCGGACATCACCGTGATGGACAACCACTCATGAGGAGCACTAACCCGGGTTGTTGATTAATTATCCACGGGGTAGCTAAGCCCTATGCATTTTTATTAGGTTGCTAGAAAATATAGCATCAACGTTGGGCCTTGCCGGAAGAGTTTCTGTGACGCCCCATTTTGATTGTACGCTAATCATACACGCAAATGCGTACAACCAATATTAGGGAGTCATGGGAATCACAACGCAACTCTAGACACAAATTAAAGTCATACAAGCTTCATATTACAAGCGAGGGTCCTCGGGGGCTCGAATACACACGAGTAAGAGAAAGCAAATAATATCTGAGTACACACATAAGTCAACAAGTTTTGCCTTAAGAAGGCTCGCACAAACATAAACAATGGATCAAATAGGGAAGGCCTCTTGCCTGGGAGCCTCCTAACTACTCCTGGTCGTCAGCGGCCTCCACGTAGTAGTAGGCTCTGTCGGGGTAGTAGTAGTGGTTGACGGAATCAACTGGCTCCTGGGCTCTGTCATGTGGCCATGACAATTGTATCAAGAGGAGAAGGGGGAGCAAAGAAACAGTTAGTAATTATCCAAAGTACTCACAAGACTGAGATAATAACTATGCTAACTATGCATTAGTATCTAAGGAAAGTGGCTATATCTTGGACTGAAGTGCAGAAATGCCAGAATAGAAGAGGAAGACCTAGTCCTATCGAAGACTAGCATCTTCAGGGTCTTGCAGCATTAGAAGAGTGTAGATCAGTAACATATATGTAATAATTATGTTGTAGCAAATTTATTAAATACACCATCAATTGCATTTCAATGTCATAAGTATCTAGTTCTAGTTGTATAGATTGGGATACAACTCTGAGCGTTTGTTACCATGGACACTGCTATTCGAATAGATATACTTCCCTTCATGGGTGCACAAACTTACCCAACATGCTCGATCAACTCTGGCCGGACACACTTTCTTGGGTCATGACCGTCCTCGGTCGATGGACACGTCGTAATCCTACCTAAGCTCAACAGAGAGGCCACACGCCGGTCTACATCCTAATCACAAAGGGGTCATGGGACATCTCCCTTCACAATCCCGCGCGTTGCGAGTACTGCTGGTGTGAGTCCTAGCACCTCTTAATAGAAGATCAATGCTTACGCAGGCCACCCGGGCGCATGTCGGTCAAGTGTGACATCTGAAGAGCTTTTGGGAGAATGTATGACTCAGAGTGAGCATACTTATTCTCGCATGGTTATTAGTGCGAAACAGGCTAGAGGCCTTCTCAAATCACAGATCCAAACCCATTAAAGCTTTGTTAAACTGCACTGATGATCAATGATCCACGATAAGTGGTCCCGTCGCCCCGTCTCGAGGTCTTGTGGCAAGGGCCAAGAATGCCCGACCACGCCTCGTCGCAGTTACGCGGGTATCCACCCGCACCTAAACTACGGCAATGATCAGTGGCCCGCGATATGTGGTCCCGTCGCCCCGTCTCAAGGACTTGTGGCAAGGTCCAAGAATGCCCGACCACGCCTCATCACAATCATGCGGGAATCCATGTGCACCACACATCTCATCATATCCAAGTAGAGAAGTTAAAGTAACCATGTGTCTATAACATCATAGGAATCCGAGGTACCACCCTCAATGGATTCCAATCGATGTAATCCTCAAGGTGACTAGGGAGGAATCACCCTCAATGGTTGCACGCTTGAGGGGTTGCACGACAGAGTCGTTGTCAGAAGTGGTGATGGAGGAATCACCCTCCGTAATTGAAAGCACAATTGCTCCCTAAGGTGGTTTTGGTAATTAATCACAACATATGCATCATTGGACTAATGAATATATCCAAGTACATTTTAGATAAGTTCAAAGATCCTTTGGCTATAAGATTGTGTGGAGGTGCGCCTTTGATGCAAGGAAGGAATAGGATTGGCTAAAGCTTCCAGCAAGAAGACTCTTCATTTTATACTTTGTGAGAAATCACTTTGAGTCCATAGGAAAGCCAATACTATTAAAAGGGGATGAGGTATTATGATGAATTGGTTGCTCAAGTCCTTAGATATAGCCACCAAAAATACTGAGCCACTCTTCCACAAAATATATCTCTCCCAAGCCAAATATGGAAAATCGGTGCCACCAACTTTTCCCACTCGGCTATACCGATTTTACACTTAGACAGATCCTATGCCAAACCCACCATCTCGGCACAATAAACATTCCTATAGGTGCCACCGAGTTTGGGTGACCAACTTTTGATTAAGCTAATTTCAAGTTTCGTAAATTCTGATTTTGAAGTCGGTCTCACCGAGTTTGGAAATCTAGTCTAGGTCATCGTCTCGGTACCACCGAGATTCATATACGGTTCCACCGAGATTCAAAAGTTGCTATCTTTTGAGCAAGTGGGTATCACCGAGTTTGTAACTCCAGCGTCACCGAGTTAGTCAATTATGGTGTAACGATTGGATTTTGGGGGTTACCTATATATACCCCTCCACCTACCTCTCATTTGCATAGGAAGCACTCAGAACAGACTTACACTTGCGAGATCCATTTTTCTCAGAGAGAGCCACCTACTCATGTGTTGAGATCAAGAGATTCCATTCCTACCATGTTAACCTTGATTTCTAGCCTCCCCAAGTTGCTTTCCACAAGATCAATCTCTCCTACCCATGCCAAATCTGAGAGAGAGAGAGTGATTGAGTGGTGAGGGGACTATCTTTAGAAGCACAAGAGCAAGGAGATCATCATTCTACCACATCTATTACCTTTTAGAGGGTGGTGCCTCCTAGATTGGTCAGGTGTCGCTTGGGAGCCTCCTACTTCGTGTTGTGGAGTTGAACCAAGATGTTTGTAAGGGCAAGGAGATCTCCTACTTCGTGAAGATCTACCGTGAGTGAGGCTAGTCCTGTGTGGACGGATGCCATGGTGGAATAGACAAGTCCACTTCTTCGTGGACCCCTTGTGGGTGGAGTCCTCCATGGACTCTCCCAACCGTTACCCTCTATGGGTTGAAGTCTCCACTAACACGGACGTACGATAGCGCCACCTATCAGAATGATGCCAAAAATCACCGTGTCAACCTTTGCGCTTGATCTGCCTACCTTACCCTCTATTTACACTTGCATGCTTACTTTCCGCTGCATTACTCTTAGATATGCATGTGTAGGGTGTACTTGACTAGTCATAGTTGCTAAAACTAGCCCACACTAAAAATTGGGAAAAGGCTAAGTTTTTATCTTGTCAAGTAGTCTAATCACACCCCCCTCTAGACATACTTTCGATCCTTCAAGTGGTATCAGAGCTTTGGTCTCCTTTACATTGTTTTCACAACCTAGGAGAGTATGGAGTCTAGTGAGGGAAATTATCACCATAGAGGTCCATATTTTGATGGCACTAATTTTGCTAGTTGGAAGCATAAAATGAAAATGCATATTCTTGGTCATAATACTACCGTTTGGGCTGTTGTTCGTGTTGGTGTGCAAGGTGATTTCTTCGGAGAAGGAAAAGAACCGGATCGTGATGCCACATCAAAAGAATTGAAGATGCTGCAATTCAATGCTCAAGCTTGTGACATCCCGTTCAACTGCTTGTGTCCCGAAGAATTCAACAAAATCGGTTGCCTTGAGAATGCAAGGAAATTTGGGATACTTTGGTTGATATGCATGAAGGTACCGGTTCTGTTAGAGAATCTATGTTGGATGTGTGCTACGGCAACACACAAGAGCGCCAGAAATTGACACGTTGACGGAGACTGGGCTTGCGTTGGTTTTTCCCTTGAAGAGGAAAGGGTGATGCAACACAGGAGCAGTAAGTATATCCCTCAGTTTGAGAACCAATGTATCAATCCAGAAGCAGAATCTTGTCAAGTCCAGAGTACCTGCGCAAAAACAAAAGAGCTTGCACCCAACGCTTTAAAGGGGTTGTCAACCCCTTCAATATTGATTGCAAAGTGAGATCTGAAGGCAGAAAGTGCAACGAAGTAAAAAGTGTAAGGCTGAACATATGGTGTGGAGTAGACCCGGGGGCCATAGTGTTCACTAGAGGCTTCTCTCAAAATAGCAAGTATTACAGTGGGTGAACAAATTACTGTCGAGCAATTGATAGAACCGCGCAAAGTCATGACGATATCTAAGGCAATGATCATACATATAGGCATCACGTCTGAGACAAGTAGACCGATACTTTCTGCATCTACTACTATTAATCCACACATCGACCGCTATCCAGCATGCATCTAGTGTATTGAGTTCATGACGAATAGAGTAACGCCTTAAGAAAGATGACATGATGTAGAGGGATAATCTCAAACCAATGATGAAAACCCAATCTTTTTACCCTTGATGGCAACAACATGATGCGTGCCTCGCTACCCCTTCTGTCACTGGGTGAGGTCACCGCACAGTATGAACCCAAAACCAAGCACTTCTCCCATTGCAAGAATGATAGATCTAGTTGGCCAAACAAAACCCACAACTCAAAGAGAATTACAAGGATATGAAATCATGCATAAGAGAGATCAGAAGAAACTCAAATAAGATTCATAGATAGTCTGATCATAAATCCACAATTCATCGGATCTCGACAAACACACCGCAACTGAAGATTACATCGGATAGTTCTCCATGAAGATCATGGAGAACTTTGTATTGAAGATCCAAGAGAGAGAAGAAGCCATCTAGCTACTAGCTATGGACCCGTAGGTCTATGGTGAACTACTCACGCATCATCGGAGAGGTCATGGTGTTGATGAAGAAGCCCTCCGTATCCGAATCCCCCTCTGGCAAGGCACCAGAATGTGCCCCAGATGGGATCTTGCGGAGACAGAAGATTGCGACGGTGGAAAAGTACTTTCGATGATCTCCTGATTTTTTCTGGGATTTTAGGGAATATATAGGCGCAAAACCTAGGGCAGAGGTGGCCCAGGGAGCCCACAAGCCAGGGTGGCGCGGGCCCCCCTGGCTGCGCCATGAGGGCTTGTGGGGTCCCTACAGGCCCCCCTGCCCTGATTCTTCGGCTTCCCGATCTTTTTCTGTTTCGGAAAAAATCTTTTTGGCAGTTTCATTCCGTTTGGACTCTGTTCAAAATCCTCGTGTGAAAGGGGTCAAAACATGGAAAAAACAGGAACTGGCAGTTGACACTGAGTTAATAAGTTAGTCCCAAAAAATATATAAAAGGCATACAAAACATCCAAAGTTTGACAAGATAATAGCATGAAACCATCAAAAATTATAGATACGTTGGAGACGTATCAAGCATCCCCAAGCTTAACTCCTGCTCGTCCTCAAGTAGGGAAGTGATAAAGACTGAATTTTTGATGTGGAATGCTACCTAGCATAGTTGTTCTTTGCAACTTATTTCACGTGACATGAATGTTCAGATTCGTAAGATTCAAAACAATAGTTTGCTATTGACATGAAAACAATAACACTTCAAGCAAACTAGCAAGGTAATCATGAACTTTCAAAATAACAAGGCCAAGGAAAGTTATCCCTACAAAATCATATAGTCTGGCTATGCTCCATCATCCTCACACAACTAATGTAAATCATGCAAAACCCCGGTATTGGCCAAGTAATTGTTTTCACACTTTTACTTCCTCAATCTTTTTATAACTATCACGCAATACATGAGCGTGAGCCATGGATATAGCACTATAGGTGGAATAGAGTGTGGTGGTGGTCGTGAGACAAAAAGGAGGAGATGGTCACATTGACTCGGCGTATCAAAAGGCTATGGAGATGCCCATTAATAGATATCAATGTGAATGAGTAGGGATTTCCATACAAGGGATGCACTAGAGCTATAAGTATGTGAAAGCTCAAAAGGAGAACTAGTGGGTGTGCATTCAACTTGCTTGCTCACAAAGACCTAGGGCAATTTTGAGGAAGCCCATCATTGGAATATACAAGCCAAGTTATATAATGAAGATTCCCACTAGCATATGGTAGTGACAAAGCAAGAAGCTCTCAATCATGAAGAACATGGTGCTATTATGAAGCACAAGTGTGGAAAAGGATACTAGCATTGTCCCTTCTCTCTTTTTCTCTTTTTTTTTGTTTGGGCTCTTGGCCTTTTTTTTATTTGGGCTCTTTGGCCTCTTTTTTTATTTCCTCACATGGGACAATGCTCTAATGATGACCATCACACTTTTATTTACTCATAGCTCAAAGCTTATAATGATGATGACTCTATAGGAAATGCCTCCGACAGTGTACCCGGATGTGCAACGATCTAGCTTGGCGTATGACTTTGAAACATCTCGCTAGCTATCTTACGATCATGCAATGGCAATATGAGAGTGACGACACAAGTCATGAGATGGAACGGTGGGAGTTGCATGGCAATATATCTCGGAATGGCTATGAGAATGCCATAGTAGGTAGGTATGGTGGCTGTTTTGAGGAAGGCATATGGTGGGTTTGTGTACCGGCGAAAGTTGCGCGGCACTAGAGAGGCTAGCAAAGGTGGAAGGTGAAAGTGCATTTATACCATGGACTCACATTAGTCATGAAGAACTCACTTACTTGTTGTGAAAGTTTTTACTAGTAATCGAAACAATGTGCTAAACGCATACTCCTATGGGAAGGGTTGGTAGGTGTTAACCATCGCGCGATCTCGACCTCAACACAAAGGATGACAATCAATAGATCAATTATGCTCCGACTTCCTAACATAGCGGTTCACCATATGTGCATGCTACGGGAATCACTAACTTCAACACAAGTATTTCTAGATTCATAACACCCTACTAACATAACTCTTAATATTACAGAATCCACGTCTCAAAACTAATTGGGAGGAATCAAGACTTCTCTTTCTACTCAATGCACATGAAGATGGAGGTTTTTGTATCCTCTTTGGGTACCTATCACCTTTGGGACTACTCTCATAGCATAAGCCAACTACCAAGTCACGCACCGCCGTGCTCTTAAATATATAAGTGAAGCACATAGAGCAAAATTATCTAGCTCAAAAGATATAAGTGAAGCACTATGAGAATTCTAGCAAAATCACGATGAGTGCATGTCTCTCTCTCTCAAAATGGTGTGCAGCAAGGATGATTTTGACACAACAAAAAGAAAAGACTCCTACGAACAAGACGCTCCAAGCAAAACACATATCATGTGGTGAATAAAAATATAGCTCCAAGTAAAGTTTCCGATGGATTGAAGACGAAAGAGGGGATGCCTTCCCGGGGCATCCCCAAGCTTAGGCTTTTTGGTGTCCTTGAATTTGTCTTGGGATGCCTTGGGCACCCCCAAGCTTGAGCTCTTTCCACTCCTTATCTCTTTGTCCATGAGAACATCACCCAAAACTTGAAAACTTCACAACACAAAACTTAAACAGAAACACGTGATATCATTAGCACAAGAAAACAAACTACCACCTCTTTTTGTACTGTAGCAAACATGAATTCTATCTATATTGGTGTTGGGTTACAGTACTGTCACGCCCAAGATGTGACCCTATCCTCAATTTGGCACGAAGGCCTCGTCAGGGATAGAAGCGCATCTCGTCGTGTCGCAAGAATGGATATCGTTATAAGTACATTTACTGAAAAGAAGAGATATATAATAGAATTGGCTGACAGTCGCCACAAGCTACATCAGAGTCACATCAGTACATTACATAATCATCAAGAGTAAGAGCATGGTCCGACTACGGACGAAAACAAACGACAAAACAAGAACGATGTCCATCCTTGCTATCCCAGTCTTCCGGCCTGGAACGCATCCTAGATCGATGAAGAAGAAGAAGAAGAAGAAGAAGCAACTACAAATGAACAAACAACGCGATCGCGTCAAGTATCCTTTACATGTACCTGCAACTGGTGTTGTAGTAATCTGTGAGCCACAGGGGACTCAACAATCTCATTTCCAAAGGTATCAAGACTAGCAAAGCTTAATGGGTGAGGTAAGGTTAAGTGGGGAGGTTGCAGCAACGGCTAAGCATATATTTGGTGGTTAACTTACGAGTACAAGAATAAGAGGGGGAAGATCTATGCATAACAGACGTGAACTACTGATGATGAAATGAATGATCCTGAACACCTACCTACGTCATACATAACCCCACCGTGTCCTCAATCGGAGAAGGAACTCACGAAAGAGACAATCACGGTTACGCACACAGTTGGCATATTTTAATTAAGTTAATTTCAAGTTATCTAGAACCAGTGTTAAACAAAGTTTCCACGTTGCCACATAACCGCGAGCACGGCTTTCCGAAAAGATTTAACCCTGCAGGGGTGTTCCAACTAGTCCATCACAAATTACCACAAGCCGCATAGAAATCCTCAATCACGAAGCTCGTGATCTCGTCGGATTCCCTAGTGGAAAACCTCAACTCTGAGATTACCCAAAGCATCACCGGAATCCCGATGCACAAGATATTCCGTCAAAGGTAAAACTAATCCAGCAAGGCCGCCCGACGTGTCGACGATCCCGATAGGAGTCGCGTACCTCGTTCTCAGGACACGGCGGATGAGCTAGACGTCGGGATCGCTACACCTCCGGGTGACCAGAGGGGCGCCGGACATCGCTTAGGTGGGACCAACACTCATGAGGAGCACTGGCCCGGGGGTTGATTAAATTATCCTCGGGTTAATTACTCCCTATGCAGTTCTTTAGTTGTTAGGCAAATGTAGTACCAAAGTTGGGCCCTGCCAGACTAGCTTTAAACTAAAACGAATTATCAAGGGGTTCCCATAACAACCCCGATCGTGTTAGGAGCGCTCATTTATGGAACATAACACCGGTAGCTGAAACAAAGGGGGCAAAGGTGGAACAAAACACCAGGCTAGAAAAGGGCCGAGCCTTCCACCTTTTGCCAAGTATATAGGTCCCTTAAATTTGAATAGAATTTAATAGGGTGATATGACAAGGAACCCATGTTATCACATGGAAGCAACTACACCTGCAACTAGCGACGCTATCAAGAGGGTTAAACAAGCAGTAACATAGCCAATCAGTGGTTTGCTAGGTCGAACAGGTTTAAGGTAATCATGGCATTGTTGAGAGGCTGAATTTAACACGTGGTCGGCAACGAGACATAAATGATAGAAGAGAAAAAAACTAGCATGGAAATGATAGTAATCGTATGTGGGGAAATGGTCATCTTGCCTGAGATCCCGCTTGGAAGAAGAACAACTCCGTGAAGTCAGCGAACCAACGTAGTCGAACGGGTCCTCACATTCCGACACGCTTGCGGAACTCTATCGGGACGGAGCAAACCGGAAACAAACATCAACATAGATATTCACCACACGATGCACAACATGATGCACAACCTAATATGATGCATGATCAGTTCAGTGATGCAAGGGATGGCATGTCAATTCACACAGACATACGCTACACATTAAGTGAAGCTCAATATGCAGCGAGTTGGATATCGACGAAACTCCACGTTGAAGTATTTAATTCACTCCCGATTATTTACACGACAATATTAAATGTGGTTAACATGGCAAGGGGTGAAGCAATGATTCTACATGTCATACTAGTCGGGTAACACGCGAAACATAGATCGGAGCTACGACACAAGAGATGTGCAACACAAGATATATGCCATGAATGCGTCATGCATGCAAGTCACAACAACACGGGAAAGGAGAGAAAGAAACAAGGTGTCGCCACGATGAGCGAAAACGAGCCATGGCGGCAAAACGGAAACGATGCCACGGAAACGTTCCTACCCCGATAACTCGTCGAGATATCGTGCCAACGTATAGGAAGCGTGTGCGAGAACGCTAAATAAAGAATGGAGTGGTCCCGTGTCACGCCCAAGATGCGACCCTATCCTCAATTTGGCAAGAGGGCCTCGTCAGGGATAGAAGCGCATCTCGTCGTGTCGCAAGAATGGATATCGTTACAAGTACATGTACTGAAAAGAAGAGATATATAGAATTGGCTTACACTCGCCACAAGCTACATCAGAGTCACATCAGTACATTACATAATCATCAAGAGTAAGAGCAGGGTCCGACTACGGACGAAAACAAACGACAAAAGAAGAACGACGTCCATCCTTGCTATCCCAGGCTGGTGGCCTGGAACCCATCCTAGATCGATGAAGAAGAATAAGAAGAAGAAACTCCAAATGAACAATCAACGCGCTCGCGTCAATTAACCTTTACCTGTACCTGCAACTGGTGTTGTAGTAATCTGTGAGCCACAGGGGACTCAGCAATCTCATTTCCAAAGGTATCAAGACTAGCAAAGCTTAATGGGTGAGGTAAGGTTAAGTGATGAGGTTGCAGCAGCGGCTAAGCATATATTTGGTGGCTAAACTTACGAGTACCAGAAGTAAGAGGAGGAAGATCTACGCATAACGGACTTAACTACTGATGATGAAATGAATGATCCTGAACACCTACCTACGTCAGTCATAACCCCACCGTGTCCTCGATCGGAGAAGGAACTCACGAAAGAGACAGTCACGGTTACGCACACAGTTGGCAAGTTTTTAATTAAGTTAATTTCAAGTTATCTAGAACCAGTGTTAAACAAAGTTTCCACATTGCCACATAACCGCGGGCACGGCTTTCCGAAAAGATTTAACCCTGTAGGGGTGCTCCAACTAGTCCATCACAAATTACCACAAGCCGCATAGAAATCCTCAATCACGAAGCTCGCGACCTCGTCGGATTCCCTAGTGGAAAACCTCAACTCTGAGATTACCCAAAGCTTCACCGGAATCCCGATGCACAAGATATTTCGTCAAAGGTAAAACTAATCCAGCAAGGCCGCCCGACGTGTCGACGATCCCGATAGGAGTCGCGTACCTCGTTCTCAGGACACGACGGATGAGCGATGGTTACCACGCCAAATGCTGAGTTGCCCCGGGTAGCGTTAATAAGCTGCTCTGTTTTGGACCAACACTCATGAGGAGCACTGGCCCGGGGGTTGATTAAATTTCCTCGGGTTAATTACTCCCTATGCAGTTTATTAGTGATTAGGCAAATGTAGTACCAAAGTTGGGCCTTGCCAGACCAGCTTTAATCTATAACGAATTATCAAGGGGGTCCCCATAACGACCCCGATCGTGTTAGGAGCGCTCGTTTATGGAACATAACACCGGTAGCCGGAAATTAAGGGGGGCAAAGGTGGAACAAAACACCAGGCTAGAAAGGCCGAGCCTTCCACCTTTTACCAAATATATAGGTGCATTAAATTAAATAGGATTTACATATGGTGATATAACAAGGAACCCATGTTATGACATGGAAGCATCTACACCTGCAACTAGCAACGCTAATGACAGGGTTAAGCAAGCAGTAACATGGCCAAACAGTGGTTTGCTAGGTCGAACAGGTTGAGGGTAATCATGGCATTGTTGAAAGGCTGATATGGAAACATGTGGTAGGCAACGAGACGTAAACGATAGAAGCGATAACTAGCATGGCAATGATAGTAGTGGTATCTGGGGAAATGATCATCTTGCCTGAGATCCCGCTTGGAAGAAGAACAACTCGGAGAAGTCGGCGAACCAACGTAGTCGAACGGGTCCTCACATTCCGACATGCTTGCGGAACTCTATCGAGACGGAGGAAACCGGAAACAAACATCAACACAGATATTCACCACGGCAAATGCAAGACATGATGCACACCCTAATATGATGCATGATCAGATCAAAGATGCAAGGAATGGCATGCCAATTCATCTCACGCAAACTCTACACATTAAGTGAAGCTCGATATGCAACAGGTTGCATATCGACGAAACTCCACGTTTAATTATTTAATTCACTCCCATTAATTATCACGGCAATATTACATTGTGGTTATCATGGCAAGGGTGAAGCGATGATCCTACAAGTCATCCTAGTCGGTTACTATGCGAAACATAGATCGGAGCTACGGCCAAGAGACATGCAACACAAGATCATATGCCATGAATGCGTCATGCATGAGAGTTCAACACATCACGACAAGGAGGGAAATAAGCATGGTGTCGCCATGGCGAGTGAGAGGAAACCATGGCGGCGAATCGGAAACGATGCCACGGCAACGTTCGGGTCCCGATAACTCGAGGAGAAACCGGTGCCAACGTATACAAACGCGTGCGGGAACGGAAAATAAAGATGGGGTGATCCCGTATTTCGGGTTCCCATGTGTCGAGGGCTCGACGAAAAGGAAGACGACGTGCACGGCAAATAAACGGTGCATACATACGGTTCATACATGCATTCAACTTGTTCAACACATACATTCGTACATCACTAGCACACGGTACACGACATGTCCCATCGGTATACCTTCGACGCGTGCGAATCGGAGGGGTTCGGTCGAAGCGGACGTCGTGGTCGCGTGGAAGTAGTCGTACACGCGCCTGTAGTTGAAGTAGTGGTACACGGTCTCGTCGACGGTAGTCGTTCGCTCGGCGTCGTGGTTCCCAGGTCTTCGGCGTCGGTAGTCGATCACGTCTCCGTCGATGTTCGGGGTTTGTCGAGGACGTCTTAGTACCCGCCGATCTTGTAGGTCCCATGAAGGAGGGGATGGCACACGCGGCAATGGCAAGCGGCAGCACAAGCAAGCAACTAGCTAGCTAGCAGGCATGCAAACTACAACAACAACAGCTAAGCAGCAAGTAACCACATATAACTGGCAAAGCAACCAGCAAACAAATATGCGGCTAGCATCTAACAGCACATACAGCGAGCATGCCAAGCATCCAATAGTAGCTGGCTTCGGCAACGCAACTATCAACTACAGCCCGACAGCTACACAACGGCAACAGCACGACAAGGCAGAGGAGGTCGGCACCTGCAGGGGAGCGCGGGCAGCCGCAAGAGCAACAGGCAACGGCAAGCTAGCACAACTAGCAGCAACAGGAGCTGGCACAGCCCTAGGCAATGGCAACGCGGCAACAACATCAGGAACAGCAACTCCGCAGCAACGGCAGGTCAGGCAGCAGCAGCCAACAACTAGCACTGGAACCGTTAGCACAACGGCAAGGCACAAAATAAAACAGCAGCAGCAGCACCAAAACAGCAAGCTACAGCAACCAGCTACAGGCGCAACACAGCAACACATACAGCATGCAGCAGCAGGACAGCAGCAACAGCAATAGGGCATTGGCAGCGGCGCATGCACAGGCGGCAGCACGTCAGCGACAACAACAGCACACAGCAACAACAAACGGTCGACAGCGGCAGCAACTCAAAACAGCAACAGCATGCAGGCTCGCCGGGGAACGGACAGGGGCCCGGGAGGGGGCGGCATCGCGCCGGCGGCCCTGGCCGGCAGGCACCGAGGCTGGGCCGCCTGAGGCTGCGGTGGCTGGCTCGGGGAACCTGCGCGGGGAGGCGGCAAGGCCAGCGGCGGCGCACGGGGAGGAGCAGAGAGGAGGCCGACGCTGGGGCGAGAGGGGCGCGGCGACGGAGGGCCAGCGAGGCAGCGCAACGGCGAGCTCGAGGGAGGAGCACGGGGCGGCTCGAGGGGAAGGAGGCGGCCATGGCGACGGGGAGGCGCGGCTCGGGAGGAGGGCGCGCGGCGGCGGGCATGGCGCGGCCAGAGGCGCGGCGACGCGACAAGGAGGGCTAGGGCGGAGGGGCGTTAGGGCGGCGAGGCGCGGCCTGGCGGCACGGCCAGGGAGGCTACGCAGGGGGCGAGGCGAGGGGAGGAAGAAGGGAGGAGGCGGTGGGGATCGAGAGAGAGGGGAGATGCGGCGCTGGGAGGTGACGGCGCGAAGACCAGGAGCTGTGGGATGGGCTGGCTAGGGTTGGGGGGTTGCTGGCCTTGGGCCGGCTTCCTCCCCCTATGCAGTTCTTTTTTTTAAAACAGAAACTGAACAAACAAATGAAAAAAAATGTTTAAAGTAAATAGAAAAAAATAAAGGCTTTTGACTTCGTAAAACCAAAAATTATGCCCCAACTATACACTAGCTTGTGCATTTTAAACAAATAAAGATAAAACCCTTTTAAGAAGAAAAATAAAACCCTTCTTAAAAGAATTTAAAAAAATCAAAACCCCTTTTAAAAGAATTAAAAAAACCTCTTTACTTAAAGAATAAATAAAGCCTTTTAAAAGAGAAAATATAATGGGAGGGTTTTAAAATAAAACAAATGGAGAGTTAAAATAAAACCTAAGGGTTGCCCCCACATTTAATAAAAGGACTTTTATTGGAAAGAAGAAGACACACCCTTTTAAATAGGGGTTTTAAACGAAGACTGTGGCAAAACCACAAAAACGAAATGAGAGAGGAGAGAAGGGGAGAAGGTTTAGGTCGGCGGGGCAACAGGGTTTAGCGGCGGCTCTCACGCACCCTCTTTCAACACTCCAACAAAACAACGCCACTCACGAAGCACTAACACCCAACAACACGGAGCAACAAACAACATCGACAAAACACAGATGACATGATGCCATGCATGATGCGATGATGCAAACTACATGATGGTGCAATGAATAAATCTAAACACACGACGGAAACAAAATAGAGGGGGGAATCTTCTGGAACGTCGGTCTCGGACTATCACATCCCGCTACCAGGTTCCCATGTGTCAGGGGCACGACGAAAAGGTAGACAACATGCAACGGGCAAACATATATAGCCGCATACATACGGTTCATCTCATACATCACAACATTACGGTACACGACACGTCCGATCGGTATACCTTCAAAGCGTGCACATCGTTGCGGATCGGCTCGAAGCGGACGTCGTGGAAGTCGAGGTACTCGGTCTCGTCGACGGTAGTCTCTCTCTCGGTGTCGGCAGAGGGTCTTCGTGTCGGTAGCCGAACACGTTCCAGGTGTCGTCGAGGACGACGTACATGACGATCTTGTCAGTTCCACGGTGTCGGGGATGGTACACGCGGCGACGGCAGGCGACACAACAGCAACGAGCGCCGGTGACGGCAGCAAGCAAGCAACATAGCAACGGCAACATCAGCTAGGCAGGCAAGCAGGCAAGGCAAGCAACCTAGCAGCAGCTAACTCAGCTAGCGGCAGCAACAACATCGGCCTAGCATGCATTAGCATCTAACGGCAAAAGCTTCAGCTAGCAAAGCAACAACATCTACATCATTCTAGCAGCCATCGGCACAAGCATCCTATAGCAACAGCCAGCGACTGGCAACAGCTTTAGGCACACAGGCAAGCCACTAACACAAGCTAGTAACAACATCTAAGCAACGGCCAGCAAGAGCAAGCTAGCATGCACGCTAGCAAGCATGCTACAGCATGGCAGCAAGCAAAATGCATGCAGCAACTAGGCAAGCATTAGCAGTTATGGCACACATCCAGCAACTACTAGGAGCAGCAAAACGCAAGGAGGCAAGGAGCCAGCAAGCAACGGCAAGCAAGGCAGCGCAGCAAACTAGCATCTGGCAGAAGCAACGGCACGCAGCAGCGCAGGGAACGGCTGCTCGCGAGGCGGCGCGGCAAGCAGCTCGGGCAGCGCCGGCGGCTCGGCAAGCCGGCGCGGACAGGGGGCGAGGGACGAGGGATGAGGGACACCGGCGGCAAGGCCATGGCGGCGCAGCTCAAGGAGTCGCGCGAGGAACGCCACGGCGGGGTTTGGCGAGGCCGAGGGCAAGGGGCAGCGTCCACGGCGAGTTGCGCGGCGGAGGAGAGGCCTTGGCGGGCGGCCGCGCGGGGACGACTCCGACGGGGAGAGGGCGACGGGGCGAGCACCGCTGGGCGGGGAACGGCGAGCTCGGCGGCGGGGCGCGCACCGGCGGCGCGGCGAGGGAGGCGAGGGCAGGTGGCGACCGGGGAACGGTACATGCGGGCGCGACGACTGCGGCGAGCTCGCGAGGCCGCGTGCGCATGGGACGAGGGAGGGAGGAGCACGGGACGAGGCGTTGGGGGAGGACGAGATCGAGAGGAGGGAGATGATGGCGCAGCGCAGGGGAGGATGAGAGGGATCGGGACTGGGCTCCTTGGCTCGCTAGGTTTAGGCGGCCGACTGGGCCTTGGGCCGCTCGGGCACAGCTGGGCCTCTCTCTTCCTACCTCTTTACTCTTTATAAATTATCGTTATTTCTTTACACCAACTTGTAAAGAAATAAAACAAGGGGAGTCGTTGGAATAATCATAAGAGGTATATTTTTCCGGAGCCAGAAAAAAAAGGAGGATTTAACAAAATTGGTTCGGGGATTTTACAGTAATTAAATTCGGACAAGTTTTGAATTAAATCAAACTTGCCTAAATTCAATTCATAACCAAACCGACCCCAATTGGACTGAGATTTTTGATGGAGACCCTATATAATAGATATAATTTAGGGGCTCAATAGAAACATATATTTGAGCATCTAGATGCACAGCTCAAATAAATGAAAGCAAAGGGAAATCAGAGAGGATCATGGAGTGGCTAGGAGAAGAGGGAAAAACAAATGAACACAACACGGGAACAATCACACCAGAGATGATGGAGATGATGCATGATGCGTGATGAATGCAACAGACAAAAATAAAACACACTACGACAACGAATAAAAAAGGGGGGATCTTCTCGAGCGTCGGCATCGGGCTGTCACAACTCTCCTACACTACAAGAGGATCTCGCCCCGAGATCCAAGAATGAAAGGGGGAGAGGATGAGAAAGCAAGAGGTAAAACTTAGTCGCTTCTTTGACACATGAGTGAAGCCAACTATTCTTGAGGTTGCAAAGAGATGAGGAGTGATATGAGAAAGAAGCAAGAATTCACCGAAAATTTTGGCAGCACTTCGGTAGGAAAATGGGACAAAAATTCGATAAGAAGAGAGAATTAGTCAATATACATAACAAACAACTAAATAGAACAAGGGAACACCACAATCTTGACAGAACAAGATAATAGACCCAAAAGGGCAACATCATCATGCCTCCGGAACAAGAGAATATGAACTAGCTCAAGCGGAAGAAGAGAATGAAGAAAGAATGCCAACTATCATCACAATAGAATTGAAGAGCCTCCGTACAGAGAATTGACTTAGTAGTTGGAAAACCAACAACGAAGAACAAGACAGAAGTGGGCTTATGAAGATCATCTCAACCAATATGAGGTGACAACCAACCACTAAAGAAACAAGGATAGATTGGGAGAAACAAGATATGAGAAATTTCTTACACCAAGAGGATCCATTGAGAACTTGGGTTAATGACAATCACCATGATAGCATAATCCATAGGAAGAGCTGTAGGTGAAATCCAAACCAAAATAGCTCAATGAAGAAATCATGGGTTGCAAATATCTCATGATCATAGAATTGGTGGGTTTAATTATCTCATTCTTGAAAGGAAATCTTTTCAAAACTCCTACACAAACAAGAATGCTATAATACCACCTCAAAGGATAAAGGAATAACAAATGCACTTGGAAATGCAAGAGAAGAAAATTTGAGGTTCTCCAATAAGAATCTTGAAGAACACTTGAGAAAAATCACATACTTGAAGAACCACCAAGAAGGACCTCCGTATACAAATGAATGATGCAAAGATATGAAGGATGAAAGAATAAGATTTTGACCTTGCGAAGTTTTAGATGAAGCCTCACAAAGAGATTCTTTAGGAAACTTGGAACTCCGGAAAAGAAAAGATAATAACAGTTGAGAAAAAGGAATTGATATCATGAGCCACTCCGGAAGAAGAATTGAAATCATTATGAAACAGGAGTAAGAATTATGTCATGCTTAGCCGTCATCAAATTAAATTGATGACAAGCAACGGATCTAGCATACAACTTATTACTCTTGAAAGAATCTTGAAGAGAAGAGCACCATTTGAAGCATAATTGAAGGAAGCACCGGTAAGAATTCACAATTGAATGGGAAAACCAAGAATTAATAGAGATACATGAGAATGATGAGATCATAAGCCACCCGAGAGAAAACTTGAATAAGGCGCCGGAATAATTGAGAGACGAACGAAGAGGCAACAATTTAGAAGAATTGAGGATGAAAGCTGAAAGCTGAGAACAAAAAATCTTCTGAAATGATGGCCTTCGGAGGATCGAGAATGAAAACAATTCAGAAAAGCACCGGATAGCAAGAAATGAATCACTCATGATTGACAACAAATGAGAGGATACACGAAGCTGAAATGATATCTTCAAAAGAACGGACCAAGATTTGAGGGAAACACTCCTTCGAATTGCAAGCTCATAATGAAGACGAGAGCAACACCACGAATTACTGAGACACTCCGGAATAGAGAAGAATGAAAGGTTGAGCCAAAGACGAAAATAAATTTGAAGCGATCTTGAAGAAGGAATATGACTGATGAAATTCATAGTTACGTCATAGTTGAAATAATTAGAGAACACCGGGAAAAGATTAAAAGAGCCAGGAAAGATCCTGGGAAAAACCTGTGGGTTATGTGCCCACTCAAAGAAACCACCGTTAGAAAAGATTGCTAGAAAGATTTATATTGCACCGGTACAAATGAAGACTAGATGAGGTTAACACCTTGAAATAATGAAGAGATTGAAATCAAGAACTACTGAGATAACTTCAACGCTCCGGATCGAAAAGAGAGGAGTAAATAAACAACATAGGCTGATAAGAATCTCCAACATAGAAAAGAATTACAATGATGAATAGGATATAATGAACACGGATAGCTTGAACTGAATTCACCGGAAAAGGAACAAAATGAACAAATGATGAACTCGACTCCTGAGAATCTTCACAATGAATCACCGGGTAAGAGGGAAAAGAACAAAGAGCGGAAGCACAATGAAAAGAATACTCTTGGATGAAAATCCAATAACTGAAGAAAAGGGTGGGAGGGCGGGGAAAAACAAAGACAACTTGGGACAGATGAGATGAACTCCGGAATAAAATGAGAGAATGATCTTGGAAAAATTAAAGAGGATTGAATTCACCGAAGAGAAGCACACCGATTAAAAAGGAATTAACATGACGACTCCGGTTAACAAGAATTGACATGACAATTGAACGAACAAAAGAATTTGCATTCTCACATAAAAATATGAGAACACCTCTTAGGAAAGATCTGAAATCGCCACTTGACACCGAAGCAACTTGAATTCCCATATTCCAACAAACAAAGGGTGAGGCTTATGAAACAAGCCAGAACAAACTCATGAGAAAGATTTCGTCCGATATTTTTGTGGACAGGAATCCACTAGATGTCAAACCCCAACCTAACATCATGCATTTGTTGGAAGATTGTCCTATAAGCAACTACTTGAATTCCCACCTATGAATTCCCGAAATATCTGGTCATGCAATCTGGTACACGGATACAAGGAGTAATATTCACACAACTCCTATACTAACCCGTCACCTGTATCACATCTGTCAACACACAACCAGAATCTCGGACCTTCATCTACAACAGACCCTCGTGATCACAATGATACAAAGTATGGCAGTACTCCCGAACAATCTGCACCAGTACTGGGGACATCGGGGTTATCTCGCCACTAATAGTATTGAAGCAATTACGAACATCCTTCGTACTGAGATACTAAGAAATTTGAATGATAACGATGTGCTCAAGAATCCCCTGGAGCTCAACTCCCCTGAAACTCAAAGCAGAGAGGAGGCACCAAGACAGAACTCTGTCACATCGGCATCATATAGATTCCAAAAATATCCGCGTGATCCTAAATTTTTTTTGAGTGGGAATAGGAGTAGAATAAATTATTACGTCAAGATTCCTCACCAGAGCATAGAAGAGGAGAAAAAAGAATCCTACTCTCCAATATATAACTAGACTCAAAGCAGTTTTTCACTAGACTCGACTCGGCCAAGTTCGATCAATCAAGGGGGCTCCTAGGTCGGTACTGCTCTGATACCAACTTGTCACGCCCAAGATGCGACCCTATCCTCAATTTGGAACGAAGGCCTCATCAGGGATAGAAGCGCATCTCGTCGTGTCGCAAGAATGGATATCGTTATAAGTACATGTACTGAAAAAAAGAGATATATAATAGAATTGGCTTACACTCGCCACAAGCTACATCAGAGTCACATCAGTCATTACATGATCATCAAGAGTAAGAGCAGGGTCCGACTACGGATGAAAACAAACGACAAAAGAAGAACGACGTTCATCCTTGCTATCCCAGGCTGCCGGCCTGGAACCCATCCTAGATCGATGATGAAGAAGAAGAAGAAGCAACTCCAAATGAACAAACAACGCGCTCGCGTCAAGTATCCTTTACATGTACCTGCAACTGGTGTTGTAGTAATCTGTGAGCCACAAGGGACTCAGCAATCTCATTTCCAAAGGTATCAAGACTAGCAAAGCTTAATGGGTGAGGTAAGGTTAAGTGGGGAGGTTGCACCAGCGGCTAAACATATATTTGGTGGTTAACTTACGAGTACAAGAATAAGAGGGGGAAGATCTACGCATAACGGACGTGAACTACTGATTATCAAATCAATGATCCTGAACACCTACCTACGTCAGACATAACCCCACCGTGTCCTCGATCCCAGAAGGAACTCACGAAAAGGACAGTCACGGTTACGCACACAGTTGGCATATTTAAATTAAGTTAACTTCAGGTTATCTAGAACCAGTGTTAAACAAAGTTTCCACGTTGCCACATAACCGCGGGCACGGCTTTCTGAAAAGATTTAACCCTGTAGGGGTGCTCCAACTAGTCCATCACAAATTACCACAAGCCGCATAGAAATCCTCAATCACGAAGCTCGCGATCTCATCGGATTCCCTAGTGGAAAACCTCAACTCTGAGATTACCCAAAGCATCACCGGAATCCCGATGCACAAGATATTCCGTCAAAGGTAAAACTAATCCAGCAAGGCCGCCCGACGTGTCGACGATCCCGATAGGAGTCGCGTACCTCGTTCTCAGGACACGGCGGATGAGCTAGACCTCGGGATCGCTAAACCTCCGGGTGACCAGAGGGATGCCGGACATCGCTCAGGTGGGACCAACACTCATGAGGAGCACTGGCCCGGGGGTTGATTAAATTATCCTCGGGTTAATTACTCCCCATGCAGTTCTTTAGTTGTTAGGCAAATGTAGTACCAAAGTTGGGCCCTGCCAGACCAGCTTTAAACTAAAATGAATTATCAAGGGGGTCCCCATAACAACCCCGATCGTGTTAGGAGTCCTCATTTAGGGAACATAACACCGGTAGCCGAAACTAAGGGGGCAAAGGTGGAACAAAACACCAGGCTAGAAAAGGGCCGAGCCTTCCACGTTTTGCCAAGTATATAGGTCCCTTAAATTTAAATAGCATTTAATAGGGTGATATGACAAGGAACCCATGTTATCACATGGAAGCAACTACACCTGCAACTAGCGACACTATCAACAGGGTTAAGCAAGCAGTAACATAGCCAATCAGTGGTTTGCTAGGTCGAACAGGTTGAAGGTAATCATGGCATTGTTGAGAGGCTGAATTTAACAAGTGGTAGGCAACGAGACATAAACGATAGAAGCGAAAAAAACTAGCATGGCAATGATAGTAATGGTATCTGGGGAAATGGTCATCTTGCCTGAGATCCCGCTTGGAAGAAGAACAACTCCGTGAAGTCGGCGAACCAACGTAGTCGAACGGGTCCTCACATTCCGACACGCTTGCGGAACTCTATTGGGATGGAGCAAACCGGAAACAAACATCAACATAGATATTCACCACATGATGCACAACATGATGCACAACCTAATATGATGCATGATCAGTTCAGTGATGCAAGGGATGGCATGTCAGTTCACACAGTCATACGCTACACATTAAGTGAAGCTCAATATGCAGCGAGTTGCATATCGATGAAACTCCACGTTTAAGTATTGAATTCACTCCTGATTATTTACACGGCAATATTAAATGTGGTTAACATGGCAAGGGGTGAAGCGATGATTCTACTTGTCATACTAGTCGGGTAACACGCGAAACATAGATCGGAGCTACGGCACAAGAGACGTGCAACACAAGATATATGCCATGAATGCGTCATGCATGCAAGTCACAGCAACACGGGCAAGGAGAGAAAGAAACAAGGTGTCGCCATGGCGAGCGAAAACGAACCATGGCGGCAAAACGGAAACGATGCCACGACAACGTTCCTACCCCGATAACTCGTCGAGATATCGTGTCAACGTATAGGAAGAGTGTGCGGGAACGCTAAATAAAGAATGGGGTGGTCCCGCTACCGGGTTCCCATGTGTCGGGGGCACGACGAAAAGGTAGACAACATGCAACGGGCAAACATATATAGCCGCATACATACGGTTCATCTCATACATCACAACATTACGGTACACGACACGTCTCATCGGTATACCTTCAAAGCATGCACATCGTTGCGGATCGGATCGAAGAGGATGTCGTGGAAGTTGAGGTACTCGGTCTCATCGACGGTAGTTGTTCTCTCGGTGTCGGCACAGGGTCATCGCGTCGGTAGCCGAACACGTTCTGGGGGTCATCGAGGATGACGTACACGACGATCTTGTCGGTTCCACGACATCAGGGATGGTGCACGCGGCGGCGGCGGGCGACGCAACAGC
This sequence comes from Hordeum vulgare subsp. vulgare, assembly GCF_904849725.1. NCBI lineage: Eukaryota > Viridiplantae > Streptophyta > Magnoliopsida > Poales > Poaceae > Hordeum > Hordeum vulgare. The sequence goes on along the minus strand of NC_058521.1, from coordinate 278,404,556 downwards.
AACGAGCGCCGGCGACGGCAGCAAGCAAGCAACATAGCAACGGCAACATCAGCTAGGCAGGCAAGCAGGCAAGGCAAGCAATCTAGCGGCAGCTAACTCAGCTAGCGGCAGCAACAACATCGGCCTAGCATGCATTAGCATCTAACGGCAAAAGCTTCAGCTAGCAAAGCAGCAGCATCTACAACATTCTAGCAGCCATCGACACAAGCATCCTACAGCAACAGCCAGCGATAGGCAACAGCTTTAGGCACACAGGCAAGCCACTAACACAAGCTAGTGACATCATCTAAGCAACGGCCAGCAAGAGCAAGCTAGCATGCACGCTAGCAAGCATGCTACAGCATGGCAGCAAGCAAAATGCATGCAGCAACTAGGAAAGCATTAGCAGCTATGGCACACATCCAGCAACTACAAGGAGCAGCAAAACGCAAGCAGGCAGGCAGCCAGCAAGCAACGGCAAGCAAGGCAGCACAGCAAACTAGCATCTGGCAGCAGCAACGGCACGCAGCAGCGCAGGGAAAGACGGCTCACGAGGCGGCGCGGCGAGCAACTCGGGCAACGCCGGTGCCTCGGCAAGCCGGCGCGGACAGGGGGCGAGGGACGCCGGCGGCAAGGCCATGGCGGCGCAGCTCGGGGAGTCGCGCGAGGAACGACAGGGCGGGGTGAGGCGAGGCCGAGGGCAAGGGGCGGCGTCCACGGCGAGTTGCGCGGCGGAGGAGAGGCCTTGGCGGGCGGCCGCGCGGGGACGACTCCGACGGGAGAGGGCGACGGTGCGAGCACCACTAGGGGGGGGGGGGGGAACGGCGAGCTCGGCGGCGGGGGGCGCACCGACGGCGCGGCGAGGGAGGCGAGGGCAGGTGGCGACCGGGGAACGGTGCACGCGGGTGCGACGACTGCGGCGAGCTCGCGAGGCGGCGCGCGCACGGAACGAGGGAGGGAGGAGCACGGGACGAGGCGCTGGGGGAGGATGAGATCGAGAGGAGGGAGATGACGGCGCAGCGCAGGGGAGGACGAGAGGGATCGGGACTGGGCTCCCTGGCTCGCTAGGTTTAGGCGGCCGACTGGGCCTTGGGCCGCTCGGGCACAGCTGGGCCTCCCTCTTCCTACCTCTTTACTCTTTATAAATTATCGTTATTTCTTTACAGCAACTTGTAAAGAAATAAAACAAGGGGAGTCGTTGGAATAATAATAAGAGATATATTTTTCCGGAGCCAGAAAAAAAGGAGGATTTAACAAAATTGGTTTGGGGATTTTACAGTATTTAAATTCGGAGAAGTTTCGAATTAAATCAAACTTGCCTAAATTCAATTCATAACCAAACCAGCCCCAATTGGACTGAGATTTTTGATGGCGACCCTATACAATAGATATAATTTAGGGGCTCAATAGAAACATATATTTGAGCATCTACATCCACAGCTCAAATAAATGAAAGCAAAGGGAAATCAGAGAGGATCCATGAGTGGCTAGGGGAAGAGGGAAAAACAAATGAAGACAATACGGGAACAATCACACCAGAGATGATGGAGATGATGCATGATGCGTAATGAATGCAACAAACCAAAATAAAACACACTGCGACAACGAATAAAAAAGGGGGATCTCCTGGAGCGTCGGTATCAGGCTGTCACATGTATTCTCACTTTTCCATGGCTAGTACCCCCCCGATACACCATAGTTTCATCAAAACAAGCAACCAACTCAACAAAAACAGAATCTGTCAAAAACAGACCAGTCTGTAGCAATCTGTATACTTCGTATACTTCTGGTACCTCAAAAATTCTGAACAATTACGACTGCCTGGGAAAAAGGCATATCAACCATCAACAAAAAGAATCAATTCAAAAGCTCTTTCTGAATAAAAATGAAAAATCATCTTGTGAGCGAAAAGTTTCTGTCTTTTTCCAGCAGGATCAAACAACCATCAACGAGACTGGTCATACAGGTTTTGTTTGGCTCAAACACAAAAAGAAAAACAAAAGACAAAATCATAACAGAATTATGATGGTGTGGACGCAAAAAAACAGAAAGCAAAAAGCAAAGATAAATTCATTGGGTTGCCTCCCAACAAGCGCTATTGTTTAACGCCCTTAGCTAGGCATTGATAATTCAATGATGCTCACACAAAAGACAAGAATTGAAGCGCAACGAGAGCATCATGAAGCATGTGAAAATCACATCTAAGTCTAACATACTTCCTATGCATAGGCATTTTATAGGAAAACAGATTGTCAAGACAACCAATAACTGCCAAATGCAAGGAAGAAGAAAGAGACAAGAGCAATCTCAACATAATGAGAGGTGACTTAGTGATATGAAAGTTTCTACCACCATATTTTCCTCTCTCATAATAATTACATGTGGGATCATATTCGAATTCAACAATGTAACTATCACATAGGATATTCTTTTCATGATCCACATGCATGCAAAGTTGACGCTCTTCAAAAATAGTGGGATTATCATCAACTAAATTCATGACTTCTCCAAACCCACTTTCAATAATATTGCAAATATCATAATCATCATGAGGCTTAGACAAATTTTCAAGATCACAAGAAAAATCATTACCCCAATCATGATCATTGCACCAAGTAGAGGACATAGCAAAACTAGCATCCCCAAGCTTAGGGTTTTGCATATTTTTAGCATGATTGTCACTAATAGAATTTATAGTCAAACCATTGCAATCTTGCTTTTCATTCAAGGAGCCCTCGTGAATCACTTCATAAATTTCTTCATCACGATTTTCAGATTCACGCATCTCAAGCAAAACTCCATAAAGAAAGTCAAGTGCACTCAACTCACTAGCAATTGGTTCCACATAAGTGGATCTCTTAAAGAGATTAGCAAGTGGGTGAGGATCCATATCACTAGATTTTCAGCAAGCAAAGATGCAAGCATATTGAAGGCACATAACACTCAAGCAAAAGAAAGGCAAGCGAGAGAAAAGGGTGGACGAAAAAGGCAAACGAAAAAAGGCAAATATTTTTGTATTTTTTTCAGAAGTGGGGGAGAGGAAAACGAGAGGCAACTGGCAAACAAAGTAAATGCAAGAGATGAGTTTGCGACACTTACTTGGATGAGTTCTTGACTTGATCCTCCCCGGCAACAGCGCCAGAAATTCTTCTGCTACGGCAATAGACAACAGCACCAGAAATTGACATGTTGACGGAGACTGGGCTTGCGTGGGTTTTTCCCTTGAAGAGGAAAGGGTGATGCAGCACAGGAGCAGTAAGTATTTCCCTCAGTTTGAGAACCAAGGTATCAATCCAGTAGGAGAATCTCCTCAAGTCCAGAGTACCTGCGCAAACACAAAAGAGCTTGCACCCAACGCTTTAAAGGGGTTGTCAATCCCTTCAAGATTGATTGCAAAGTGAGATCTGAAGGCGGAAAGTGCAACGAAGTAAAAAGTGTAAGGGTGAAAATATGGTGTGGAGTATACCCGGGGGGCATAGTGTTCACTAGAGGCTTCTCTCAAAATAGCAAGTATTACGGTGGGTGAACAAATTACTGTCGAGCAATTGATAGAACCGCGCAAAGTCATGACGATATCTAAGGCAATGATCATACATATAGGCATCACGTCCGAGACAAGTAGACCAATACTTTCTACATCTACTACTATTACTCCACACATCGACCGCTATCCAGCATGCATCTAGTGTATTGAGTTCATGACGAACAGAGTAACGCCTTAAGCAAGATGACATGATGTAGAGGGATAATCTCAAACCAATGATGAAAACCCCATCTTTTTACCCTAGATGGCAACAACATGATGAGTGCCTCGCTATCCCTTCTGTCACTGGGTGAGGTCACCGCACGGTATGCACCCAAAGCCAAGCACTTCTCCCATTGCAAGAATCATAGATCTAGTTGGCCAAACAAAACCCACAACTCGAAGAGAATCACAAGGATATGAAATCATGCATAAGAGAGATTAGAAGAAACTCAAATAAGATTCATAGATAATCTGATCATAAATCCACAATTCATCGGATCTCGACAAACACACCGCAAAAGAAGATACATCGGATAGATCTCCATGAAGATCATGGAGAACTTTGTATTGAAGATCCAAGCGAGAGAAGAAGCCATCTAGCTACTAGCTATGGACCCGTAGGTCTATGGTGAACTACTCACGCATCATCAGAGAGGTCATGGTGTTGATGAAGAAGCCCTCCGTATCCGAATCCCCCTCCGGCAGGGCACCAGAACGTGCCCCAGATGGGATCTTGCGGGGACAGAAGCTTGCGGCGGCGGAAAAGTACTTTCGATGATCTCCTGATTTTTTCTGGGATTTTAGGGAATATATAGGCACAAAACCTAGGGCAAAGGAGCCTCAGGGAGCCCACAAGCCAGGGTGGCACGCCCCCCTGGCCGCGCCATGAGGGCTTGTGGGGTTCCTGGTGGCCCCGTGCCCTGATTCGCCAGATTCCCAATCTTTTTCTGTTCCGGAAAAAAATCTTTTTGGCAGTTTCATTCTGTTTGGGCTCCGTTCAAAATCCTCCTCTGAAAGGGGTCAAAAACATGGAGAAAATAGGAACCGTCTCTTGGCACTGAGTTAATAAGTTAGTCCCAAAAAATATATAAAAGGCGTGCAAAACATCCGAAGTTTGACCAGATAACAGCATGAAACCATCAAAAATTAAAGATACGTTGGAGACGTATCAAGAATCCCCAAGCTTAACTCCTGCTCGTCCTCGAGTAGGGAAGTGATAAAGACTGAATTTTTGATGTGGAATGCTACCTAGCATAGTTTTCCTTTGCAACTTCTTTCACGTGACATGAATGTTCAGATCCGTGAGATTCGTAACAATAGTTTGCCATTGACATGAAAACAATAATACTTCAAGCAAACTAGCAAGGTAATCATGAACTTTCAAAATAGCAAGGCCAATGAAAGTTATCCCTACAAAATCATATAGTCTGGCTATGCTCCATCATCCTCACACAACTAATGTAAATCATGCACAACCCAGGTATTGGCCAAGTAATTGTTTTCGCACTCTTACTTTCTCAAACCTTTTATAACTATCACGCAATACATGAGCGTGAGCCATGGATATAGCACTATAGGTGGAAAAGAGTGTGGTGGTGGTTGTGAGACAAAAAGGAGGAGATGGTCACATTGACTCGGCGTATCAAAGGGCTATGGAGATGCCCATTAATAGATATCAATGTGAATGAGTAGGGATTGCCATACAAGGGATGCACTAGAGCTATAAGTATATGAAAGCTCAAAAGGAAAACTAGTGGGTGTGCATCCAACTTGCTTGCTCACGAAGACCTAGGGCAATTTGAGGTAGCCCATCATTGGAATATACAAGCCAAGTTATATAATGAAGATTCCCACTAGCATATGGTAGTGACAAAGCAAGAAGCTCTCAATCATGAAGAACATGGTGCTATTATGAAGCACAAGTGTGGAAAAATATAGTAGCATTGTCCCTTCTCTCTTTTTCTCTTTTTTTTTAATTTGGGCTCTTAGGCCTCTCTTTTTTCTCTTTTTTTGGGCTCTTTGGCCATTTTTTATTATTATTTCCACACATGGGACAATGCTCTAATAATGAGGATCATCACTATTTTATTTACTCACAGCTCAAAGCTTAGAACGATGATGACTCTATAGGAAATGCCCCCGACAGTGTACCGGGATGTGCAACGATCTAGCTTGGCCTATGACGTTGAAACATCTCGCTAGATATCTTACGATCATGCAATGGCAATATGAGAGTGACGACACAAGTCATGAGACGGAATAGTGGGAGTTGCATGGCAATATATCTCGGAATGGCTATGAAAATGCCATAGTAGGTAGGTATGGTGGCTGTTTTGAGGAAGGCATATGGTGGGTTTGTGCACCGCCGAAAGTTGCGCGGCACTAAAGAGGCTAGAAATGGTGGAAGGTGAAATTCCATCTATACCATGGACTCACATTAGTCATGAAGAACTCACATACTTGTTGCGAAAGTTTTTATTAGTAATCAAAACAAAGTGCTAAACGCATACTCCTAGGGGAAGGGTTGGTAGGTGTTAACCATCGCGCGATCCCGACCTCAACACAAAGGATGACAATCAATAGATCAATTATGCTCCGACTTCTTAACATAGCGGTTCACCATACGTGCATGCTACGGGAATCACTAACTTCAACACAAGTATTTCTAGATTCACAACACCCTACTAACATAGCTCTGAATATTACCAAATCCACGTCTCAAAACTAATTGAGAGGAATCAAAACTTCTCTTTCTACTCAATGCACATGAAGATGGAGGTTTTTGCATCCTCTTTGGGTACCTATCACCTTTGGGACTACTTTCATAGCATAAGCCAACTACCAAGTCACGCACCGCCGTGCTCTAAAAGATATAGGTGAAGCACATAGAGCAAAATTATCTAGCTCAAAAGATATAAGTGAAGCACTATGAGCATTCTAGCAAAATCACGATGAGTGCATGTCTCTCTCTCTCAAAAAGATGTGCAGCAAGGATGATTGTGACACAACAAAAAGAGAAGACTCCTACGATACAAGATGCTCCAAGAAAAACACATATCATGTGGTGAATAAAAATATAGCTCCAAGTAATGTTACCGATGGATTGAAGACGAAAGAGGGGATGCCTTCCCCGGACATCCCCAAGCTTAGGCTTTTTGGTGTCCTTGAATTTGGCTTGGGATGCCTTGGGTATCCCCAAGCTTGATCTCTTTCCACTCCTTATCTCTTTGTCCATGAGAACATCACCCAAAACTTGAAAACTTCACAACACAAAACTTAAACAGAAACTCGTGATAACATTAGCACAAGAAAACAAACTACCACCTCTTTTGGTACTGTAGCAAACTTGCATTCTATCTATATTGGTGTTGGGTTACTATATTATCACTTTTCCATGGCTAGTACCCCCCGATACTAACCATAGTTTCATCAAAACAAGCAACCAACTCAACAAAAACAGAATCTATCAAAAACAGACCAGTCTATAGCAATCTGTATACTTCGTATACTTCTGCTACCTAAACAATTCTGAAAAATTACGACTGCCTGGGCAAAAGGCATATCAACCAGCAGAAAAAAGAATCAACTCAAAAGCTCTTTCTGAATAAAAATGAAAAATCATCTTGTGAGCGAAACGTTCCTGTCTTTTTCCAGCAGGATCAAACAACCATCACCAAGACTAGTCATAAAGGTTTTGCTTGGCTCAAACACAAAAAGAAACACAAAAAACACAACCACAACAGAATTGTGATGGTGCGGACGCAACAAAATAGAAAGAAAAAGATAAATTCATTGGGTTGCCTCCCAACAAGCGCTATTGTTTAACACCCTTAGCTAGGCATAAAAGCGATAGAATCACGTATCGTCGTCTTTGGTGCTCAAACCATAAGTGGCCCTCATCATGGATTCACAAGGCAATCTTATTTTCTTTCTAGGAAAGTGTTGCATGCCCTTCTTTAAAGGAAATTGAAATCTAATATTCCCTTCCTTCATATTGATGATAGCACCGATAGTCCTTAGGAAAGGTCTACCAAGAATAATAGGGCATGTAGGATTGCAATCAATGTCAAGCACAATGAAATCCATGGGTACATAGTTCCTATTTGCAATAATAAGAACATCATTGATCCTTCCCATGGGTTTCTTGACAGTAGAATCCGCAAGATGCAAATTAAGAGAACACTCTTCAATCTCATTAAAACCCAGAACATCACATAAAGACTTTGGAATCGCGGAAACACTAGCACCCAAATCACACAAAGCATTACATTCATAGTTTTTTATTTTGATTTTGATGGTAGGTTCCCACTCATCATGAAGCTTTCTAGGGATATAGACTTCCAATTCAAGTTTCTCTTCAAGAGATTTTATCATAGCTTCGACAATATGATCGGTAAAGGCCTTGTTTTGGCTATAAGTGTGTGGAGAGTTTAACATGGATTGCATTAGGGAAATGCATTCAATCAAGGAGAAACTATCATAATTAAATTCCTTGAAATCCATAGTAGTAATTTCATTACTACTCTAAGTTTTAATATCTTCTACTCCACTTTCAATGCTTTTAGCATCAAGATAGATGGACTCCGAGTCTTTGGGGCACTTTTCAAACAAAGTGGATTCATATCCAGCCCCATCATCATTAGGTTTGACACAAGAAAACAAAGATTCAATGGGAGTCACACCAAGCACTTTAAGATCTTCGAGATTTTTATCACGAGAACACGCCTTTTTAAGCCATTCATGTCTAGCACAAATTTGGGTGGTTCTTTCTTTGCTCTCAATCATGGAAACACGCATAGCTTTCAAAGTTTCATCCATGTTGATCTTGGGAGGAGCACATCTAACTTTCAAAGTATCAACATGACTAGACATTCTATCAACACTCTTAGCCAAATCGTCAATTTTGAGTAGTTTTTCCTCTATGGACGCATTGAAAATCTTTTGAGAGTTGATGAACTCTTTGATATTACTCTCTAGATCACAGGGTAATCTATTGTAATTTCCATGAGTATTGTTGTAGGAGTTGCCAAAGTTATTAGAGGAGTTAATAGGAAAATGCCTAGGAACATAGTTTCCTCTAAAAGCATTGTTGTTGGCAAAATTATTCCTACCAACAAAATTAACGTCCAAGCTAGCGTTGCTACTCTCAATCAAAGAAGAAAAGGGCATATCATTAGGATCTAAAGGAGCACTTCTACTAGCAACCAAATTCATTAACTCATCCATCTTAGCACTCAACGAGTTAATTTCTTCTATAGCGTGTACCTTCTTACTAGTAGGTGACCTTTAAGTGTGCCATTGCGAGTAATTCGTCATGATGTTGTCTAGGAGCTTTGTGGCTTTCCCTAATGTGATTTCCATGAACGTTCCACCTGAGGCGGAGTCCAAGATATTTCTAGAAGCGAAATTCAAGCCAGCGTAGAAGATTTGAATAATCATCCAAAGACTCAAGCCATGAGCGGGACAATTTCTAATCATCAACTTCATTCTCTCCCAAGATTGTGCAACATGTTCATGATCAATTTGCTTGAAATTCATGATATCATTAAGGAGAGAGATAATCTTAGCTGGCGGAAAATACTTGGATATATAAGCATCTTTGCACTTATCCCAAGAATCGATACTATTTTTGGGCAAAGAAGAAAACCAAGTTTTTGCGCGATCTCGCAACGAGAAAGGAAAAAGCTTCAATTTAATCACATCATTATCCACATCTTTATTCTTTTGCATATCGCAAAGCTCAATGAAGGTATTAAGATGCGATGCGACATCTTCACTAGGAAGGCTGAAGAATTGCTCTTTCATAACAAGATTCAGCAAAGCGGCATTTATTTCGTATGACTCCGCACTAGTGGCGGGAGCAATCGGAGTACTAATAAAATCATTATTATTAGTATTCGAGAAGTCACAAAGTTTGGTGTTCTCATTCATGGTGACTTCAACAAGCAAGCAAGCACACAAGCGAACAAAGAGCAAGCAAGAAAAAGGGCGAACGAAAAGACAAACGGAAAAGGCAAACGAAAAAGGCAAACGAAAAAGGCAAACTGTGAAGTGGGTGAGAGGAAAACGAGAGGCAACTGGCAAACAAAGTAAATGCAAGAGATGAGTTTGCGACACCTACTTGGATGAGTTCTTGACTTGATCCTCCCTGGCAACGGCGCCAGAAATCCTTCTGCTACGGCAACAAAAGTCCTTCCCCGGAAGTGCTGCCAGAGATCCTTGTGTCGTCTCTTGAGCTTGTGTTGGTTTTTCCCTTGAAGAGCAAAGGATGCAGCACAGGAGCAGTAAGTATTTCCCTCAGTTTGAGAACCAAGGTATCAATCCAGTAGGAGAATCTCGTCAAGTTCAGAGTACTTGCGCAAACACAAAAGAGCTTGCACCCAACACTTTAAAGAGGTTGTCAATCCCTTCAAGATTGATTGCAAAGTGAGATCTGAAGGCGGAAAGTGCAACGAAGTAAAAAGTGTAAGGCTGAAAATATGGTGTGGAGTAGACCCGGGGGCCATAGTGTTCACTAGAGGCTTCTCTCAAAATAGCAAATATCACGGTGGGTGAACAAATTACTATCGAGCAATTGATATAACCGCGCAAAGTCATGACGATATCTAAGGCAACGATCATACATATAGGCATCACGTCCGAGACAAGTAGACCGATACTTTCTGCATCTACTACTACTACTCCACACATCAACCACGATACAGCATGCATCTAGTGTATTGAGTTCATGATGAACAGAGTAACGCCTTAAGCAAGATACCATGATGTAGAGGGATAAACTCAAACCAATGATGAAAAACCCATCTTTTTACCCTTGATGGCAACAACATGATGCGTGCCTCGCTATCCCTTCTGTTACTGGGTGAGGTCACCGCACAGTATGAACCCAAAACCAAGCACTTCTCCCATTGCAAGAATCATAGATCTATTTGGCCAAACAAAACCCACAACTCGAAGAGAATTACAAGGATATGAAATCATGCATAAGAGAGATCAGAAGAAACTCAAATAAGATTCATAGATAATCTGATCATAAATCCACAATTCATTGAATCTCTACAAACACACCGCAAAAGAAGATTACATCGGATAGATCTTCATGAAGATCATGGAGAACTTTGTATTGAAGATCCAAGAGAGAGAAGAAGCCATCTAGCTACTAGCTATGGACCCGTAGGTCTATGGTGAACTACTCACGCATCATCAGAGAGGTCATGGTGTTGATGAAGAAGCCCTTCGTATCCGAATCCCCCGCCGGCACGGCACCAGAACGTGCCCCAGATGGGATCTTGCGGAGACAGAAGCTGCGGGGGCGGAAAAGTACTTTCGATGATCTCCTGATTTTTGATGGAATCTTAGGGAATATATAGGCGCAAAACCTAGGGCAAAGGAGCCTCAGGGAGCCCACAATCTAGGGGGCGCGGGCCCCCCTTGCCGCGCCATGAGGGCTTGTGGGGTCCCTTCTGGCCCCTGCCCGGATTGTCAGGATTCCCAATCTTTTTCTGTTCCGGAAAAGATCTTTTTGGCAGTTTCATTCCGTTTGGACTCCATTCAAAATCCTCCTCTGAAAGGGGTAAAAAACATGGAAAAAACAGGAACTGGCTCTTGGCACTGAGTTAATAAGTTAGTCCCAAAAAATATATAAAAGGCATGCAAAACATCCAAAGTTTGACAAGATAATAGCATGAAACCATCAAAAATTATAGATACGTTGGAGACGTATCAGTGGGCCAATAGAAACCTGATTGCAATACCTTGTGCGCAGTTCTGTCTCCCGCATGATGTCCTCCATAGGCCTCGGAGTGACACTTTTGTAGGATCTGTCCCTGTTCATGTTCAGGTACACAACGTGTAATAACACCATCTACTCCTTCCTTATAAAGGTGAGGATCATCCCAAAAGTAATGCCTCAAGTCAAAGAAGAATTTCTTATTTTGCTGGTATGTGAAACTAGGTGGTATATATTTGGCAACGATATAGTTTGCCTAATCAGCATACCACGGTGAACTACGTGAAGTATTGATGACATTCAAATGCTCACCAGGAAAGCTATCATCAATAGGTTGTGGGTCATCAAGAACATTCTCCAACCTAGACAAGTTATCTGCTACGGGGTTATCAGCACCCTTCCCGTCGACAACATGCAAATCAAACTCTTGTAGCAAGAGAACCCATCTCATAAGTCTAGGTTTAGCATCTTTCTTCTCCATGAGGTACTTAATAGCAGTGTGATCAGTGTGAATAGTGACTTTGGAATCAACTATGTAGGACCTGAACTTTTCACATGCAAACACGACTGCTAAAAATTCCTTTTCCGTAGTAGTAGTTTCTTTGGGCACTATCTAGAGTTTTACTAGCATAGTGAATAAGGTTCAACATAATATCAACTCTTTGCCCTAGGACAGCACCAACAACATAATTACTAGCATCACACATGATCTCAAAAGGTAATTTCCAATCAGGTGGTTGAACAATAGGTGCAGTTATCAAGGCCTTCTTAAGTATTTCGAAGGCTTCCTCACAATCATAGTCAAAGAGAAAAGGAATATCCTTTTGCAACAGATTGGTAAGAGGCCTAGAAATCTTAGAGAAGTCTTTAATAAACCTCCTATATAAACCATAATGACCAAGGAAAGTTCTTATACCTTTGATATCTATGGGGTATGGCCTTTTCTCGATCGCATCAACCTTAGCCTTATCGACTTCAATACCTCTTTCAGAAATTTTATGTCCTAAGATGATGCCTTCATTAACCATAAAGTGGCACTTCTCCCAATTCAAGACAAGATTGGTATCTTTACATCTCTGCAAGACTCGATCAAGGTTGCTGAGGCAATCATCAAAAGAAGACCCATAAACGGAGAAGTCATCCATGAAAACCTCAACAATCTTTTCAGAAAAGTGAGAGAATATAGCCATCATACATCTTTGAAAGGTGGCAGGTGCATTACATAAGCCAAAAGGCATACATCTGTAAGCAAAGGTACCGAAAGGGCAGGTGAAAGTGGTTTTCTCCTAATCAGATTGTGCAACTGGTATTTGGGAGAAACCAGAATAACCGTCTAGAAAGCAGAAGTGTGTGTGTTTAGACAGTCTTTCTAGCATTTGGTAGATAAAAGGCAAAGGGTAATGATCTTTCCTAGTGGCTTTATTCAATTTCCTAAAATCGATCACCATCCTATAGCCAGTAATAATCCTCTGTGGGATCAATTCATCCTTATCATTAGGGACAACGGTAATACCTCCCTTCTTAGGGACGCAATGCACCGGACTCACCCAATCAATATGAGCAATAGGATAGATAATACCCGCTTCTAGGAGCTTTATTATTTCTTTTCTTACTACCTCTTCCATCTTAGGATTTAATCTCTGTTGATGATCAACAACTGGTATGGAATCAGGATCAGTTTTAATCTTGTGCTGGTATAGAGTGGGACTAATGCCCTTAAGGTCATCAAGAGTATATCCAATAGAGCACGATGCTTCCTCAGAGTTTTTAGTAACTTATTTTCTTCATGCTCTGAGAGGCTAGCACTAGTTATAACAAGATATATCTCTTTTTCATCAAGATAAGCATACTTAAGAGTATCAGGCAACTGTTTAAGCTCGAACACAGGATCACCTTTTGGTGGGGGTGGATCCCCAAGTAGTTCAACACGCAAGTTATTCTTAAGGATAGGATATTGTTCCAAGACAACTCTATCTATCTCATCCCTTTCATCCATATGCATATCATTTTCATGCTCAAGCAAGTATTGCTCTAAAGGATCAGTAGGAGGCACGACAATAGAATCTAAGGCAATAGTTTCATCCTTACTAGGCAACTCTTTTTCATGAGGTTGTCTACCAAACTTGGAGAAATTGAACTCGTGTGACACACCTTCAAAGCCAACAGTGATAGTTTGCTTCTCACACTCAATATGAGCATTGACAGTATTGAGAAAAGCTCTGTCAAATATGATGGGACAAAAGCTATCTTGTGCGGTAGAAAGAACGAGGAAATCAGCAGGATACTTCGTTTTACCACACAAGACTTCAACATCCCTAACAATTCCCACAGGGAAGATAGTATCTCTATTGGCAAGCTGAATAGTGACATCAATAGGCTCTATCTCAACAGGTGCAATCTCGTCTTTGATTTCATCATATAAGGATTGAGGTATTTCACTAACACTAGCACCCACGTCACATAAACCATGATAACAATGATCTCCTGTCTTAACAGCAACAACAGGCGTGCCAAGAACACGCCTATGTTTGTCTCTAGCGTGTGGTTTGGCAATTCTAGCAGCATCTTCACAGAAGTGAATGTTATGGCCATCAACATTGTCGGACAGGAGATCTTTGATAATAGCTATGCTAGGTTCAACTCTAATTTTCTCAGGGGGTGTAGGTGTTCTAATGTAGCCTCTACATATCACTCTTGAAGCTTTAGAATGATCCTTTATCCTAACTGGGAAAGGTGGTTTCTCAATGTAAGCACTGGGAACAATAGGATCATTATAGGCAATGACTTTCTCTTCAACTGGATTGGGTTTAACTACATTGACTTCTAAGGGAGGATGATATTTAAACCACTTCTCTTTGGGGAGATCAATATGAGCAGCATATGATTCACACAATGAAGCTACTATCTCAGAGTCAAGTCCATACTAAGCACTAAAATCACTAAAGGTATATGTTTCAACAAAGGATTTAACACAATCAAACTTGAAATTCATACCTGACTGCTTACCTTCATCAAGCTCCCAATCTTCAGAGTTGCGTTTAATTCTCTCGAATAAATTCCATCTGAAGTCAATATCTCTCTTCATAAAAGAACCGGTACAAGAAGTGTCAAGCATGGTGGATCATCATGAGAAAGCCGAGCATAGAAGTTCTGAATGATAATTTCTCTCGAGAGCTCATGGTTGGGGCATGAATATAACATTGATTTATGCCTCCCCAAGCTTGATTGATGCTTTCTCTGCCACGAGGCCAAAAATTATAAATATAATTCCGATCACGATGTACTAAATGCATAGGATAAAACTTTTGATGAGATTCCAATTTCAACCGATTGTAGTTCCATGATCCAGTATCATCACATAGCCTATACCATGTCAACGACTTATCTCTCAAAGATAAGGGAAATACCTTCTTCTTTACCCCATCCTCGGGAAAACCTGCAAGCTTAAATAAACCACAAACTTCATCTACATAGATTAGATGCAAGTCTGGATGTGATGTTCCATCTCCTGTAAAAGGATTAGCCAGCAGTTTCTCAAGCATACCCAAAGGAAATTCAAAGAAAATATTTTCAGTAGGTGCAACAGGTTGAGGAGCAACTATTTGTGCTTCCGTTCGAGGTGAAGATACCCCGAACAAGCCCCTCAAAGGATTAGTTTCCATAGTGACAAGTGACAATAAATTTCAGCACACTATATAAATGTTTCCTTACCAAATTCCACTTACCAAAGGCGCTTCACTCCCCGGCAATGGTGCCAGAAAAGAGTCTCGATGACTCACAAGTATAGGGAATCTATCATTGTCCTTTAGATAAGTAAGAGTGTCGAACCCAACGAGGAGCAGAAGGATCTGACAAGTGGTTTTCAGCAAGGTAATATGTGCAAGCACTGAAATTATCGGTAACAAGTGATTGTGTGGTGAGATGATTCGCAGCAAGCAACAAGTAACAAAAGTAACAACGGTCCAGAAAAGTGGCCCAATCCCTTTTGTAGCAAGGGACAAGCCTGGACAAACTCTTATAGGAGGTAAAACGCTCCCGAGGACACATGGGAAATTCTGTCAAGCTAGTTTTTATCATGTTCATATGATTCGCGTTCGTTACTTTGATAGTTTGATATGTGGGTGCACTGGCGCTTGGGTACTTCCCTTACTTGGACAAGCATCCCACTTATGATTAAACCGTCTCGCAAGCATCTGCAACTATGAAAGAATAATTAAGAGAAAGTCTAACCATAGCATTAAACTAATGGATCCAAATCAGCCCCTTACGAAGCAACGCATAAACTAGGGTTTAAGCTTCTGTCACTCTAGCAACCCATCATCTACTTACTACTTCCCAATGCCTTCCTCTAGGCCCAAATAATGGTGAAGTGTTATGTAGTCGACGTTCACATAACACCACTAGAGGAAAAACAACACACAACACATCAAAATATCGAACAAATACCAAATTCACATGACTACTTATAGCATGACTTATCCCATGTCCTCAGGAACAAAAGTAACTACTCACAAAGCATAATCATATTCATGACCAGAGAGCTAATGAGTAGCATCAAAGATCTGAACATAAACTCTTCCACCAAGTAATCCAACTAGCATCAACTACAAAGAGTAATTAACACTACTAGCAACCTTACAAGTACCAATCGGAGACGCGAGACGGAGATTGGTTACAAGAAAGGAACTAGGGTTTGGAGATGAGATGGTGCTGATGAAGATGTTGATGGTGATGAGTCCCCTCCGACGAGAGGAGTGTTGGTGATGACGATGGCGACGATTTCCCCCTCTCGGAGGGAAGTTCCCCCGGTAGGATCGTCCTGCCGGAACTCTAGATTGGTTCTGCTCAAGTTCCGCCTCGTGGTAGCGGCGAATCCTTCGAAAAGCCTCCTCTTGATTTTTTCCAGACCGAAACCCTTCTTGTAGCAAAAGGGGGGAACGAGAGGGCCAGCTGGGAGCCCACAAGCCCGGCCGCGCCTAGCAGGCTTGTGGCCCCCTGCTGGCGCCCCTCCAGCACTTCTTCGGCCCAGTATTTTTTATAAATCCTAAAAAAATCCATGTTGATTTTCACGGCTTTTGGAGTCGCACAGAATAGGCATCTCAACTTGCTCCTTTTTCAGGCCAGAATTCCAGCTGCCGGCATTCTCCCTCTTCATGTAAACCCTGCAAAATAAGAGAGAAAAGGCATAAGTATTGTACCGTGAAGTGTAATAACAGCCCAAAAAGCGATAAATATCAACATGAAAGCATGATGCAAAATGGACATATCAAGTTCCTCTTATCTGGCCAAACAATTACTCTTCTGTACTTTTATTCCACAAGTTAAACCTGAGAACACTAGTAACAAAGGCAAGAAAGTTTCTTCATCTAGTAACAACAATGCTAAAGCTAAATCAAATGATATTGTTGCTAGTAGCTCTCTTGATTCCACTAATGATTCTATTAGCCAAGTTACACTTGAGCAAGAAAACAATTAATTGAAAGGGGTTATAGAGAGAGGTGTCTTCAAGAGTCTTGCCAGAAGTAAGCAATTTGAGGAAATTGTGCGCAAGCAAGGGGGGCATCGGAAGAAGCAAGGTTTTTGGCTACTTCAACATCAACGGAGCTGCTTGGGAAGAAGGTCCATATCTCATTCTCTAGTTTGTTCCTCAAGAGGAGAAGTATGATCCTACTCCTCCCAAGGGAACAAGCTCACAAGATGGCCTTCCACCACAAGACCACAAGGGCAAGGGAAAGCTTCAAGAGATCATTGACTCATTTGAAGAACCCCAAGCCAAGGCTGAGTGGGTTCCCAAGGACACTTCTAGTACTACCACATCTAGTGCTATCACAACTCCAAGGATCCCCATCAAGGTGATGTGGGTCCCCAAGAGTAAGAACTAGGAAGTTCTTGAGGGGTGACTCCACCAATAAAATTCACTCCTATTCTTTTTGGCAAGAACTACATGCAAATAAGCTCAACAATATGCATTAGTTCAAGGAGTCACACATTCCCTCAAAGGCGAGCAAGGGACAAGGTAGTTAAAGCATCTTTTGACATCACCTACCATGTATTTCACTCCATGTCCATAGATATCTTTGTGTTTGTTCCTTTTTCTTTGGGACTAACCTATGTAGGTGATAAGAGTAAGAAACAACAAGGATTGCTCCCAAGTCAAGTTGAACTTCATCACCAATGAGCATCCACCACTACTTCACCTACTTGAAGTCTTCTACGACAAAACCCAAGGTTAGTTGATCCCTCTTAGGGGGTGTCACATCTAGGGGGAGCTTTACTCTACGACTTGAGTGCAAGAGCATCCTAAATGATGTGAACACATTAATGCATTATGTAAAAGTGGTCAATCCACTTGTGCTTAATCGATGAGTACGACCAATGATCAAGTATTCTTACTTGACTCCTAAGTCAATATACTCATATATAGATGACTTCGTCATCGAGAAAGTGCTTGATAGATGCTAGTATGTTTGTGCATGTTCATCATGATTTCATTTGACATCTTATTGTGTGAGCATGTTGGTCTGCATATATGTTCTCATTCGAGGATATCCATTTGTTGCTATTTGGATTTTGATTTATCTTTTGCCAATTGGATAGACAAGAATGCCTAGGACCCTTCTGTGGTTATCTTTGCTTTCTCGTCTCAAGTTCTATTCATGCTACATCACAAAACTTGAACAAGCACTTCTCGATCCCTCTGTGTGAGGAGCGCTTGGAGTTCCGTGTTGATAAGGGCTGCCTTCCAAAACCTCTTTTGTGAATCTCGGTGTAACCAACCCAAAATTCTCGGTTCCACCGATTCTCCAAGTTGATCTAGGTTTTCATCTCGGTACCACCGATACCATGATCTCGGCTTCATCGAGTTTCGCTGTCAACACACAATGGTGGAACTCGGTGGCACACAAATTTTAGTATCGGTGACATCGACAGTGAGGGGTATTTATACATGAAGACCCGACGTTTTTAATTTCTATCTTCAAACGTCGAGTTCCCAACCCCAAACTGCCGCACCAGGACCCCTTGGTCGTCGCCCTTGCATCCCCGTGTCCTTCGCTGTTGAGATTCACCACCACCGATGGAATCTTCGCCTAGCGGATTCATCACCGAGCTAGCGTATGAATCCAACCCCTTATGCGCTCCTCTATCTGATTCATGCACATTAGGTCACTCCCATCTACAACCCACAGTGTGAAACCGTTCTTCAGCACTAGAAAAATCCATAGAATAGAGAGCAAATTGTTTTTGGATCTAATCTCCCTCTACATACATCTCGGTGATACCGAGTTTATAAAATCGGTTCCACCGATTTAGCTTTTTGGGTTACTATGAACCGCTTTGGTGAGACCGAGTAGTTCTTTTTGGTTACATCGAAAAGGCTACCCAAGTCTCTATTAATGTAAGTGGCCAGTGTCGGTGACTCCGAAAAAGTCAACCCGGTGCTACCGAAATACATTTTGCAGTAGATCATACCCAAAGTTTCTAAGTTCAAATTTCGAAAAATTCTGAAATTTCGTGATGCTTGACTTTTCTAGCTCTTCCATACCTTTTTACAGGGTCAGCCAGTTTGTGTGCCGGCTTGTTTGCTTGATTTGCAACATGTGAGGTTCCGATGATAGTCAGAACAATTTCAATGAGCCCCATGGTGAGTCTGATTTAGGCACTAGTCCTAAGAGGACCCCTTCTGATCCAGACACCCCCAACTCCCATAGCTTGGCCAAGGCTGCCACAAGGACGAGGAGGAAGCTAAGTTCTAATGAAGAAGATTCATATTTTGTTCATGTAGAGTCTGCTCCCCAGAAGCAGAAAGAGAAGTCTGTTGTCAAGAAAACTGTCAGGAAGGAGTACTCTAAACCTTCTGACATGAGAGCTCCAGAGTGTGCAAGGAAAGGCATGACACTTACCCTTGAGAGACCTCCTACGAAGCCAGTTGTGAAGATAACCAGGAAAAGAACTATTCATGTCATTGGTAGACAAACTTCCATGTATGAAGACCTAGCAAAAACTGCTGCTGCTGAGGAAGAGGAAGAGTAAGTACCAGCTAACCCCCTCCTCCAAAGAAGAAGAAGAAGCTTATGACAGATGCTATGAAGGCTTCTTCTTCAAAGCCTTTAGCTTCAAAGAAGCATGTAGCTCCCAAGAGGACTACAAAGGACATACCCACAGCTACTAAAGAGAAAGGCACTGCTTCCAGAGCCGTTGCTGTAGAGGAAGATGCTGAGAACGCACCTATTCTCATGAAGTTAAGGCCTCATTTTCCACTTCACAATGAGGCTCATCCAATAGTTGAAGACATGAAGAAAAGAAGAGATGCGGGGTTGAGGAAGTGGAGAGCTATCGATCCCTATGCTGTGAGGAGAAGACTGCAGTTGATCCCAGGTCTCATACAAGAGAACAACAAGACTTCTATGAGACCGTTTTGTATGACAAATGTCCAACAGTCAGTGACATGAGATATGTCGACTGGAATTACATCAAAGCCAATGAAGATTTATTTCCTCATGTGAGAGAGAACTTCAATCTTGTTGACATTGAAGAGTTTGTTGGCAGCGAGATGACTTCTTGGAATGATGAAATTATTATGCAATTTTATTCAACATTTCATTTCTATTCAGATGGCACAATTGTGTGGATGACCGATGGCCATAGATATGAAGCCATAATTGAAGAATGGGCTGCTATCATTGGTGCTCCAAAGTCATGAGCAGAGGACTTGGATCTGTATTCAGAACCTAAGAAGAATCACAACCCCATGGCCAATATGTACAAGCCAGTGCCTAGTAACTACCTGCCATCTCACAAGCTTGGGTATGTCCATTTCTTGCAAGCTGGAATAACCACTACCAACACTATCTTGAGGCATACCCTGATGCCCAAATCAGGTGATGACAAAATGATTAGAGGCTATTCCATTAATATGCTGCTTCATTTAGACACCCACACTTGCTTCAAAGTCATGGATTTGATTTCTGAGACTATGAGAAGAACTTCTGCTAATCATAAGAGATCTTGTGGATATGCACCATACAATCAGATGCTCATTAATGCCCAGATTGGCAAGCATGCATATCAGCTTGATCGTCGTTATTTCCTACTTTAGCCAGAGTTCGAGGATAATGAAGTTGTGATGGATGACAGTCATCCAAGCTCACCTACAGCTAGAGAGTTTGCAGAGACCGCTAAAAATGCTCCACCTCCAGCACCCCAGCTAAAAACTAGAGATGAACACATGTCATTCTTGGTCAGCACCATCCGAGGGATGGAGAAGAATATTTCTGAGATTTTGCTAAACTAGAAGAGCCTAGAGAGGCTCGTGGAAACAAAGTTCCATGACCTGGATGTGAAGGTTATGGAGTTGACCACCACATTTAAGGAGCTTCAGCATGAAGTTGACTCGGTGCAGATTCCACACTCAGATGATGAAGATGATGATGATGACGATGATGATGATGATTCACCTCTTCGTATTACCACACGGTTCTCGACCCAGACCAGGTTAGAAACTATGGCAGTACCATAAGATAGATCGTCTTCATCCGCTCAAGCTTCAGCTCCTGCTCCACCACCTCCAGTGTCTACACCTCTAGCTCCTGCTCTAGCAACATCAGCCAAAGCCTTTGCGGATGCTCTCTTATCTACTCCAACATCTGCTACCGGAGGAGATCATGCCCAGAGAGACTCTTAGATTAGACCTTTGAACTTTTTGGTACTTGTTGCCAAAGGAGGATAAGTGTATAAATCAATAGGCATTCGAGAGAGGGAGAGTTTTTGAATTTATTTGCTCCCGTCTATTTTTCAAGACTTTATTTGGTATTTTGCATGACTTTATCTGTTTAGATGTGTGTTTGATCATATGCTTTGATTGTTTGATGCTACCATGTTATTACTTTTGAGATATCTACATCATGATCATTCACTTGTTTTTTGGTGCTATGTGCATTGCTATTCATTCTTATCTTTTATGCGCACCACCAGGTTGTATGTGACATGGAAGAGTAACCCATGATCTTAATCGATTGTGCATTTTCATTCAAAGCAAAATTAAAATAATGCACAAATTTAGGGGGAGCTCTTGCTTTTCACATACCTCTCAAAGCGTTGATGCTAATAATTGATTATATCTTTTGTCGAAGCTTTGATCTATATGTTGTCATCAATTACCAAAAAGGGGGAGATTGCAAGCACAATTTCTTGCTAAGGTGATTTTGATAATTAATCAAAACATATGCATCATTGGACTAATGAATCTATCCAAGTACATTTCAGATAAGTTCAAAGATGCTTTGGCTATAGGATTGTGTGGAGATCCCCTTTGATGCATGGAAGGAATATGATTGGCTAAAGCTTCAGGCAAGAAGACTTTTCATTTTACACTTTGTGAGAAATCACTTTGAGTCCATAGGAAAGCCTATACTATTAAAAGGGGATGAGGTATTATGATGAATTGGTCGCTCAAGTGCTTAGAGATAGCCACCAAAAATACTTAGCCACTCTTCCATAAAGTATATTTGTCCCAAGCCAAATATGGAAAATGTGTGCCACCAACTCTTCCCACTCGGCTCTACCAATTTTACACTTAGACAAATCCTATGCAAACCCACCATCTCGGTATAACAAACATTCCTACCGGTGCCACCTAGTTTTGCTGACCAAATTTCGATTAATCTAATTTCAAGTTTTGGAAATTCTGAGTTTGAAGTCGGTCTCATCGAGTTTGGAATCTAGTCTAGGCCATCGTATCGGTACCACCGAGATTCACATATGAGTTCCACCAATATTCAAAAGTTGCTACCTTTTGAGCAACTCGGTACCATCGAGTTTGTAACTTCGGTGTCACCGAGTTGGTCAATTATGGTGTAACGGTTGGATTTTGGGGGTTGCCTATATATACCACTCCACCTACCTCTCATTTGTAGACGAAGCACTCAGAACACACTTACACTTGCCACATGCATTTTTCTGAGAGAGAGCCACCTACTCATGTGTTGAGATCAAGAGATCCCATTCTTACCATTCGAACCTTGATTTCTAGCCTCCCCAAGTTGCTTTCCACAAGATCAATCTCTCCTACCCATGCCAAATCTGAGAGAGAGTGATTGAGTGTTGAGGAGACTATCTCTAGAATCACAAGAGCAAGGAGTTCAACGTTCTACCACATTTATTACCTTTTGGAGGGTGGTGCCTCCTAGATTGGTTAGGTGTTGCTTGGGAGCCTCCTAATTCATGTTGTGGAGTTAAACTAAGATGTTTTTAAGGGCAAGGAGATCGCCTACTTCATGAAGATCTACTGTGAGTGAGGCTAGTCTTGTGTGGGCGAAAGCCGTGGTGGAATAGACAAGGTCGCTTCTTCATGGACCCCTTGTGGGTGGAGCCCTCCGTGGACTCTCACATCCGTTACCCTTTGAGAATTGAAGTATCCACTAACATGGATGTACGATAGCGCCACGTATCGGAACCATGCCAAAAATCGTTGTGTCAACCTTTGCATTTGATCACCCTACCTTACCCTCTATTTACACTTGCATGTTTACCTTATGCTGCAATACTCTTAGATATTCACGTGTAGGGTGTAATTTACTAGTCATAGTTGCCAACCTGTCCCACACTAAAAATTGGGAAAAGGTAAGTTTTTATCTTATCAAGTAGTCTAATCACCACCCCTCTAGACATACTTTCGATCCTACAGTAATCCACCTCTAGTTAACTACACTACAGAGTTAACATGAGGAGAGCAGTATGATGTATCACCATTGATACTCGATAGTAGCTCTACAGAGTCGTAGAAGTGAGGGGTGTGAGGTGATGTGATGGGTCATGGCTTGTCGATCGATTGATCGAGTCTTCAAGTCGTCAAGTCGCTCAGTCTTCGATGATGATGCAGGGGAAACTGGGACATAGTGGGGTAACTGGGGATCACTAATGAACCGATACTAAGTATTTAATATGCAGTAGGGTACAAGGCAGTTTAACAAAAACATGTTATGCATCAGAATAGGAGCTATCTACAACAGTAGCAAAATCTAATGCAAGCATGAGGAGAAAATGGGTTATACCGGAATGATCAAGGGAGGTTTCTTGCGTGGTTGCTATGCTTCAAAAGACCGAACCTCACCTGTGTAGTCGTACTCGGGAAAAGCGTTAGTCTCGGTGTCTACCGGAGAGAAGAGGGGGAAGAAACAGTAAATATAAAGCAGACAAATGCATCACGATGCATGACCTGACAACATGCAGTGCTAAGGGTAAGCTAACGCAGTACTACATGTCACACACGGAGCAGGAAAATATCTGACGATATTCCCACGTCTCTGGCTTATAACGGACAGTTGATCCTAACACCAAATGTCCATGTTCATCATGCTAGGAGCATGTGATAGATGGACGAACATCGTATTCGGATTCGTGGGATTTTTTTTTGAGAAACTTTGTGGCTCCCCATCTTAGAGAGACCTGAATGACCCGTATTCCAACCCACAGGTAAGTCTTCTAGAATATGACACTGGTTGGCATAGAACAAATAAACTCTTTATTACAAATGATATGGATACAATGGTTTCGGTATCACAACGCATTACATTGGCACGATGACACTACGCCTGCTCAAGGAGCTCTATGCTAGTAGCAGAATACATCAAAGAAGTGGAACAATGACGAAGGCGATGAACCTCACTCCATAGGGACTCTAGCTCGAATGCTTATCCTAGCTCGCAAACTCGACCAACAATCAATCACGTCATGACCTGCAAATTGGCATGACACGCCATGTGACAACTTTGAATGTACTCGCAAGCTCACAACAACCAAAGCAATCAAGACAAACAATAGCATGCCATTTACAGGTTACATATCTATGATGAACATGATATCGCTAGAACAATATGAGATCAGATGGCATGAACTTGATGACATGCAACATGTTAACACTATCATGATTCAACTTACTCCGATTGGGGTTATCTCATAACCACCACATGTATCAACTTACAATCGTGAACCTCACACCAAGGTTGTCAGAATCGTGATTTTGAATCGGATCGGTACTCCGATGGTAGGATCGCAAATTGTAGAATCTTCACTATCAGGATCATAGAAACGTAGATTCTATGAACTAAAATCATAGAATCATAGGGGTTAGTTTGGATCATAAAGTCGTAGAATCGTATAACAGAATTGCGATTCTGACAACCTTGCCTCACATGATGAACTCGGGATCAAATCAAGCTTGGTATTAACCATACCATAGGGATTAATACATAACCACAAGGAGCTTGATATTTAATCGGAATCATCACATGACGTTATAAACCTCAACCAACTTCGGTATCCAAGATACCACTTTGATCCTCTCATGATCACATAAAGATCAACCAACCTCTTTTTCATTGAACCAAGGTTGTTTATTAATAAGGTTATTATTACTGTTCACTCATAGTATGACCTTCTACGACTAGGCCCAAATCCGCGGGCGTGGCTCGATAGTTTGTACACTCTACAGAAGTTAGTATACTGTACCCACACCACAGAACCCATGGCCTCGTGCTCCCATTCGGGTGGACCAACGGCGTTCCAACAAAACCGATCGTATTGCATGACACTCTCCCGGCTACTCCGACAAACTCCCCATTGGGCTAACTCACGGGTGGCCCCGATGCCACTTTGGACATCCAACAACCACCGTCGTGGCAAAACAAAAACCGTCCCAAACGGGGACAAAGAGCCCTACAACAACTATGGATACACAAGACATATGGCTGCCTACCTGATCATGGTAGCTGTAATGACTAAGATGCGGTCCTTTTCGATTTAGGGAACGAGACCCCAAAATGGAAAGAAGCGCATCTAAGCGTTTCGCAAGCAAGATAAACATAGCACATACGTAGATAAAGAATTTCAAATAGGGAATCGTTTGCCATCGCATAGATAATATCAGAGTTTACATCACACATTTATTCAGACAAGGTAGTTCCGCTATGGACTACATAACATGAGAAAAGGCTATGCTACCCTGCATGCTTGCCCACGATCACGGACATGCCTCAGTCTTCTGGATAGTTCATGTACAGGCAGTCGTTCTCCTCATCATACTGCCACGCCAGCTGCGTGCCATCGGGATCACCTTGTCGGGCGTACATGTACCCCTTGGGGTGTTGAAGTAATCTGTGAGCCACAGGGACTCAGCAATCTATGACCTCGGCAACGAAACTAGTCAAGTTATTAGGTGAGGAAGGTACAGTGTTTAGGTTGCAGCATCCTAAGCATTTATGGAGGCTAACTTACGAGGAACAGAAATAGATGTGCTGGTCTACGCGAGCGGTCCAAGACTGGCTGATCAGTCGTGATCCTGAACACCTACCTACGTCAAACATAACACCACCATGTTCCAGATCGAAGAGAGGTCTTCGAAGGGGACAATCACGGTTACTTACACGTTTGGCAGTTTTATTAGATTAAGTTCAAGTTACCTATAACCGGATGTTAACAAATATTCCAAGTTGCCACATAACCGCGGGCACGGCTTTCCGAAAGATTAAACTGTGACAACCCGATGCCGACATTCCAGAAGATCCCCCCCTTTATTCCGTTTTCGTCGTGTGTCTATTTTTATTTGTCACATCATCATCGCATCATGCGCATCATCAGCATTGCATCGGCATCCCGTTGCCGCCAGTTTTCAAACTTGCATCCGTTGTTAGTTGCCGGTTCTCTCCGTGTTCGTCGTTGCCCGTTCTGAGCCCGACCACACACGCACGCGACCATGACATCGTCAAAACCTGTTTTTAAAAGTGCGTGAAAAATATTCTCTGATTGAGTTGAAACTTGACGTGCGGTCTTATTTTATTATAGCTAGACCACCTGTCAAGTTTTGTCGCAATCGGAGTCCGTTTGGTACCCGAACGGTCGACCGTAGCGGCACCGTATTCGGTCTATCGTCAGACGTCTCTCGTTGTTTTAAACTCCGTCACCGGGTTGCCCGATATCCCTCTCATCTCCTCCTATCTCCTCTGCACAGTGCACCGACCTGCCCGCAACCTAGTCCGGACCGTCCCTCGGACCCGAACCACGCGGTCGTGACCGTTGGATCCGGATCAACCCCGTTTTACTGCAAACCGTCATCGGTTTGTTCATTGGACTCCCTAACCTAATTATATCGACCATCCGATCTAAATCATAGGGCCGAGATGCCCCCAAAGCTAACCCATTTGCGATATATATATCAACCCCTGACCTAAACCCAAAAATCTAGGACTCCTACCCCGTCGCGCCGCCAGGCAGCCACGAGTCACCTCCCACCTCAGGATCTCCCAGATCCACAGCCGTTCCGACCACCTCCTCCAATTTTTTTCACCAGCCAGCCCAATCCCTCCATTCCATCCAACCAGCAACCTCTCCATCGATCCCCGGATCCGCAGCCTCTAGCCCACAGCTCTTCTGCTTGAGCACCCGAGGGCGCTCGCCCGCACATCCCCTGCCATGCCGTCGTCGGCGACCACACGAGCAGGCCGACCCTCGCTGCTC
Organism: Hordeum vulgare subsp. vulgare; assembly: GCF_904849725.1. Lineage (NCBI taxonomy): Eukaryota > Viridiplantae > Streptophyta > Magnoliopsida > Poales > Poaceae > Hordeum > Hordeum vulgare. The sequence goes on along the minus strand of NC_058521.1, from coordinate 278,377,812 downwards.
ACAGGAGACGAGAACCCCCAGCAAGAACTCCTCGCCACGCCCTCCTTTGTTTTTTTTTCCTTTCTCTCCCTTCTTCTGGTTTGTCTCTTTCCTAAGATATCCGGTTTTCTCTTGTTGCCCAGGGAGTTGGACCAGCCATGGCGACCTAGCGCCCGAGCATCTCGGACTCGTGCCTCCCGATGGGCCTCCCTTGCGCTGCCTGCCCTCGCTGTCCTCTCAACGGTGAGCCGTCGTCGCCTCTTTCCCGTCTCCCCCCTTAATCTCCCTCCTTCTCTCCTCTGAATCTTCAGTGACTCCCGTTTACAGAGACTCTCCCCATGGCCGCCTCTGTCAGCCATCGTCCCATCTCTGGAAGGAGCTCCCGTCGCTGGAACGGATCAGCCCCGACCCCGCCTCAATCCACAGCCGCTGCTTCGTGTCTCTCGCGTTACGCCAGGGCCCTCCTCTGCTTCTTCTCGCCATGGCCGCGACCTGCAATTCCCCTCTCTAAGCAGCCCCTCCGATCTGAAGTTCGTGCATTTTTTTCTTCCCAGATCGGTTCTGGAGTATGCAATATTTAGTACAGCCACACAGTTCGTTCTTAAACACTCGCTAGCTGAGCTGGTCGTTGCACGCGTTGTTAATCTGGGTTCGAATCCCAGCTGCTCCATTTTATTTTGCCATATTCCTCTTGTTTTCAGTCAGATTCGGTCGAGCGGTAGTTTTAGTTAAGTCTAAACTGGAATTTGATCAGATTAACTTCATATTCTAATGGTTAGCACCTGTGAGTTGCAACCAAGGGATCTTGGGTTCAAATCCCAGAATTCCCTTAACTATTTTTTGCACAGCCATGGCTAGCCCCGTTCCAGGTTTAGCGTGTGTGTATGCTCATCTAGCGAAAGAACTTAGTTGTATCACTAGCGTCCCACCTAGCCCAGTTGGTCAACCGAGTGAGCTAGCACGATCAGGTCTCTGGTTCGAATCACATGCAGCGCACATTTTGTTTCACTGTTTCCTTTTTATTTTTGTATTCACATCTGCACTATGCCATTTAGCTAGTTCTTCTAAACTAACTGATTTATATTGCCAGTAACACATGTGGTAGCCCAACTGGTATGTTTGCTTGCTTACCACCTAGAGGTTGTGGGCTCAATTCCCAGGCTACCCAATTTCTTTGCCATATTGTTTTTTTCCTTTTGTTAGGCTCATACACACACTCAACCCCTCGGGTTTGATTTAATTCTGGGCGATTCACTATGTTGCAATTCAGCCCATGCATATTCATGTCTTATTTTTCCTGTTGTGATTTTTTTTCGAGGCATGCTTTGTTGTATATCTTGCGAGTTGTTCATCTCGTAGATGCCATGCTAGTTGCACATTGTCCTTTTTTTCCGAGCCTGACACATGGGAACCCGGTAACCGAGATCACCCCATCATTCTTGGCATGACATGCACACGCTCTCAATTCGTTGGCACCGATACCTCATCGAGTTATCGGGACCGAAACGTTGTCGTGGCATCGTTTCTGTTTTGCTGCCATGGTTCCCTTTCGTTCGCCATGGAAACACATGCTTCATATCCTTCTTGCCAGCGTTTTCATAATTGCATGCATGTTGCATTCATGGCATAATATCTTGTGTCGCACGTATGTTTTAACCGTAGCTCCGTTAGCGATGACCTATATGTGAAAATCGGCTAGTATGACGTGTAGAATCACCCGTTTCACCTCTTGCCTTGTTTAAACAACATTTGATATTGTCGTGTACCTAATCGGGATAGAACTAAATAATTCGTATGTGGAGTTTCGTCAATACGCAACTCGTTGTATATTGAACTTCACTTAATGTGTAGTGTTTGATTGTTGTGAATTGCCATGCCATGTCTTGCATATATTCAACTGATCATGCATCATACGTGGATTGCATCTTGTCGTGCATATGCCGTGGTGAATATCTGTGTTGATGATTGTTTCCGGTTTCCTCCGTCTCGATAGAGTTCCGCAAGCGTGTCGGAATGTGAGGACCCGTTCGACTACGTCGGTTCATCTGCTTCACAGAGTCATTCTTCTTCTCAGCGGGATCTCAGGCAAGATGACCATTTCCCGAGATAACATTACTATCATTGCCATGCTAGTTTTATCGCTTCTATCGGTTATGTCTCGTTGCCTATCACCTGTTAAAATCAACCTCTCAACAATGCCATGAAAACCTTCAACCTGTTCATGACCTAGCGAACCACTGATTGGCCATGTTACCGCTTGCTTAACCCTATGTAGCGTTGCTAGTTGCAGGTGCAGTTGCTTCCATGTGATAACATGGGTTCCTTGTCATATCACCCTATTAAATTCTATTTAATTTAATGCACCTATATACTTGGTAAAAGGTGGAAGGCTCGGCCTTTCTAGCCTGGTGTTTTGTTCCACCTTTGCCCCCTTAGTTTCGGCTGCCGGTGTTATGTTCCATAATTGAGCGCTCCTAACACGATGGGGGTTGTTATGGGGACCCCCTTGATAATTCATTTTAGATTAAGATTGGTCTGGCAAAGCCCAACTTTGGTACTACACTTACCTAAACACCTAATAAAATTGCATAGGGACTTTCCGGACCCCGAGGATAATTTAATCAGCCCCCGGGAGAGTGGTCCTCATGAGTGTTGGTCCAAACTGGCAGACTACGGGGCCACCGCGGGGCAACCCGAGGTTTGGTTCTCCTAGTGTGACTCATCCGTCGTGTCCTGAGAACGAGATATGCGGCTCCTATCGGGATCGTCGACATGTCGGGCGGCCTTGCTGGATTAGTTTTACCTTTGACGAAATATCTTGTGCATCGGGATTCCGGTGATGCTTTGGGTAATATCAGAATTGAGGTTTTCCACTAGGGAATCCGACGAGATCGCGAGTGTCGTGATTGAGGATTTCTATGCGGCTTGTTGTAATTTGTGATGGACTAGTTGGAGCACCCCTGCAGGGTTAAATCTTTCGGAAAGCCGTGCCCGCGGTTAGGTGGCAACGTGGAAACTTTGTTTAACACTGGTTCTAGATAACTTGAAGTTAACTTAATTAAAATGTGCCATCTGTGTGCGTAACCGTGACTGTCTCTTTCGTGAGTTCCTTCTCCGATCGAGGACACGGTGGGGTTATGTCTGACGTAGGTAGGTGTTCAGGATCATTCATTTGATCATCTGTAGTTCACGTCCGTTATGCGTAGATCATCCCCCTCTTATTTCTTGTACCCGTAAGTTTAGCCACCAAATATATGCTTAGCCGCTGCTGCAACCTCACCACTTAACCTTACCTCACCCATTAAGCTTTGCTAGTCTTGATACCTTTGGAAATGAGATTGCTGAGTCCCCTGTGGCTCACAGATTACTACAACACCAGTTGCAGGTACATGTAAAGGTTATTTGACGCGAGCGCGTTGATTGTTCATTTGGAGTTGCTTGTTCTTCTTCTTCTTCATCGATCTAGGATGGGTTCCAGGCCGGTAGCTTGGGATAGCAAGGATGGACGTCGTTCTTCTTCCCTCGTTTGTTTTCGTCAGTAGTCGGACCCTGCTCTTATTCATGATGTTTATGTATTGTACTGCTGTGACTCCGATGTAGCTTGTGGCGAGTGTAAGCCAATTCTATGTATTTATCTCTTCTTTTCAGTACATGTACTTGTAACGATATCCATTCTTGCGACACGACGAGATGCGCTTCTATCCCTGACGAGGCCTTCGTGCCAAATTGAGGATAGGGTCGCATCTTGGGCGTGACATAAACCCTGCAGGGGTGCTCCAACTAGTCCATCACAAACGATCACGGGCCGCAAAGTAATCCTCTATCACGAATCTCGTGATCTCGCTGAATTCCTTAGAGGAAAACCTCAACTCTCGGGAGAACCAAAGCTTCACCGTGATTCCTATACGCAAGATATATCGCTAAGGTAAGACAAGACTAGTAGGACATCCCGTCGTGTCGACGACCCCGATAAGAGCCGCGTATCTTAGTCTCAGGACACGACGGGTGAGCACAGCGTACAGTGGCCTGATAGACATCTCCCGAGTTGCCCCGGGTTGGCCCCGCACACGACTCTAGTTTGGGCCAACACTCATGAGGAGCACTGGCCCGGGTTGTTGATTAATTCCTCGGGGTATCTATTCCCTATGCAGATTACTATTAAGTGATTAGCATATTAAAACCAATGTTGGGTCCTGCCGGACAAGTCTTAACACTACATTATTTATCAAGGGGGTCCCCATAACAACTCCGAACGTGTTAGGAGCGATCAGTTATGGAATCAAACACCGGTAGCCGGAAACTATGGCGGCAATAACGGAACAAAACACCCGGCAAAAGGCTAGGCCTCCCGTCAGTACCAAGTATATAGGCGCATTAATTAAATAACAGAATTAACATAGTGATATCAAAACTCATGTTATCACATGAGACAATTGCACCTGCAACTAGCAACGCTAACATTAGAAGCTGAGCAAGCCTACTTAGCCATTCAATATTAGCTAGGAGGGGGAAGTGTTTGGATTTCATGTAAATATTAGGAGGCAATTATTTCAGTGGTAGGCAGCAAGTATAAGACGAAGGAAACGTGAATCTAGGCACAACAAGACTAGAGATGGTATCAAGGTCATGTCATCTTGCTTGTGATGTCTTCAGCTCGGAACTACTCTTGTTCGTCATGCACGTACTCTCCCGGATCCACGTACTCGCTCTCGGTTCCTAGTGCTACCCAACATAAAAATAGCATCCAATGAACAACAACACAACATGGTGCCACAATCACATGATGCATGAGATGAAAATGTCACATGCATCTCTATTCTAGTCACTTGCATATGCATGAGAAGAAACTACAAACTTCTGGACAGAACTGCACTCTAAGCTATCTTGACATGCATGAAGATGACATGAACAGACGCATCACGCGAAAACGGTGCAAAAACGTATAAAGAATGTTACGAACGGATCAACCGGAAACAACGAAACAAGAAATGGAGTCCTATGGATCAAATCCACCACAAGCACTCTCCAATGGCATACTTTTGGTATTCCCAGGTTGCCACATCACCAAACAAACAAGTATGGATGGGGTGGTGCAAAGAAACTCACCACACCATCAACTATGCACTCACAAGCATCAAAACATCAAAACTATACATTCTGTCCTAAACAACATCATAGCAGTTTGAGAGCAACATACATAGCACCTACAGCCACCCAAATGTGCCAAATAAGATATGTGGCAAAATCTATTCAACAGCTCTACAAGCATGAGCAAAAAGATAATAAAAAGGAGTTACACACAGAAAGATCTACAACTGCTAACTTGGACAAAAATATCAGTTTTCAGGGACTTAGTGAAATTCTCAGATTCTCACTAGCTGTTTATGCTCTGAAGCATTTTGACAGCACCCAAAACAATATCTACAGGAAGCCAAATAGAATGAAAATTGACAGAGAGCTAGACAAGCACAAAATCTACAACTCTCTAGTTGATTGCAAGGGCTGATTCCCAACACATGAACTTTTGCAAGCACATCTACAAGGGAAGAAATTAACAGCAGTTTCTCAGTATTGATTTTCACTAAGATGATATTTTCAGCCACATGCCCAGTTTGACAAAGCACAACTTGCACATATAAACTCCTAAGCATAAAACAACACCACCATGCCGTAGAGGGGTTCACCCTCTACTGCCACAACAAGGAATCATCTTCTTGGGCTCACAACATCACATGGAACCAAGCTCTAAACATTGAACAAAACAGAAAAATGACATTCCCAGAAAGTGTTCCAAAGTGGAATCTGATTACACCAATGGATTCCTGGGACGATTCTACCCCAAAAACATATATAATACATAGGTACTTGCATAGAACAAATGGGCACAAAGCTAAGAAGAAAAGTGTACATGGAATCACATAGAGGTAAATAGTGTCATATCACATGTGCTTCTCACTAGATCATCACCTACACATGCATTTGCACACACTCACAATTCCAATGGCGACATGAGGGTTTGGAACTCATGTATGTGTGCCATAGCACATCACCATTCCACACACACATGCATCAAGCATACATAAGCTAGCACCTACACAAGCATTTGGGACTTGCACCACACAAGCACACACCTCAACATAACCTACACAAGCATGTGGGTGCTTGCACCACACATACACTAGCAACACCATGTGCACAATCTACAACTAGTGCACACTCACATACTAACACACACACATACATTCTTGCACATAAGTGCTCATCAAGGCAAACCATGCCTTAGCATGTTGGTGTCACACACACATGCATGCACACACACATGTAAGTGCACCACAAGATCACCTACACACTCACACAAGCCCATGGGTGCTAGCACCACACACATACTTGCATCTCAACATCCATACACTTCCATCACTACACATGCTAGCAAAATAACTAGAGACAACCTGCTGGTATTCATATCTTTGGCAACACAATATTGCTGCCCAAGCATCACAATTAACTAGCAAGGCAAAACAGAAAAAGACAAAAAAAAAGAAAATAAAAGAGGATGGCCTGGGAATCGATCCCAAGACCTACTGGTCTAACACACCTGAGCTAACCACTGCACTACTACCATCCACTCGACAGAACAGAGGAGACATCAAGGTAAGCTATCTCCCCTATGCTACTGTGCCTAAACAATACACCAAAAAGGGGTGGCGCCGCGGGGTTTCGAACCCACGACCATCTACTATGCAGAACACCTACCTACCACTACGTTGTGCCTTGGAAGCTTAACAGAGAAGAGGAGGATACTCTTTTGGGTAACCCCTCTCTCCTCCTGCAACAGATCGGTGGCAGCCGGAATAGGGAACGACCACCGATGAAGCTACATCCTAAATTGATCGGCGGCTCCTTGCAGGGAGGAAGAGGGATCCACCAGGGATCCATTCCCGTGCCTAGCGCAGCAGGAGGGAGCCTGCCACGACGACTCCACTACGCTCAGCTAGGCGGCGGCTACGGCGACAGAGCGGCGGTGCTACGGCCCTGGGATGCTACACGCGAGGGGGAAAGGAAGAAGGGGACGAGCAGCTCACCCTGGAGTGCTCGGGGACGATCGGCTTCAACGGAGAGGAAGAAGAGGAAGCAGCCGCTGCGCGACCCGCAGCTTGCTCCGGTGACGGCGACGCGGAGGAGACGCCAGGAAGGAGGATCGTCCTCGCTAGCGTCGGGAATGGAACGGGGGTTGATCCCCCATCCTCGTGGACGGCTCGGGCTCGACGGATGCACGCCGACGACGAGGGGAGGGACGACGGAACGCCGACAGCGAACACTGACCCTGAACCTACTCCTACAGATCTTACCTGACAGGGAGAGGGAGAGAGAGATGGAAGGGAGGTGGCGGCGCTAGGAGGGAGGACGCGGAACCCTAGGCAACAGGGCACGCACGCCGAGGTTAAATAGGGGCCTCAACGTCCGTGAAACTCACGGCGTCGCTACGCTCTCTCACTCGCGTGCCTGTTACTGATGGAAGAAACAGGGGAAGGAAGAAGACGCCGTCAGAGAAAGGGAGGAACACACGTGGGCTGCCGCTGGGAAAAATAGAGAGGAGAAGATGGGCCTCGGGAGGGGAAAGGAGGCCCATGCTGGCGCCTGATAAGGAAAAAGAAAACCCACTCTGGTTTTCTATTCTGAAACAAACGAAGACAAAATAATTACACAGGCAAAACGGTTGATGCTAAAAATAAAACAAAAATGCCCCTGGTCATAAGGGAATTATGACCTATTTGAATAAAATGGAAAAGGAATTTTTGGAGCATTTAAATATTTACAAAACAGAATTAATTGCAGTGTTTTGTGAATATTGGTCCCTCTCAAACATGGATTCAAAACACTATAACCCTAGCATCACATCCACCACAAATCACTTTGAAATATAAACATTTTTGAAACAGGGATGGAGCAAGTGAAACTTGAGCTTGGAGAAATAGAGAAGGGGGTTTATAACCTATTGCAAACTAACATACATCACTTCACATATCATCACACATCATCACTCCACCACATACCACATCCAACACATCCAAGGAACACAATAACAACAAATGCAAGAGGCATGGAAGGAAATGAATGCATGAATGCAATGGGGAGACAAAGTCACATCACATGAAATACCACATGGAATGACTCTCATACCAATGACATGATGGACCCACATACAAGAAGGTTCCAAATAAGGCAAGTTACACTCTAGGGCATTACAGTAGCGCACGCACATAACCTTCCCTAGTTGGAGGCACCCGCGAGAGGCATGACAATATACCACACCAAGGCCTTTCCATATAGGAAAGTGTGGCTGCACTGGTCAGATCAACTCGATAGCACTATGACTCAACCAACAAATTTTCAAGTTGGATTAATGTCTTGTTAAACTTGAAAAGTAAATGAGCTAAGTCATAAAATAAGAGGATGGAATGATAATGCGTATGAGCATGACATCAACACAAACATGGATGGGAAATATAACCATTTAACATGTGAAGCATTAGTATCATCAGTAATAAAGCACTTATTCTATTGGATACATATGAATTTGGCATATCGATGGTCATGCACATTACATATACTTTTCATAACTGACGGCCATCATGCATGAGATGAACAATACTACCATCAACATGTAATAATAACAAGAATGACATATGAGAATAATAATAGCAAGTAATCATATAATAAGATGGTGCATAAGAGCATACCATGATGGTAAGCATGTATCTACAAGCATAGCTGAAACAGGAATCACAGTAGTGACCGAGCAAACCATTATTAACATTCAAGTGGAAACCATGGCTACTACAAGTCCATCATGCAAGTGGTTTTCGTGGCTTACGTGGGGATGAAGGATCCTTCGGTGATATGTACGAGGAACTCACGGAACGAATCGCTGGAAACACATCGCTCTTGAAGGGGTCTGATAAGACTACTCACAATGGGGAGTAACATAGAGTCGTAACATACATATGTTACTAGTCTAAGTTACTACCTTCATAGTGGATAGTAACATAGAGGTAGTAACATTGAGCCTTTCATTTATGAGCCTATATAATCATCTTGCCTCGGTATCCGCTATGTTACTCCTACTATGAGTAACATGCTAAGTTACTCAATTTCTCTCTCTTCTCATTAATTAGTTGCCACATCATATTTCCTGCTTAGGTGGCATTTATGTTACTACCTATGTTACTCCCATTGTGGGTAGTCTAAGAGGCAATGGCAAAATGGTGATTTTCACAGTGTGAAAACATCATGAAAATGATACCAATAGAACGGGCTCGATGAGATGAAGACAAGTGTTTTGGAATCACATAAGTCGGAGAAAAGGGCTCGAAGGTATGGACGATTGAAATCTAGGGACTATTTTATAAAAGGAATATCCACCAATAAGTCCCTAGCGGCGGCAGAAAGCGCCTTTGGGAGAATATGTTTTCATAGAAGTCAAAGCGTATTTCAGCCCGAAGAACACCAGAATACGCTTTCCATAGACAAAAACATATTATTCACAAATGCGCCCCCACTTAAAAGGGGTTGGCCCAACTATCGGTGGCACATACCCATTCTCCGTGTCCATGACACGCGAGGCCCACCTAGAATCTCTCTCTCCTCACTTGTCTTCTTCTTCAAGCTCGAATTGGAGCAAGGAGGCCTAGGCCGACCGGCAAGGCCAGCGCCTCGCTGCTCCTCGGGCTGGTCTCCATGCGCTGGAGCTCCGACGCTCCATGCCGCGCCTGAAGGTGGTCGCGAGCTCGCCTGGTAGGGACCACAGCCGCGGAGCCATGGCTTCCCTGGCTGAAATGAGGGCGGGGGCCGCCCTAATTTTATCCAAGGAAGGTCTCGGGTGCCGGAGATAAGGAGGGGAATGGCTACGAGGAGGATGGAGCTGCAGGGATAGACGACGGCCTTCTCGGCTGTTGATGGCAATGGGAACTCCAAGGGCAAGAGGAGGGGCTTGGGAGCCGAGGGAGAGCTTGGGGGGGGGGCTACTTATACCCACAGGAGGGCTCTAGCGTCCTTGGGCAACAAGAAATGAAGGAAGAAGACAACAGAGTCATGGACATGCGCTATTCCTTGACGGTGAGGGCACCTAGAGGAAAATTTTGGAGGGGGCGAGGGGTCCAAGGCGAGTGCGATGACACTACGAAGCTGCTGGACATGGAGAGGTGGCAAGGGTGCGGGGGAACAGACGAGAACATAGGGGTCTACCTGCCAGAGTGCGGGCATGGCATGCCATATGCATGGTCATTGCGTGAACGCGACGGTGACACGCGCTCTGACCAGCCAGACCATGTCTAGGCGATAGGGCATTCACCACTAAGCACCAAGGAGCCAAAGAACAAACACATGAATAAAGGATATGACCACATGAAGCAAAATGACACTCGAAGAGCAAAGTGTTTGCACTGTGGTGGGGGAGATGCAAGTGGGGATAGATGTTGAGCTTTGAATGAACTTGATCAACCACTAAAGTGACCATCTTGGCCAAATTTGAGCTCAAAAGGAGATGCCTAGCTAGTACTTGCTTAACAAAGTACCCCGCTCGCCAAAAATACAAATCAAGAAGAGGCACTCAGATGCTGCTTGGATTGAGTTGATATTTGGGGGAGATGAATTATTTGGGCATATAAACTCACTACAAAAACTGCATATCAACTAGATACACCGAAATAGTATTCCTTCACAATGCATCTCTGTGGATAGAAACTAAGAAAAATTCTACAGGGAAAATGTCTAGATGAAATGATCCCAAATTGCGAGGAGGCAATATGTATGGGAAGGAGAAGGTCCTGCTAAATTTTCAGCAATAGTGAAGCAATATAAAGTATAGTTGCTTCACAAAGTGAAAGTCTATCCAGAAACTAAGATTTGATGCTCGGCTCACATGGATGAATGGGAAATGCTCACATTTGGAGGAGAGTTGTTATTGCAGCATATGAAGATCATGTCCAAATTTCAAATCATTTAAATATTCCTAGCTACCTCCTTCACAAAGTCCCTTTGAGGCCAGAAAGTTTGGAAAATAGCTCACGAAAATTTATTAGACAAATCATGTTGAATTTTGGCATGATGCCCTAATATGGATAGGAAAGAGTCCACAAAAATTTGGAGGGCAAACAAGAATCAATAAATTACATTTCCTTCACAAAGTGTCATTCTGGACATAATAGGAAAATAATTCTCGTGAATTATTTTTTAACTAGGCAAGGAACGATTTTGACATACTTGAGAAATATATGACCCAATCAATTTATGTTAACTATTTGGGAATTTTTTAAGAGACAGAAATATAGGTCGCTTCATAGCCTAGAGCAAAAAGAATTATTCCTTTAGTAGAAAAAGGAATATTTCCACCAAAAAGAATTTAGCTAAGGGCTAAGATGGAAAATGACATGGTCATGGGAAAGATATGAGAATGACAAACCACTTTGAAGACTAGGAAGAGATGATATTCCCAAGTTTCTAGACCATAGAGCCACAGAAAAACAATTTCAAATAAAATCTTAAAGAAATTCAAAAGAAAAATAATGGGCCAAAAACCAGGGTGTGACAAACCTTTCCTCCTTAAAGAGATGTCGTCCTCGGGATTTGGTTGCTCACAGAACAAGTATGAATATTTTGACTTAAGGATACCGTTCCAACTCAGGTATCCTTTTCCTTATATGATGTTCACATATAGTTCTTCATACGATTTGACTGTCTTGCTCCGGGGTGGTTTGTTTCACTGTATCCGTATTCTGATCAGTATTACCTCACATGTTCATGCTTATATTGTCTCCAATTACTTTCATATCTATTGGCTTAGCTTAGCGTGATAGATTACCGTGACTGAGATATATCTCCTTCTCACAAGTCCGATAGTGATTTTTCAATGATGTGGCATCCAACACTTACAACATTCCATGGAGTTGTGAACAAATTTTCTCAGGGTACACCACATATTTTATTCCTTGCATTGGGTCGCCGAAATAGACGCATGTCCCCCGAGTTCAAAACAGTGTTGCGGATCATAGTCATTCTCCTAACGGAGTCTGACTTCTTGCATGGATTCCTTAATCATCTTGGATGGCTCCACTATCTTGAGTATCAGGTCCGTGCCAAAGGTTTGATGTAGTGTGTCATGACTAGTATAAAGGAGTACGACCTTATAATGAAAGCATCTCGGCACTTGACGAACGTTATTCCTGACAGAAGAGTCTTGCTTATGGCAGGCTCTCCTTTAAATGATTCCCATATGCGAGGGCGCATGCTTTAAGACTGTTGTTGAGCATTCTGCTTTTTCATCTTGTCGGTATATCCATGTGGATAGTAGGCTGTGTCATGCTTTAAAACGGTCACTCAAGTCTATCTGTTGAGCACGCCTTTGGTTTGACATGAGATGCTTGGGTATCCGATACTCACAATTCTGAGCATACCATTTGGCTGAGTGGGTTGCCTTGGTATGAGGTCCTTACCAAAACGGAGTAGACTCCTTAGGTGTATAATCATGGTGATCGATACCGAACCTGACTATCCTGGGTATCTGTACCATGTTGGTCATGCAACAAGCATTCTATCGGTATTGTCGGTCTTGCTCCTTCATTATTGTTTTCTTTGTCTGGACCCTTTTGCTGAAGGAGCTTGTCCGTATATATATATACACACATACATACATACATACATACATACATAAACGCTATTCTGATCGTGGGATGAGAATAAATTCTGATCCCAAGCTGACTCGTCCCAGCAGTAGTAGTTGAACTTCCCCGGGTGCTCGTTTGAACTTCCGTGAAAAGTGTTCAAATGCGGCTTGCGAAATACCGTTGAAAGCTATGGACACCCTGGTAACGGCCTAGGTTGATTTTTATAAAATGTTTACGGTTTAAGAGCAGTTTTGAAAACCGTGTTTGTTAATACAAAAAAACGTAAATTGTCTTTTTGATCGTATTTCGACAACATTTGTCGGAATGAGGCAAATGAGATGCGTTGAATAGCTACTAACAATCCCCTCATTTATACGTTGAAAGTTTTTCCAAATTCCCTACGGCTAAAGAGGAAATTCAAAAATGGTGGAATTTCTGAAACCGAACAGCCGGGTTCGTATTTTGGGGTTAATTTGAAAACGGCTAGTCCGATCTACGCAAATGATATGGCGTTGGAAATCTTATGAAAATGCTCAGTTTTTCATACGAAAAGTTTCTTCCAATTATTTATGATTTAAAAGTAATTTAGGAAATGGCACAAGGTGTCCCGAGTTTGAATTTTTGCGTTAATTTCTCAATGGTTTCTCAGAATGGAGCAAATGATATGGCATTCAAAAGCTTGAACAAATATGAAAATTTTATATGTAGATTGTTTTTCCAATACCGTACAGTTTTAAGTCAGTAATAAAAATGGCTAAAAATGTTTTTTGGTCGTAGTTTTTACAAACTTTGTCAGAATGGGGCAAGGAATATACCATTTAAAAGCTACGAAAAATGTGAAACTTTTTCATGTAGATGGGTTTCTCTGATTCCTAGCTGTTTTCAAGCAGTTTCAAAAATTGTGAAATCATGCGTTGTGCCTTTATTTCGAAACACGTCCTTAAAAAATGACGGCGTGAAGAGCTTGACTTTCTCGCCATGTCCACTAGAACTTCACTCTGTTTTCCACATGCTTTTTTTGCTCGTAACACTCCATCCACTCAACGGAATCGAGCAAATGGTAGACCAACAAAAAGTTGTTGTATACACGCATCTTTTCCGTGTTGATGCGTTTTCATACTAGCGATGGTTTTAAAAGATTTTCATACGACATTCATGCATTGTAGTAGTTGACCTTCCAGAGGTGCTTGATTGAACTTTTGTTAAAAGTGTTCAAATGGGGCTTGCGATATACCGTTTGAAAGCTATGGACACCCTGGTAATAGCCTAGGCTGAATTTTTGTCAAAAAGTTCACGATTTAGGAGCAGTTTTGGAAACATTTTTGTTCATACCAAAAAACGTGAATCATATTTTCGAAACTATTTCTAAAACGTTTGTTGGAATGAGGAAAATGAGATGGCGTTGAATAGCTGCTGCAAATCCCCTAATTTCATACGTTGAAAGTTTTTCTGAATTCCCTACGGTTATAGAGGAAATTCAAAAATGGCGGAATTTGTGAAACCGAACAACTCGATTCGTATTTCGGGGTTAATTTGAAAATGGCTAGTCTGATTGATGCAAATGATATGGCGTTGGAATACCTATGAAAATGCGCGTTTTTTCATATAAAAAGTTTCTTCCAACTATGGACGGTTTAAAAGTAACTTGGAAAACGACATAAGCTATACCGAGTTTGTATTTTCGCATTAATTTCTCAATGGTTTCTCATAATGGAGAAAATGATATGGCATTGGAAAGCTTGAAAAAATGTGAAACTTTTATATGTATATTGTTTTTTCCAATTCCTTACAGTTTTATGATAGTTTTAAAAACGGCTAAACACGTTTTTTGGTCGTAGTTTTTACAAACTTTATCGAAATGGGGGAAATAATATACCGTTCAAAAGCTACGGAAAATGTGAAACATTTTCATGTAGATAGTTTTATCTGATTCGCAGCTGTTTTCAAGAAATCTCGAAAACAGCGAGATCATTTGTTCTCCCTTTATCGCGAAACAAAGCCTTCAAAAATACACCGCGTGAAGAACTTGATCCTCTCGTCATGTTCACTTGAACTTCACTCTTTTTTATTTTGGGTTGCTTTAGAGGACAAACTACTCCATTATTTTATTTTGACCTTCTTAGCTTTTTTATTTGAACTTTTCATTTCAATCTGTAGTAACGAGAAAAAAAATCTGTTTTTTTCATAAACTTTGAACTTCTATGCTATTTTAATTTGAACTTCACATTTTTTTTATTTTTTGAGTCAAGAATTCTTTTTTATTTGTAAATAAACATCGAATTTGAATGTTTTCTAATTTGAACTTCATAGTTGTTCCTTTAATAACGATGGATATTTAAATTATTTAAAAACGGTAAAATCCTATATTTCTAATAAACATAGAACCCCTATGTTATTTTGGTTTGAACTTCTAGCTTTTTAGAAAAGGGAAATTTCTATTTAAACTTGTTAGTTGTTCATTCTTTTAATTTGAACTTCTTCATTTTGTTCTTTAGTAACGAGAGAAAAATCTGAGTTTTTTATAACATTCTAACGTATTTGTTATTTTAGTTGGATCTTCTTAGAAAAAATATGGTTTTTAAATATGCATCAAACCAACTTTTTAAAATTGAACTTCATACTTCTATTTCTTCCTTGAAACTGAAATAATTTGAGTTTGTGTTTACATCGAACAACACTGTTATTTTTTATTTGTACTTCTAGATTTTATTGTTTAGTGACAAGTAAAATCTGAGTTTTTATAAACATCGAACTATCCATTTTTGTAATTTGGACTCATTGGTTTATTTGTTGTAGTAACGGAAAAATCCTAGGTTTGTAATAAATATTGAACCGACCCGTTCTTTAAATCTGAACTTCTAGAGTTTTTTTTAGTAATGGTGAAACCCGACTTTCATATAAATTTTGAACTATTTTTTTTAAAAAATTACCTTCTTGGGTTTGTAATAAACATTGAACTTCTTCGTTCTTTAAATTCGAACGCCAAGGTTGCCCATAAACGATGGAAATCCACTTTTTTCTATAAATGTTGAACTCCTCTATATTTTGAGTTTCAACTTCTTGGTTTATTATTTAGTAAAATGGGAGAAAATCCGTGTGTTGTAATAAACATTGAATCGCAGAAGAAAGAAAACCACTCCACGCAAGGCATGAGAGATGTTAGAAACTGACCATCAAAGTGGCAAATGTATGGCGAGAAAAAAAGAAAGCATGTGTGCCTAACATCAGCCTCAATGGTGGGAACAAGCAAACACAACCTATCATTTTCACCGGAACCAAGCATAGCAGCTGAAAGACATTTTCACTGTTGTTGGTGAGGTTGTCGGGCTACGGAAAAAGGTGGATACAAAGGGTAGTGAGCATATTTCCATCTGGGTCTTGTTCCAAATGGCTCACTGTCCTTTGTTGTCGGGTGGTGGGGGGTCAGAGATATGGTGGTCGATGCAATCATGCACCGCGGGATGTGTGCAAGCGGGACTTCTTGAACTATGAACACATAGCAACTTGAACTTCTGTTTTGTTGGGAAATTATTTTCTGAACTTTTTAGTAACCAGTAGCACAAATCCACGGTATTTTAGATGAAGCAACACATGAGTTCAGTTAGTTTATCTAAACTTTTCCAAATACAACGAGCCAAGAGCAGACCAATGGACGAGCGGCCGCTCTCTACTGTCACAACAGGGAGGGAAGTAGCCACTAGCCACACCGAGTGGTTGCCGACGACCCATAAAGCCTCGTTTGGTTAGGGGGATTGGGGAGGTTTTGAGAGGGAGGGATTTCAGGGGATTGGATGAATCCCTTTGTTTCACCCAATCCTTTCAAATCCCCGGGGTTTTGCTTTCACTAGGCCTCCGAAGAGGGTTTTGAAACACATGGATAGGAAGGGATTGAAGGGGAACGGAGGGGATTGGGCTAAGCAAACCCCTCCTATCAAATGGGTGCGCGAGGATCTGTGGGGTTTCTAGAAACCCCGGGGATTTTCCTCTCAAACCCTCCCCAATCCCCCTCGTTTGGTTAGCGGGGATTGGAGAGGGAGGGATTTCAGTGGATTGGGTGAATCCCTTTGTTTCACCCAATCCTCTCAAATCCCCGGGGTTTTACTTCCACTAGGCCTCTGTCGTGGGTATAAGCCTGACAGTAGATGTGTAGGGTACGAATGGGATGGGCAGAGTCCTAGCTACGGCGAGGTTCTATGAGTTCAGGCCCCTCTGCGGTGGAGGTAACAACCCTACATCTCAGTGCTCTCGGAGCTTGTTACCGAGTGTGATATGGAGTACAAAGATTTGCTAACCCTTTGACCAGTGGGGGAGGGCGGCTTATATAGAGTGCGCTGCCCTCCACAACGGTTCTGACTCAGGGGTGGAGTAGTGGCGATTGAATGCATACATTACAGGTAACGTATGCTCTAAATGCTAGTAAATGCACCCGGAAACGTACGGCAGTTTCCCTCCGGAGAGGTTACGACGTACCGATTGTATCCAGTCGGTGAGCCTGGTGTCCTCCGAATGCTAGTTACCGACTCGATGATTCAGGGCCTGTTACCGACTGGATGATGGGGATACCTTAATTCAGTCGGGGCAGACTTAAGGTCCTGTCCTTTGTGTGGGGTAGTCCTTGGGTAGGACATGTAGGGCAGGCCTATGACCCTACCCTAGGACTATGACCCCATCATTAGTCCCCGAATGGATTGGGGTTGAAACGTAGAAGCAGTGCTCGAGGTTCAGATCCGACTGGACTAGGTTCGGCTTGGGCGTTGCTTGCCTCTATCCATTTTATCTCTCCTGACCAATGATCCGAGTGGAGGTGTTTTGCGAAACAGACTGTCGGGAACCGAGTGCTTTCACGGCATCTTTTGGTGCGACCGGTCAACAGACAGCGGCGGATTTTCCGGGATCTCAAATTTCGGGTTCCGTGCGCTTAGCGGGGACGACGTCAGTGCGCTCGAGTCGCGTGTGACTCCTCGATCCTCGCGCCTTCAACTCCTCCATTGATATCGCCGCGGCTAGTTGGGCAGATAAGATTTCGGGCCCGCTCGCCAGCGACCCAGTCGGTGCTCTATTTAACTCTGGGTGACGTGACCCTTCGGTTACGCTCGCCGAATCCTTTGCTCTTGCCTGCTCCGTCTTCCTCGCCACCTCCTGCGCTCATACACCCTTTTCTTCCCCTCCTTCTCGAGAGCTCACCGTCGCCGCCATGACCAAAGGTCAGACCAGCAAGATGGAGGCGAGGAAGAAGAAGAACAAGGCGGCGGCTGCTCAGCGGCGGCAGCGGCCGTTGCCGGCGGGGTGGATCCAGGGAGACTTTCTCCCCTCCACGGTGACGGAGGGGGACCTGCTGGAGCTGGTAGAGCACGGCCTGCTCGTGCATAAGTCCTGGAGGCTGCCGGCGGACGACGAGGTCGAGCCGGCGCCACGGGAGGGGGAGCGCGTCTTGCTCCTCAGCCATGTTCACAGAGGTTTCTCTCTGCCCCCGCATCTCTTCTTCAAAGGCATCATGAATCATTTTGGTGCTCAACTCCATCACTTCCCTCTGAATGCCATCGCCCATCTTTCTGCCTTCATTGTTTTGTGCGAGTGCTTTATTTGTTGTCCCCCCCATTGGGGTTTATTCAAACACATCTTCTCTGCCCGCTCCCAAACTATAAAACGTCTTAGTCAGTCAGACGACAAGACGCATCTCCTCCAGCTCTGTGGAGGTTTAGGGTTCCAGAAGAAGAGTCGGAGCAGCTACCCTGCTCTCCAGTTGAGCGAGTCGGTTAGGAACTGGCAGTCGACGTGGTTCTACTGCCAGGACATAGCCTGTCCGAATGCGTCGACTGGGCTGCCTCCGTTTAGTCTAGACCGTCTTGCCCCGCCCAAGCAACTCGCGCTCTCGAAAGCCGAGAAGAACGATATCCAGCCTTTGGTCGAGGCGCTCGTGGATGTTGTCAGGAGGGGGGTCACCGGTATTGACCTGCAGGAAGTCTTCATCGGTCGGCAAATCCAGCCTCTAGAGGCCCGCGACCACGCTATGTGGCACTACACAGGGCCCGAGGATTCCACTCGGACCAACGTGGAGGGCATACTCGAGGAGAAGGTGATCTCGTGGGTGCTCCAAATCACGGGTCCCTGTGAGAACCCCAAAGGAGCCCGCCGAGTGACGCCTTACAGTGCGGACAACCCTCCACCGAATCAGGTGAGTAGCATTAGCCGAGTGCATTGAACTGTCTTGATTCTAGTCGTTTATTTATATCTCCGTGTGATGCTTAACGTTTCCGACTGAACCTCATGCAGGAGTGGACCAACTGGTCCTCCCTCGTCTCGAACGGGAATCCGGAGGAGGAGGAAGAAGAAGCCAGCCAGGAGGGGAGCGTGGAGAGCGCCGAATACGTCTCCGACAGCGGGGAGTCGGAGGAGGAAGACAGCGAGGAAGAGGAAGAGGATGAAGAGCCAGACTCGCCACCTCCGCGGCCAGAGCATCGGAGTAAGCATCGGCATGAGCCTGCCGTCCCTTCAGCTCCTCCTGCATCGTCGAGTGCTCCGCCTGCTGCCCCGGCGGTACCGAGTGTTCGGGGCACCAAGAGGGCCAGGAACGCAGCCGCTGAACTTGCAGGCCAGTACTCCAGGGCGCCCAAGCCGAGTGGGCCCAAACCTCGGAAGGCTCTGCCGCGGATGAGGATGGCCATCCCCGTCACCTCCACGTAAGTGAATCTAACTTTCGGCTCTTTCTGTTGACCGAGTGAACTCTCGCTTTACAAGTCGAATGGACTTCACTCGACAGGGTTGCCACTTCTGCGACCTCGCCGGCCCGCCAAGGGGACGACCCCATGGACAAGGACAACGTCGTTTCGTCCCAGCCAGGTATGTTGTGGGAGAGTTGGGTATTTTATTCCTGTAGACTGCGCCATCCTTTTCTTTTTCTGAGGCGCCGTGTTTTTCGACTTGTGAGGGGCGACTTGTCTGGACGGGGACGACAAGGGGAGAGCCGACCCGGCCGTGGAGCCTGTCGTGGAGCCTGCCCCTGAGGCTGCTCCTCCTGCTGCCGCCCCTGCCGCCGATGCTCCACCGACCGAAGTGCCTCCACCGACTGAACCGGTGCCGGTGGGTGAGGAACCGACTGGGGCGAACCTTGGGATGCCCCAGGAACTTCCCACGATTCCCGGTTCGTCGAATGCTGAATTTAGCATTCGGTGTGTCCCAGAGGAGCAGGTGGGAGCGGCCAAGGGGGCCATGATCCAGGCGGAGCTGATGGCCGGAGAGGCCAAGAGGGCTTATGACTCCGTTGCGGCTTTGTATCGGCGGAGCTTGGAGCTGCGTGATGACATCCGAGTAAGTAGTCTAGTAAGTACTTACTTTTCTTCTGTAACCCACTGGGTGTTGTCTACTGTTTGCAATGGGTTCACTCCGAGTGAACCTAGTGGGTGTAGTCCCCGAGACTTCTGTCGAGTGCTTGCACCGACAGTTGTCTTTATACATTTGGTCTTTAGTTTGGTTGTGTCCGTAGACAAGATTTCCGAGTGCGAGTCTTATTGCAGTCGGAGCGCTCTTGCGGTAAGAGTCTCCGAGAGTAAGTTGCATGCAGGTGGAGTAGTATTAGCCCCTGAGGCGTAGGTGAAAACATGCATCTCAATAGGGCGGGCCTGCTTGAAGTGCATGCCAGTGGGGTCACTCTTAGTGAACCCACTGGGTGTAGTCCCCGAGACGCTGTCGACTGCTTGCGTCGGCAGGGGTCTGAAGAACTTAGCCTGTGAACTGATAAACTTGCTGATTACCCTTTGTTTCTTGGTGCAGAAAACTTATGAAATGGGAACTGCTTATGAAACCTTGAGAGCGGAGAGGAACCAGTATGCTGGTGAACTGGAAGCTGCAATGCTCGCCATGGCCGGCATGAAGGACGCGCTGGAAGTTCGAGAGAAGTCCTTGGAGGAGGCGCTGGAGGCAAATAGGGTGTTGGTGGCGGAGGTGGAGAGACTGAAGAAACAGAGGACTGAACTCCACAATCAAATGGCTGTTCGGAACAAACGATGGACAGCTCAGGAGAAGTATGTCAATGACTGGGCTGTCCAGATGATGACTCGTCTGGCTGGTAAGTCTTATGCTTTGTCGAGTGGTTGTACCGTGTGACGAATACTCGGTTTTTACTGCCTGTTTGCTCGTTTGGTTCAGACTTTTGCGGTGACGCCGAAGCTGAAGCGGCGGCTGTGGAGCGGTCCATGAAGGACAATGTGCCACTCGGCGAGGACGCTAACCGGGACCTGCTCCGGGCGCATATCCGCGTAGGCAAAGTGGGTCCTTTCATCAGCCGAGTGAAAGAAGTCATCGGCCGCATTGACAAGGAGCTTTGGCCGGAAGACGAGTCGCGGCAGGAGATGGAGACTCTGTTGGGGCGACTGGAGGAGATTCTGGACCGAGTGCAATCCTGGAACAAATCGGCAGCGCGTTGCGGTGCTGACGTTGCGCTGTCCTTGGTCCGAGTCCATTGCAAGGAGGTGCGGGAAGATAAGCTGAAAGCATTGAAGGTCGTCAACACGAAGAAGCTTCGATTCGAAGACTTCATGGAGACGTTCCTTGAGACTGCTACCCGCATCGCTGATGGAATCGACTTGGACACTTTTGTGGAGCCCTCCAGTCCTGAGGCCGGCCCAGCTGACGCGTGAGCAAACTTTATCCTCGGTATGCCGAGTGTTTACCTGTAAGATACTCTGGCCACTTCTGTTGGCCGTCATACTTTTAAATCGGTGCGGGTAATCTTGATCCGCACTGAGTCAGCTATCGTTTATGAACTTATGTTGTCGGAATGAAAACATTTAGTCTTTTGTTGAAATGTTGTTCTGAGTGCAACACTTAGTGCGTACTCGGAGAATATTAAGACTTAGGTGATTCTTGTTCACGTCTAAGTCCCCGAGTGCGACTTGTAGTGCACACTCGGAGGAGATTAAGACTTAGATGATTCAGGATCGCAGCTAAGTCCCCGAGTGTAACGTATAGTTCACACTCGGAGGAAGTTATTACTTAGGTGATTCTTGATCACAGCTAAGTCTGCGAGTGCGACGTATAGTGCACACTCGGAGGAGGTTAGTACTTAGGCGATTCAGGATCGCAGCTAAGTCCCCGAGTGCGACGTATAGTGCACACTCGGAGGGAGTTATTACTTAGGTGATTCGTGATCACAGCTAAGTCCCCGAATGCGACGTATAGTGCACACTCGAAGGAAGTTAGTACTTAGGTGATTCTTGATCACAGCTAAGTCTCCGAGTGTGACGTATAGTGCACACTCGGAGGAAGTTATTACTTAGGCAATTCAGGATCGCGGCTAAGTCCCCGAGTGCGACGTATAGTGCACACTCGAAGGAAGTTATTACTTAGGTGATTCTTGATCACTGCTAAGTCCCCGAGTGTGACATATAGTGCACACTTGGAGGAAGTGAGTACTTAGGCGATGCAGGATCGCGGCTAAGTCCCCGAGTGCGACGTATAGTGCACACTCGAAGGAAGTTATTACTTAGGTGATTCTTGATCACAGCTAAGTCTCCGAGTGTGACGTATAGTGCACACTCGGAGGAGGTGCGTACTTAGGTGATTCTTGATCACAGCTAAGTCCCCGAGTGTGACGTACAGTGCACACTCGGAGGAAGTGGGTACTTAGGTGATTCTTGATCACAGCTAAGTCCCCGAGTGCGACGTATAGTGCACACTCGGAGGAGGTTAGTACTTAGGCGATTCAGGATCGCAGCTAAGTCCCCGAGTGTGACGTATAGTGCACACTCGGAGGAGGTTAATAGTTAGGCGATTCAGGATCGCAGCTAAGTCCCTGAGTGTGACATATAGTGCACACTCGGAGGAAGTGAGTACTTAGGCGATGCAGGATCGCGGCTAAGTCCCCGAGTGCGACGTATAGTGCACACTCGAAGGAAGTTAGTACTTAGGCGATGCAGGATCGCAACTAAGTCCCCGAGTGCGACGTATAGTGCACACTCGGAGGAAGTGCGTACTTCGGTGATTCTTGATCACAGCTAAGTCCCCGAGTGCGACGTATAGTGCACACTCGGA
Source organism: Hordeum vulgare subsp. vulgare (assembly GCF_904849725.1). Lineage (NCBI taxonomy): Eukaryota > Viridiplantae > Streptophyta > Magnoliopsida > Poales > Poaceae > Hordeum > Hordeum vulgare. The sequence goes on along the minus strand of NC_058521.1, from coordinate 278,355,142 downwards.
GGAGGTTAGTACTTAGGCGATTCAGGATCGCAGCTAAGTCCCCGAATGTGACGTATAGTGCACACTCGGAGGAGGTTAATACTTAGGCGATTCAGGATCGCAGCTAAGTCCCCGAGTGTGACATATAGTGCACACTCGGAGGAAGTGAGTACTTAGGCGATGCAGGATCGCGGCTAAGTCCCCGAGTGCGACGTATAGTGCACACTCGAAGGAAGTTAGTACTTAGGCGATGCAGGATCGCAGCTAAGTCCCCAAGTGTGACGTATAGTGCACACTCGGAGGAAGTTAGTACTTAGGCGATGCAGGATCGCAGCTAAGTTTTTTTTGTGTGTGTGACCGTAGTCTGCAACCGCGGAAGAACTCTGAATCTGCAAAAGACTGAATCTGCTGTATATTATTTCTTCAAACTTGTTCGTTACACTGCTTCAGTCGGCGCTCACGTATAAAAACGCTTGAGGAGATCCCCGTTCCATGCGCGCAGCTCGTCTGTCTCCCTCTGAATGTTGGATAGTCTGTATGCTCCGTTGTTCAGCACCTTGGAGACGATGAAAGGCCCCTCCCAGGCCGGAGCCAACTTGTGAGGTCTTTGCTGATCCACTCAGAGCACTAAATCGCCTGCTTGGAACGTGCGGCTCCTGACATGACGTGCATGAAAGCGTCGCAGATCTTGTTGGTAAATTGTTGAACGAGTGAGTGCCATCTCACGTTCCTCCTCCAGAAGATCGACTCCATCTTGCCTTGCTTGTTCCGCTTCGGCTTCGGAGAAGAGTTCGACTCGCAGGGCATTGTGAAGCAGGTCACTCGGAAGGACCGCTTCTGCTCCATAGACGAGGAAGAACGGCGACCGCCCCGTCGATCGGTTTGGAGTGGTGCGGAGGCCCCAAAGTACTGAAGGTAACTCGGTGACCCATGCTCCAGCAGCATGTCCTACCTCTCGCAAGAGTCGAGGCTTCAAACCTTGAAGGATAAGTCCATTCGCACGCTCAGCTTGTCCATTGGATTGCGGATGTGCTACGGAAGCAAAATCCACTCGGATACCCTGACTCGCATAGAAACCTTTGAATCTGTCCGAGTCGAAGTTTGTCCCATTGTCCATGATTATGCTGTGAGGCAGTCCGAATCTGGAGATGATGTCCCTGACAAACTTAACCGCTGTGGAGGCGTCGAGTTTCTTGATGGGCTTGGCTTCTATCCATTTTGTAAACTTGTCGACTGCGACCAACAGATGTGTGTAGCCTCCTTGGCCTGTCTTGAATGGTTCGACTGTGTCTAATCCCCAAACTGCAAATGGCCACACAAGTGGGATTGTCTTTAGCGCAGATGTTGGCTTGTGGGACTTGTTGGAGTAGAACTGACAGCCTTCACATCGGTCGACCATAGCTTTGGCCATCTCGTTAGCCTGCAGCCAGAAGAATCCAGCTCTGAACGCCTTGGCGACCATTGCTCTCGAAGAAGCGTGATGGACGCAGGTTCCCGAGTGGATATCCTCTAGGATCAACTGTCCTTCCTCTGGGGAAATGCAACGTTGTAGGACGCCTGAAACACACTCCTTGTACAATTGACCGTCAATGACAGTGAATGCCTTCGACCTGCGAACTATTTGCCGGGCTTGGACTTCATCTTCTGGAAGTTCTCGTCTCAGGATATATGCCATGACCGGCACAGTCCAATCGGGAATGACTACCAGAATCTCTGTGACCAGATCAACCACAGCAGGCACATCAACTTCAGTCGGATCGGTTGTGCTCTTGGGTTGTACTGGTTCTTCCATGAAGGGATCTTCTTTAACTGAAGGAAGATGAAGGTGCTCAAGGCAGATATCACTCGGGACTGGTCTCCGAGTGGATCCGAGTTTCGCCAACTCGTGAGCTGCTTGGTTCTTCAGTCTTGGAACATGATGAAGTTCTAGACCTTCAAACTTCTTCTCCAGCTTCCTGACTGCATTGCAGTATGTTGTCATGGTGGGGTTCCTTACGTCCCACTCTTTCATCACTTGATTGACCACCAAATCCGAATCGCCGTAGACCATCAGGCGACGGACGCCGAGTGAGATGGCCATGCGCAATCCGTAGAGGAGAGCTTCATACTCTGCCTCGTTGTTGGAGGAATCAAAGTGTATCTGGAGCACGTACTTGAGCTTGTCGCCTTTGGGTGATATGATCACAACACCAGCGCCGGATCCATTCAACATCTTAGACCCATCGAAGAACATTGTCCAATGAGCCGAGTAGATGTGAGTCGGTTGCTATTGTTCTACCCATTTTGCTATAAAGTCAGCCAGGGCCTGAGACTTAATAGCTTTCTTGGCCTCGAACTTGATGTCATAGTATAGCATCTCCATTGCCCACTTCGCCACTCGGCCTGACGCGTCTCGATTGTGGAGAATTTCCGACAAAGGAGCATCAGAAACGACAGATACCGAGTGGTCTTGGAAATAATGGGCCACCTTCTTCGCAGTCATATAGATCCCATAGATAAGCTTCTGATAATGGGGATACCTCTGCTTGGAAGGGGTCAGGACTTCGGAGACGTAGTACCCTGGCCGCTGAACTTTGTATGCTTTGCCTTCTTCTTCTCGCTCGACTGTAAGAACAGTACTGACGACTTGATTTGTAGCCGCGATATATAGAAGAAGGGGCTCTTTACTAAGCGGAGCAGTAAGAACCGGCTGGGTGGAAAGTAGGACTTTGAGGTCGTCGAATGCGACTTGGGCTTCGTCTGTCCACTCGAAGGTATCTGACTTCTTCATGAGTCGGTACAAAGGAAGTGCTTTTTCGCCGAGTCGACTGATGAACCTGCTCAAAGCCGCTAGGCAACCTGTGAGCCGTTGAACATCGTGTATTCTGACCGGCCTATCCATTCGGACGATGGTCCCGATCTTTTCGGGGTTAACATCGATCCCTCGTTCGGAAACGAAGAAACCGAGTAACTTTCCGCTGGGAACACCGAATGAACATTTGGCTGGGTTTAGCTTGATATCGTACCTACGAAGGTTGGCGAATGTTTCTGCCAAGTTAGTCAGCAGGTCGGAACCTTTGCATGACTTGACGACGATATCATCCATGTATGCCTCCACATTGCGACCGATCTGGTCGAGGAGACATTTTTGAATCATGCGCATAAAGGTAGCTCCTGCATTCTTCAGACCGAAAGGCATAGTGATGTAGCAGAAGCACCCAAACGGGGTGATGAAGGCTGTTTTCAACTCATCGGGACCATACAGATGGATCTGATGATAACCCGAGTAGGCATCAAGGAATGACAAACGCTCGCATTCCGCAGTCGAATCGACAATTTGATCTATGCGGGGGAGCGGAAAATGGTCTTTCGGGCAGACCTTATTTAGGTGCTTGAAGTCAATGCACATTCGGAGTGACTTGTCCTTCTTGGGCACCATGACGACATTGGCGAGCCACTCGGAGTGGTGAACCTCGCGAATGAAGTTGGCAGCCAGCAGCTTGGCCATCTCTTCTCTAATTGCCTTCCTCTTGTGAGCGGTGGACCGACGCAGGCGCTCTCGGACGGGCCGAGCGACGGGATCCACATGCAGTCGGTGCTCAGCCAACTCCCTGGGTACACCCGGCATGTCAGAAGGTTTCCATGCGAAGATGTCCCAGTTCTCACGGAGGAATTGGGTGAGCTCGACTTCCTATTTAGGATCGAGGGTGGTGGAGATGTTTGTCGGGGCGACAGACTCGTCCGTCGGGTGGATGCTGACCTTCTTAGTTTCTCCCGCCGATTGGAACGCGGACTCAGAAGATGGCTTCTTTGAGCGCATTAAGTCGGCAGGGTCGACTGTCTCTTGTATTCTTCGAGCTCGAGTACAACCATCTGCTGGTCGGCGATCCTTGATCCCTCTTGCAGACACTCCTCGGCTCGCTGACGGTTGCCGGTGATGGTGATAACGCCTTTTGGACCTGGCATCTTCAACTTCAAGTACACATAGCACGGGCGTGCCATGAAACTCATATACGCCGGGCGGCCCAGAATTGCATGGTAAGCGCTCTGGAAATCCACCACCTCGAATGTGAGCTTCTCCTTGCGAAAGTTTTTGTCGGAGCCGAAAGTGACGTCCAACGCGATCTGACCGAGTGACTTGGCCTTCCGCCCGGGGACGACTCCGTGGAACTGCATATTGCTCTCGCTGAGTCTGGACATCGGAATGCCCATTCCCTTGAGGGTGTCGGTGTACATGATGTTCAGTCTGCTACCGCCATCCATGAGGACTTTGCGCAGTCGGACTCCTTCCACCACCGGGTCGACGACCAAAGCCTGTCTTCCTGGAGTGGGGACATGCGTTGGATGATCCAACTGATCAAAGGTGATCGCAGTCTGAGACCATTTCAGAAACTTGGGAGCAGTCGGAACGGCCATGTTGACCTCTCTGTTCACCAATTTCAGACGACTCTTGCTTTCGATGTCCGCAAAAATCATGAGGGTTGCACGGACTTGGGGGAACGGATCCTCCTTATCCTCCTCATCTTGCTCAGGATTCTTCTCACTCGGTTGTCCTTCACTGAACCGCTGGATCAGGAGACGACACTACCGAGTGGTATGCTTCGCGTATATGGGATTGCCTTCTTCGTCCATTTTCGTGTGAATTGGACAAGGCTGATCCAGGATGGGATTGTTGAACGGCTTCTTCTTGGGGGTAGACTGCGCTTTCCCTTTGCCCTTGAACTTGGCGCTGGTCACAGCTGCAGCTTCTGCCTGCGGAGTGGGTGGAACTTTCTGTTTCTGCTTCCAAGTTTTACCTCCGTCGGCATCGCCCGACTGTCTTGTGTTTGCCGCTCCGGATGCGGTCTTCTTCCTCGCCATTTGCATAACGAGCTGCTATCTCCATCATCTTGCTCATGGAGATGTCGCCCGTCCAGCCGAACTTTAGGTACAGTTCTCTGTACCGTACGCCTGCCTTGAATGCACAGACTGCTTGATGCTCGGTGAAGTTCTCCACCATGTGGTAGAGAGTTGTCCATCGCTGGATGAAGTCGCGCAAGGGCCCATTCGGCTTCTGGACACAGTGCTGAAGCTCCACAAGGCCTGCAGGGCGTTTGCACGTCCCTTCGAAGGTCCTGATGAACACTCGGGCCAGATCTGCCCAACTGTAAATGCTTGAGGGGGCCAACTGGTTCAGCCAAGCTCGCGCCGAGCCGTCGAGCATCAGAGGGAGGTGCTTCATAGCGACATGGTCATCCCCTCCTCCGATCTGGACTGCCACTCGGTAGTCGTCTAGCCATGTTTCAGGCTTGGATTCCCCCGTAAATTTACCGATTCCCGCTGCCAACCGGAAGTTGGGCGGGATGTCAGCCGAGCGGATGGCTCGACTAAAACACTCGGGGCCGGACACGATGGTCCTGCTGCCACTCGGATGATCCAGGTCGTGGCCATCGCGGTGGGCTCGACCTCTGTCGACTCTTCGCTGGGCGATTCGCCCTCTTGCGTCGGGTCTCGGGTCGTAAGTGTCGCTGACCGAACGCCGATCATCATGATGTCGGGCCCCATAGGGCCCACCCCGCGGAGGGGTGCGCGAACGGCGACGATCTTCACGGACCATGGAACGACTGCCTCCCCTGTGGTGCTGATAGGAGCCGGGGCTGTGAACCGACCGATGCCTGTTTGCATGGATGAAACTATTGTGGATCCGATTGTGTGACTGGGAGACTGCCGAATTCTGCTGCTGCGCCGTGTGCAACAGAGCACGGATCTGCTCGATTCCTCTTCCCGCTTCTGAATCAGTCGGCTGGAGGGAATCGGCGATCTTGGCTGCTGCAGCCAAGTTGAGGAGAGGTGTGCGGAACAACTCTACGTTGCTCTGCCGGGTGTGCCGACTGGCAGAACGGCGAGGCGGAGGGCGTGCACCGGATGCTTCACCGACTTCGCGCTTGTTCCGGCCGGCCTGATGGGGACCTTCATGGGTGTTGGCCATGTGAACTTCTGCTGCAGGCCCGCGGCCCACGTACTCGGAAGGGAGCTCAGTCGGAACCGAGCCCGAGCACTGGGGACGCGGGGCAACCACAACAGACTCCAGAACCGCCACTTGAGAGGACGCGAACTGACACGCTCGGGCATGCTGCACCCAACCTTGTAGACGCGGACTGCGAGATCGCTTGCTGCAGCGCGTGACGAAGGTGCAAGCCGGCAATGGAGCCGATTGTTGGAGAAGAACGCCGCGAGTGCCGGCACGGATGTGCGTGGCCCCGCGACGACGAAGCGCCTCGACGTCGAGAGGTGCCTCCCGAAGCCACGCCGAATCGTCGACGACGAAGGAGAGAGCGCCGAAGAGGATCTGGTGACCCATGCTCGAACCTCCACCGGACGACATGACGAAAGGAAGTAGTCGCAAACTCGCCGGAAGTCGCTTAGACGCCTGCCCCACGGTGGGCGCCAACTGTCGTGGGTATAAGCCTGACAGTAGATGTGTAGGGTACGAATGGGATGGGCAGAGTCCTAGCTACGGCGAGGTTGTATGAGTTCAGGCCCCTCTGCGGTGGAGGTAACAGCCCTACGTCTCAGTGCTCTCGGAGCTTGTTACCAAGTGTGATATGGAGTACAAAAATTTGCTAACCCTTGGACCAGTGGGGGAGGGCGGCTTATATAGAGTGCGCTGCCCTCCACAACTGTTCTGACTCAGGGGTGGAGTAGTGGCGATTGAATGCATATGTTACAGGTAACGTATGCTCTAAATGCTAGTAAATGCACCCGGAAACGTACGACAGTTTCCCTCCGGAGAGGTTACGACGTACCGAGTGTATTCAGTCGGTGAGCCTGGTGTCCTCCGAATGCTAGTTACCGACTAGATGATTCAGGTCCTGTTACCGACTGGATGATGGGGATACCTTAATTCAGTCGGGGCAGACTTAAGGTCCTGTCCTTTTTGTGGGGTAGTCCTTGGGTAGGACATGTAGGGCAGGCCTATGACCCTACCCTAGGACTATGACCCCATCAGCCTCCGAGGAGGGCTTTGAAACACATGGATAGGAAGGGATTGAAGGGGAACGGAGGGGATTGGGCGAAGAAAACCCCTCCTACCAAATGGGCGCGCGAGGATCTGTGGGGTTTCTCGGACCCCCGGAGATTTTCCTCTCAAACCCACGCCAATCCCCCTTAACCAAACGAGGCCTTAGCCCTAAGGCCTCGTTTGGTTAGGGGGGATTGGGGAGGGTTTGAGAGGGAGGGATTTCAGTGAATTGGGTGAATCCCTTTGTTTCACCCAATCCTCTCAAATCCCCGGGGTTTTACTTCCACTAGGCCTTCGAGAAGGGTTTTGAAACACATGGATAGGAAGGGATTGAAGGGGAACGGAGGGGATTGGGCTAAGCAAAGACCTCCTACCAAATGGGCACGCGAGGATCTGTGGGGTTTCTGGGACCCCGGGGATTTTCCTATCAGACCCTCGCCAACCTACCAAGGGAAGCTTCGCACTGGAAGGGTAGGTCGAGGCGTTGTGCTGGAAGCTCCATGCGGTGGCAATGTATTGGTGAGAGAGGGCGGAGGTGTGTGGTGAGTCAAGCACGACGCGACAACTCCATGGATGAACCTTCCATCGAGAAGGTCAAGGTGGCACTCGTGAGAAGGTTGATGTGGCCGGCCAGGACGACGTGGGGTGGGGGATCTTGGCCGGTGGGGTGAGGAAGAAGGGCATGCATGGATAAGAGCCACTCGGGCAGGAGAGCTCCACTGTTACGCAGGCTGGGAGGGTCCTCTCGAGTGCAGCGAGAAGAGGAGGGACGCGGGAGTTTTCTGGGGCTAGCTTTGCCGGTGTGATCCGGTAGGATGTGGAGGTGCCTGGTGTTTCCTGTGGGAGGCCGCGGAAGAGGTTGCCGGTGGCGGCGGCGCCCGGAATTCCGGTGGGCAACGACGACAGATGGAGGTGTGTCGGAGCCGGGGTGACAGAGGCGGCGGGAAGCACGCCGGGGCCGAGGGGGCGGTGGCGGTATGCCCGCCGGATCCATGGAGACGACGACGGGAGGTTGCTCGGGGAGGATCCGTGAGTATGCAGGATAAGTTGAGAGCAGGGAGTAGATTAGGTGGACGCGGAGGGGGGCAAAGTTTTTTTATTTTTCGGGAAGTTCGGATGGGTGCCTTTCGTGATCCAGGAACACCTCATCGCGTCTATATATGGGCTCATCGTGATCAGAATAACTATTTCTAGAATTAGAATAATGCTACTCTATTTTGGCCATCATACCTTGGCCTTGTTCATGACTCAGGTCATAGGATATATGCTAGACTCGCGTGTGCTTGTATGGAGCTCATTGTTGTCGTCCATCATACAAGATGGTGACAAGGGTTAACGATATCACCTTGTCGGGTGAGAGAAAACTGACATGGACAAGCACTGCCAAAATCGTTTCCTCATGTTATCTTTCAACAAAGCTTGTCGGTCCTTGCATCACGCACTGATGTGTATAGCTGACTTTCTTCGTCTTGGATAACCGGTGGGGTTGTCAGATTCTTACTGTGATTTCATCACCGTACGAGTGACTTGTATGAACTTGGCAGTATGATCATAGTCTATATGGAAGTATGTGATTCTCGAGGTAGACTTTCGCTCTGACTGATTCTTGCTTCTGACCAAACTGTTGCGGATCTGATTCTTGGGAGGCACTGCCATTTACTGCCATCTCACTATGTTATATCTTGCAGCAGTGTCATACATAGGAAGGTTGGATCTCCGGCATTGGAATTCATCGAGAGTATCGTGTTGAGGAAGACTGAATAGTTTGTGCTCAAAGCTTTCTCAGGCGGCTTGTTGAAGAAGACTGGGCATCGTACTTCAGAAGCTAACCCCCTTAAAGACTTGCTGGGGAAGACATAGTACCTTATGCTCGAAGCTTTTGTGGTAGCTTACTGAATAAGCCCATGTATCTTGCACGGGAAGTCATCCACATATCATACTCAGGAAGATAGAGGAATCTTGCATTGGAAGCTTCTCTTGTAGCTTGCGAGAGAAGACTGGGTTGCTTACATGAGAAGCTTCACTCTGGGATATGTTGACGTAGTGACATATATACCCTTTAATATTCCTGCTGCCGGATACTTTTATGAAAAAGGTTGTTCGAGTGTCCTTCTTGTTGAGTATTGAATTCATATCACATTTTGGTTGACTTCTGGGGTATAGCATGCTCCAAATCGTACTCATAGTAGAATCCAACCATGTATATGAATCATACCTTTGACTTGAAACATACGGTTGGTCTTGCACACAATTTGTCTTTCGGCTCATTTCATCATTACTGCTGTGAAAAATGTACACTTGGGTAGACTTGGTGCTGATAATCAACCTAGAGTATCATTTGTATTTTGACTAGTTATTCTCAACATAATGCAGTCGGTTGAGAATTTTCTAATATTTAATTGAGCTCATTGATTCTTATGGTCCGGTGTTTGTTGATGATCAACTTTTGTAAGGGTAAAAATAAGGTAACACCGAGGGCCCAAAGAAATAAGCAAAAGAGACGAATGAAACAAAAGCACACAAGGCAATTAATATCGTATTCAAGCAACATCACCTATTACTGCTGTTGACAACAATAATATGTATGCATGCCTAAGCACACAAACCTTGCAGGAACTTTGGTTCTATGATCTAATATGTTGTGGCGGTGTGCATGGAAGTGAATCCACAAAGCTACACATAGAGTTGGCTTAATATCGGTTGTATCAAGATGGGCTATGGGATGAGGACGAACTTGGTGATCATGTAGCGAGACACGGATGTAACGGCCACATCATCATCAAGCGGACGGAAATGAACCGTACATGTCCACATAATGGGCGATAGGGTGGGATGAAAAACAAGGTTTGCTGGCATTATCCTTTTTCTGATAGCAAAGATCAGTAAGGTTTGCCAAAACGGCGAGTTGGGTGGCACGATTCAGGATAGAAACATGTCTATCACCGAAACGATGGGTGGGGTTGATGATACAATATATCTACGCGGTACCTGATCATCAATCCTGCAAATGGTGTCTTGAACACTAGGTACCTCGGTATCACTCTTGCTAGGACAGAGATGACACCAACACTGAGAAGCAGGTATGCAAAGTTGGAGGGTGCAGGTAGTGGATCGAAACTGATGCCACCTACACTCACCAGATCAATCGTTAGTGAGAATATATCAAGTCTTTATGCATGCTATGCAACAACCAAATGTAGCAATCAAATCCAACAAACCGACTAGACTCTATACCACCGGCTTCTAGCGCTTGCGCGGGCTAGGGTGTTCTACAGCCAGACCCGCTCTCATACCAACGCCGTGGAAACCCAACTCATAGAGACTGGAACGACCCGTATTCCATCCCAGAGATAAGTCTTCTGGAATACGACACTGCTTGGCATAGAACAAATCAGCTCTTTATTACAAATGATATGGATACAATGGTTCTAATATCACAACGGATTACATTGGCACGATGACACTACGCGTGCTCACGCATCTCTATGCTAGCAGCATAATAAATCGAAGCAACCGAATAACTTCTAGTGGTGGAACAACGATGAAGGCGATGGACTCCACTCTGTAGGGACTCTTGCTGGAACACTTATCCTAGCTCGCAAACTCGACGAGCAATCAATCATGGCATGACCTGCAAACTGGCATGACATGCGAGGTGAGTCATTTGAATGTACTCGCAAGCTCACAAAAACCAAAGCAATCAAGACAAACAATAGCATGGCATTTATAGGTTATAGATCAATATTACATGAGCATGACATGATATCGCTAGAACAATATGACATGAGCATGGCATGAATATGATGATATGCAACATGTTAACACTATCACGATTCAAGTTACTCCGATTGGGATTATCTCATAACCACCACATGTATCAACTTACCATCGTGAACCTCACACGATGAACCTAGGATCAAATCAAGTTTGGTATTAACCACACCATAGGGATTATTACATAGCCACAACGAGCATGATCTTTACCGGAATCATCACATGACGACATAAACCTCAACCAACTTTGGTATCCACGATACCACTTTGATCCTCTCATGATCACATAAAGATCAACCAACTTCTTTCTCATTGAACCAAGTTTGTTTATTAAACATGTTATTATTATTGTTGTTGTTGACTCGTAGCGTAACCTACTACAAACTGGGCCCATATCCGCGAGCGTGGTTATCGATAGTTTATACCCTGCAAAGGTTAGTACGTTGTACCCACACAACATAACCCATGGCCTCGTGGTCCCATTCGGGTGGACCAATGGCGTTCTGACAAAACCGATCGTATTGGATGACACTCTCCCGACCACTCCGACAAACTCCCGTTTGGGCTAAGTCATGGGTGGCCCCGATGTCACTCTGGACATCCAACAACGAAGATCGTGGCAAAATAAAAACCATCCCAAAAGGGGAAAAAGGGTCATGCAACAACTATGGGCACATAAGGCTTATGGTTGCCTACCTGATGAGGGTAGCGCACACACATAAACTTCCCTTGTTGGAGGCACCGACGAGAGGCATGACAATAGACCGCATTAGGCCTTCCCATACAGGCATGTGTGGCTGCACTGGCCGGCTCGACTCAATGGCACTATGACTCAGCCAATATATGTTCAAGTTCGATTAATGTACGGTTAAACTTGAAAAGTAAATGAGCTGAGTCATAAAATAACAGGATGAAATGACAATGCATATGAGCATGATATTAGCATAAACATGGATGTGAAGTATAACCATTTAATATGTGAAGCATTAGTATCATCATTAATAAAGAACTTATTCTACTGGATGCACATGAACATGGCATAGCGATGATCATGCACATTGGAGGTACTTTTAATAACTGACGACAATCATGCATGAGATGAACAATACTACCATCAGCATGTAATAATAACAAGCATGACATATGAGAAGAATACTAGCAAGTAATCATATACTAACATGGTGTATAAGAGCATAACATGATGGTAAGCATGGATCTACAAGCATAGCTCAAACAGGGATCACACTAGTGACCGAGCAAACAATTATTAACATTCAAGTGGAAACCATGGTATTGCAAGTCCATCATGCAAGTAGTTGTCGTGGCTTGCCTAGGGATGAAGGGTCAACTGGGGAGAAGTGCGAGGAACTCACGGAACGAATTGCGGGAAACATTTCTCTCTCGAAGGGGGCTGATAAGAGGCAAGGGAAAAATGGTCATTTTCACAACTTGAAATCATCATTAAAATGATACCAACAGAACAAACTCGACGATACAAAGACGACGGCTTTGGAATCACCTCAATCAGAGCTGCGGACGCGAAGATACGGACGATTGAAATCGAGGGACTATTCTGTACAAAGAATATCCACAAATAAGTCCTTGGGGGCTAAGGCGGAAATCGCCTTCGGGAGAATACACTTTCAGAGAAGTCAAAGTGTATTTCAGCCCGAATATCACAAGAATACGCTTTTGTGACAGCCCGATGACGACATTCGAGAAGATTCCCTTTCCTTTCCGCTTTCGTCGTGTGTTTGTTTTTATTTGTCGCATCATCATCGCATCATGCGCATCATCAGCATAGCATCGGCACCCCGTTGCCGCCAGTTTTCAAACTTGCATCCGTCGTTAGTTGCCGGTTCTCGTCGTTGTCCGTTCTGAGCCCGACCGCACCCGCACGCGTCCGCGGCATCATCAGGCCTTGTTTTCAAAAGTGCATTTAAAACTTTCTGTGATCGGGGTGAAACTTGGCATGCAATCGTGATTAGATATAGCTAGGCCGACTGTCGAATTTCGTCGCGATCGGAGTCCGTCTGGTACCTGAACGGTCGACCGTAGCGGCACCGTATTCGGTCTACCGTCGGACGTTTGTCGGTGTTTTATAAATCGTTGCCGCGCCGCCCGTTCTCCCTCTCGTCTCCGGATATCCCCTCTACACGGCCGCGTACCCATACCCGCGTTTGGAATCGTCCGAATCCGACCCCGTGGTTGGATCCGGAACGCGATTCCGGCTAACCCTAGCCCCCCGTTTGTCTATATATACCCCCTCCATCATATTTTAGACCCCCAACCCCCCCGGCTTCGAAATCCGCACCCCTAACCCTAATCCCCCCACTCTCTATCCTGCTCCCTCCTCCCACCTCTAGCCGCCGGGCCCGCGGGGCCCGTGTTGGGCCCGCCCGAGCCCGTTTGGAGCCGAGGCCATTGTTCCCGTTCCCCCATGCCGAGCTCCTCTCAGATCCCTCCCATGGCACCAACAGCCCCGTGCCCTAGCCGACGCCTCGCAACTTCGCCTGAGCCGCATAGCCTCCTCGACCTCGCGCCAGTCGCTGGAGCTCCGACCAGCCGGAGTGCTCTCCGCGCCGGCCAAAGGTCACCGGAGTTGTTGCCTGTTCCCATTGCAGAACTCACGCGCAGCAGTCCAGATCGAAAGGGGCTTCGGCTCCCATTGCCCAGATCGCTGCTCCTGGGCCGAGAGCTCGATCCGAACCACCGGATCCCATCAAGGTCATCGCGGAGCCCTGCCTCGCCGGGATCCCCGCCGCCGTCGCCCTGGCTCCCGCTTGGGAGGAGCCCGACGGGAACCACCCCGCTTCCTCGCAGCACGTGGGCCAGCTGGCGGCCTCGTTCCGCCTGGGCCGGTCTTCGCAGCGGCCCAGCTGGCGTGCCCCAGCAGCCGCCGCAGCCCCCCCTTCGGCCCAACAACGCCACCTCGAGGCAGGCCCAGTTGGCGCCCTCGGCCAGGCTGCCTCTTCGCTCCTGGACCAAGGCCCGCAAGGTGAGAGCCCCCGCCCAAGCCACTACTCCATGCCCATGCACTGTTTAGCTAAATTGTGTCCACCTGTTCGGCCCATTAGATATTTAGGTTGTTTTCGGAATTTAATTAAATTCGAGAAAATATACGTATATTGTAATGCCCGTAACTTTTTATCCGTAAGTCGGAAGGAGGCGTATTTTATATGGTTTTGGCGTAGATTTTCACGTAGAATACGATTATCCAACTTGCACATTAGTTTGACGTCGTTTAGCGTGCTGTTTGCCAAGATAAGCGTGCTGTCCTAATAGGTTTCGACCCGTATTTATTTTTCGTGCAAGACCGGGTTGCCCGTATGCCTTAGATTAAATGCCCGTGTTTTAGGAACCATAATTCAATGTATTTTAGAGCGGTCGTAGGTATTTTTTTGCATGTATAGTTTGCCGGTAGATTATTTTCCCGTATATAGGTGCTTATCTCGCATTAATGTGTGGCATTATTTTGTGTTGCAAACCCCACATATTTTATAAGTTTCCGGGGTAGAAAAATCCGTGTGATTTTTATGTGCAATTAGTTTTTAGTATTAGAGCAAGTTATTTCGCGAGATATTTTGCGAAGTTGCCCTTTTGTTTTTTTCGTAGGATTTATTTCGCGCTTCGTTTGATTAAGTTGTCAACTAGGGAGTTGTTCTTGGATGTTTTGTCTATCCCCTGGTATTTTTGGTTGCAATAGAAATGCATGTTTAGGTGTGGTTTGATTGCCCTCAAGTTGCTAGAAATAGTGCTGATTTGGAGGAGCTAAAATATTTCTAAGTCTGGAATTCTGTTATATTTTGTTGCTGTTTTGTTTTGCTTCTATCTTGTGATCTGTAGCTCTTTTGAGGTTGGTCCAATGGAGTTAGTTGTTAACCTTGTGTTTCTCTAGCATGCTGTAAATTTTCATGCCATTCGGGGTCCTGTAGATATAGGTTTTGTTGCTGTCAATATTGCTTCCGATCGAAAACTGCACTTTCATGGGGTGTTATTTTCACTAAGTCTGAAATAGTGAGTGGGATGCCTTTTTGTGTCTTCTTTCCCTAGTGATCCATGATGCCATGCTAGTTGTTGTTGGTTGTTTGTATTAGTGCATATTGCCCTCTTTCGTGTCATGCCTTGCTTGAGTTTATCGGAGTTGTGTAGCCCGTAGTTGTGGGGCGTAGAAAATGCTACGTGGCTGATTTTGGCAGATTGTAGTGATTTCTTGTTTTGCTCGTAGTTGTTGAACCGTAGCTTCGTTTTGATCGTGTCCTACATGAAACTTGCTTAGAATCTCGTGTAGTTCCATTTCCTCGTGCTGGTTGCATGTGTTGAAGTGCTCGTAGCCGTCGTTGCACACATATTGCATTCATGCCATCATATCTTGCGGTGCTTGTATCTTTTGATCCGTAGCTCCGCTGGAGATGATCTCTATGTGTAGTTTACTTGAAATGACGCGTAGAATCACGTGAACCTATTTGTTTTGCTGTTTAACAACTAATTAAATGTGTTAGATCAGATCTGGACAGAATTGTTAATTAACATGTGAGGTCGTTTCGGAGATGCTATATGTCATTTCCGACCTCATTTAAAATGCCTAGATAGGTAGTTTAATTGCGCTTCACCTCTTGCCATGTTTAACCACATTTAATATTGCCGTGTAACTAATCGGGATAGAATTAAATATTTAAATGTGGAGTTTCGTCAATATGCATCCCGTGGCATATTGAACTTCACTTAATGTGTAGTGTCTGTATGCGTGAATTGTCATGCCGTGAGTTGCATGTATTCAGCTGCTCATGCATCATATGTGTTGTGCATCGTGTGATGACTTCCGTGTGTTGATTGGTGTTTCCGGTTTGCGTCGTCTCGATAGAGTTCCGCAAGCGTGTCGGATTGTGAGGACCCGTTCGACTACGTCGGTTCGTCTGCTTCACGGAGGCATTCTTCTTCCAAGTGGGATCTCAGGCAAGATGATCATTTCCCCAGATACCATTACTATCATTGCCATGCTAGTTTACCGTTTCTGTCGATTATGTCTTGTTGCCTACCACATGTTAAATACCAGCCTCTCAACAATGCCATGCTAACCTTCAACCTGTTCGACCTAGCAAACCACTGACTGGCTATGTTACCGCTTGCTTAACCCTGTGTTAGCGTTGCTAGTTGCAGGTGCATTGCTTCCACGTGAAAGCATGGGTTCCTTGTTATATCACCATATTAATGCTATTTAATTTAATGGACCTATATACTTGGTAAAAGGTGGAAGGCTCGGCCTTTCTAGCCTGGTGTTTTGTTCCACCTTTGCCCCCATAGTTTCTGGCTACCGGTGTTATGTTCCATAAATGAGTGCTCCTAACACGATCGGGGTTGTTATGGGGACCCCCTTGATAATTCGTTTTAGATTAAAGCTGGTCTGGCAAGGCCCAACTTTGGTACTACTTTTGCCTAATAACCTAATAATAATGCATAGGGACCTGCCGGCACCCGCGGACTAATTTAATCAACCCCCGGGCCAGTGCTCCTCATGAGTGTTCGTCCACCCACCTAGCAGTCGGCGGTGCCACCACGGGGCAACTCGAGGTTTGGTTCCCGTCCACTTTGCATAGACAGTGTGTCCTCAGGACGAGATACACGGCTCCTATCGGGTTCGTCGACACATCGGGTGGCCTTGCTGGATTAGTTTTACCTTCGACGAGATATCTTGTGCATCGGGATTCCGGTGATGCTTTGGGTAATCTCAGAGTTGAGGTTTTCCACTAGGGAATCCGATGAGATCGCGAGCTTCGTGATTGAGGATTTCTATGCGGCTTGTGGTAATTTGTGATGGACTAGTTGGAGCACCCCTGCAGGGTTAAATCTTTTCGGAAAGCCGTGCCCGCGGTTATGTGGCAACGTGGAAGCTTTGTTTAACACTGGTTATAGATAACTTGAAGTTAACTTAATTAAAACTTGCCAACTGTGTGCGTAACCGTGACTGTCTCTTTCGTGAGTTCCTTCTCCGATCGAGGACACGTTGGGGTTATGTCTGACGTAGGTAGGCGTTCAGGATCATTCATTTGATCATCAGTAGTTACGTCCGTGATGCGTAGATTTCCCCCCTCTTATTTCTTGTACTCGTAAGTTTAGCCATCAAATATATGCTTAGCCGCTGCTGCAACCTCACCACTTAACCTTACCTCACCCATTAAGCTTTGCTAGTCTTGATACCTTTGGAAATGAGATTGCTGAGTCCCCTGTGGCTCACAGATTACTACAACACCAGTTGCAGGTACAGGTAAAGGTTACTCGACGCGAGCGCGTCGATTGTTCATTTGGAGTTGCTTCTTCTTCTTCTTCCTCATCGATCTAGGATGGGTTCCAGGCCGGCAGCCTCGGATAGGAAGGATGGACGTCGTTCTTATTTTTTCTCGTTTGTTTTCGTCCGTAGTCGGACCCTGCTCTTAGTCTTGATGATTATGTAATGTACTGATGTGACTTGATGTAGCTTGTGGCGAGTGTAAGCCAACTCTGTATATATATCTCTTCTTTTCAGTACATGTACTTGTAACAATATCCATTCTTGCGACACGACGAGATGCGCTTCTATCCCTGACGAGGCCTGCGTGCCAAATTGAGGATAGGATCGCATCTTGGGCGTGACAACTTTTTAGAAATGAAAATGTATTTTTCACAAATGCGCATCCACTTAAAAAGGGGTTGGGCCCAACTCTCGGTGGCACATACCCATTCGCTGTGTCCATGACACACAGGGCCCACCAAAATCTCTCTATCCTCACGTGTCTTCTTCTTCAAGCTCGAACGGGAGGATGGGAGGCCTCCACCGACTGGCGTGGCCACTGCCTCGCCGCTCCCCCATGCCGATTTGCATGCGGGGGATCTTTGACGCTCCATGCCGTGCCCGAAGGTGGTCGCGGGCTTGCCTGGCGGGGACCACAGCTCCAACGCCATGGCTCGGGTGCCATGGCCGCCAAGCTTTAAGGAGGGCCGTGACGGCAGGGCTTTCCCGGTTGAAATGAGGGCGGGGCGGCTCCACTTTTATCCAAGGAAGGTCTTGGGCGCCAGAGATGAGGAGGGGAAGGGCTACAGGGAGGATGGGGCTACAGGGATAGACGGGGTCTGGCTCGTCCATTGATGGTAAGGGGAGCTCCAAGGGCAAGAGCAGGGCTTGGGAGATGAGGGAGAGCTCGGGGGTGCTAATTATACCCACAGGAGGGCTCTAGCGTCCTTGGGCAGCAAGAATTGAAGGAAGAATACAACAGAGTCGCGGACATGCGCTGTTCCTTGACGGTAACGGCGCCTAGAGGAAAAATCTGAAGTGGGCGAGGGGTCGAAGGCGAGGGTGTCGAAACCTCAAAGCTGCTTGACATGCGATGTGGCAAGGGCGCGAGGAAGCGGATGAGAGCAGAGGGGTTTACCTGCCAAAGCGTGGGCATGGAATGCCAGACGCATAGTCACCGCGTGAACGCGGTAGTGACACGCGTTGTGACCAGCCACACCATGTGTCGGGGACATTCACCATTGAGCGCCAAGGAGCAAAGAACAAGCACATGAACAAAGGATATGACCACATGAAACAAATGACACCGGAACATCAAAGTGTTTGTATTGTGGTGGGAGAGATGCAATCGGGGATAGATGCTGAGCTTGGATGAGCTTGATCAACCACTAAGGTGACCATCTTGGCCAAGTTTGAGCACAAAAGGAGATGTCTAGCTGGTACATGCTTAACAAAGTACCCTACTGGCCAAAAATGCAAATAAGGAAAAGGCACTCACATGCTTGCTTGGATTGAGCTGATATTTGGGGGAGATGAATTATTTGGGCAAATAAAAAAATTGCATATCAACTAGATACACCAAAATGATACTTCCTTCACAATGCATCTCTGTGGATAGAAACTAAGAAAAATTCTATAGGGAAAATGGCTAGATGAAATGAACCCAAATTTGGAGTAGGCAAGAGATTTGGGAAGGAGAAGGTCGTGGTAAATTTTCACCAATAATGAAACAATATGAAATATAGTTGCTTCACAAAGTGAAAATCTCACCCAAAACCAAAATTTGATGCTCGCCTCACACGGATGAAGGGAAACACTCAAATTTGGAGGAGAGCTATTATTTGAGCATATGAAGGTCATGCCAAAATTTCAAATTATTTGGATATGCCTAGCTATTACCTCATTCACAAAGTCCCTTTCAGGCTACAAACTTTGGAAATTAGCTCAGGAACATTTACTATACAAATGATGTTGAATTTGTCTTGATGCCTTAATATGGACAGGAAAGAGTCCACAAAATTTTTGAGGGAAAACACGAATCTAGAAATTACACTTCGTTCACAAAATGCCATTCTGGATAGAATAGGAAAATAATTCTCGTGAATTATTTTTTAACTAGGTAAGGAAGGATTTTGACATATTTGAGAAATATATGACCCAAATAATTTATGGTAACTATATGACAATTTTCGAAGAGACAGAAATATAGGTTGCTTCACAACCTAGAGCAAAAAGAATTATTCCTTTAATAGAAAAATGAATATTTCCACCAAAAAGTATTTGGCTAAGGGCTAAGATGGAAAATGACATGGTCTTGGAAAGGATTTGATAATTGCAAGCCACTTTGGAGACAATGAATAGAAGACCTTCCCCAGTTTTCACACCAGAGAGCCACAGAAAAACAATTTCAAATAAAATCCGAAATAAATTCAAAAGAAAAAGAAAGAACCAAAAATGAGGGTGTGACAAACTTTCATGTATAAAATATTTTCATTCGAGTTATAATTTATTTTATATGATTTTTCAATGATTTGTTGATTTTATGGAGTTTTAAAAAAGTAGATACTTTTGTCACATGGGAGCTTTGCTAGCGAGGGTGTATGACAATGGGACAACGGGGTGCTGAGTCAACAGTTGACCGATCAAGGTTGGACTGGTCAACAGGGTCAATGAGGACCCACATGTAAGTGTCACATGTGCTAGTAAAAGTAGCTAAATTAAATCAAACTGGAGGGGGCCACATGACATAGTGTAATGAACTTAACTTACAGATGATGCCACTTAGGATAGACAAAATTAGTCCCAAACTAATCCTACCCCTAATCTAATTGGGTCGGCCACACATGCTAGACACCCACTCACGTACACACGCTGCACACAAGAAACAAACACACACTCACACACACAGCTGGTCATGGCCATGGCCAACAGTAACTCCATGCAGCGGTGTGGGATCGATAGAAGCGGTGTCTAGAGGGGGGGTGAATATACTACTTGCATTAATTAAAATTCTAGCCTTTTCCCAATTTTACTGGTTGGCATATTTTAGCAGTTCTAACAAGTCTAGTGCACTGTGCACATGCTAGTCAACATATATCGAAGCGGAAACTAAAGACATTGCACATGTAAGTAAGGAGTAGAGTTTAGGAAGATCAAGCGCAAAGATGGACACAATGATTTTTGGCGTGGTTCTGATAGGTGGTGCTATCGTACGTCCACGTTAGTGGATATTTCGACCCATGGAGGGTAACGGCTGCGGGAGTCCACGGAGGGCTCCACCAATAAGGAGTCCATGGAGGGCTCCAGCCACATCTCCACTGCCTACCACATGATTTATAGGCCATCGAACATTGCCATGAAACCTCAAACACCTCCGCTCCTACCAAATATTGGTTGGCTAAGTTAGGCTTTCACAACCACTAATTTATTAGCGTTGCTAGTTGCAGGTGCCAGCTGGTCCATGTGATAACATGGGCATTTGATATCATCCTATTTACTTGCTCTTTAATTTAATGCACCTATATACTTGGTAAATAGCGGAAGGCCTAGCCTTTTGTCGGGTGTTTTGTTCCGATGTTTCCGCCTTAGTTTCGGCTACCGATGTTTTATTCCATAACTGAGCGCTCCTAACACGTTCGGGGTTATTATGGGGACCCCCTTGATAAATCGTTTAGTGTTAAGGCTTGTGTGGCAGGACCCAACTTCGGTGTTAATTTGCTAACAACTTAATAAAAAGCATAGGGAATGGCTACCCCGAGGAATCTAATCAACCCCGGGGCCAGTGCTCCTCATGAGTGTTGGTCCAAACTAGAGTCGTCTGCGGGGCCAACCCGGGGCAACTCGGGAGATCTTTATCAACCAGATTCGCTGCGCTCATCTGGTCGTGTCCTGAGAACGAGATACGCGGCTCCTATCGAGTTCATCGACATGTCGGGAGGTCTTGCCGGTCTTGTCTTACCTTAGCGATATATCTTGCGCATTGGGATTCCGATGAGACTTTGGGTCTTCTCAGAGTTGAGGTTTTCCTCTAAGGCATCCGACGAGATCGCGAGTTTCATGGTCGAGGATTACTTTGCGGCCTGTGGTAATTTGTGATGGACTAGTTGGAGCACCCCTGCAGGGTTAAATATTTTGGAAAGCCGTGCCCACAATTATGTGGCAATCATGGATATTTTGTTAACATCTGGTTCTAGATACCTTACAGTAACTTAAATAAAACCTGCCAACTGTGTGTAACATTGACTATTTCTTTCAGAGCTTCTTCTCTGATCGAGAACACGGTGGGGTTATGATTGACGTAAGTAGGTGTTCAGGATAACTTAGTGATCAATCTTAGATCTCGACCGTCTTACGTAGACCACCATAACTTAATTCTGTTCTTCGTAAGTTAGCCACCATATATGCTTAGGATGCTACAAACTCAAACACTTAACCCTACCTCACCTATTAACTTAGTTAGACTCGATACCAAGGTCATGAGATTGCCGAGTCCTCGTGGCTCGCAGTTTACTACAACCAACCACATGTACAGGTACTCCAGATGCACACGTTCCCGAGGATACTCAGCTGAGGTGGGAGTTCAAAGAGGCCAGTTGTAGGCTTTACGTGACGTATCCCAAGGATTAGAGGCGCTTGGTCATGATCGTGGGCCTAGCAAGGCGGGATAACATTATTTTGCCGTTTATCTTGTCCGTAGTCGGACCCTGTCTTATGTATGAATAATGAATGCTTATGTGGATTTTAATCTAGCATGTGGCGAGTGTAAGACGGATCTTAATACTCATCTCTCTATTTATGTAATGGTAATGTTATCGTGCTTGCGAAACACTGAGAAGCGCCTCTTTCCCCTTTTGAGGCCTCACCGCCAAATAAGGAAAGGGCCACATCTTACTCATTACAAGCGGCCTTGTCTATTCCACCATGTCTTACGTCCACGAAGAACTAGCCTCACTCAGGATAAATCTTCACGAAGTAGGCGATCCCCTTGCCCATACAAACTTCTTGGTTCAACTCCACAACATGAAGTAGGAGGCTCCCAAACGACACCTAACCAATCTAGGAGGCACCACCCTCCAAAAGGTAATTGATGCGGTAGAACAACAAAGTCCTTGCTCTTGTGCTTTAAAAGATAGTCTCCTCAACACTCAATCACTCTCTCATAGATTTGGCATGGGTAGGAGAGATTGCTTTGGTGGAAAGCAACTTGGGTTGGCTAGAGATCAAGTTTCAAATCGAAGGATTGGAATCTCTTAATCTAAACACATGAGTAGGTACCTCTCTCTGAGAAAAATGAACCTCACAAGTGTAAGTGTGTTCTGAGTGCTTCTTCCGCGAATGAGAGGTGGTGGAGGGATATATATATAGGCATCTCCCAAAATCAAACCGTTACAACATTATTGTCCAACTCGGTGACACTGTAATGTCTCTCGGTGGTACCATGTTGCACAAAATGTGGCAACTTTTGAATTCTCGGTGAGACTGGTATATAAATCTCAGTGGTACCGATACGATGACCTAGGGCAGTTTCCAAATCTCGGTGATACCGATTCCAAACTTGGAAATTCTGATTCTTGAAATAGAGATACCAGAAAATTGGTCAGTGCCTTTCGGTGGCACCTATATAAAAGTTGGTGGTACCGAGAGATTAGGGTTTGGCAAAAGATCTGTCATTCGGAAAATCAGTAGGTCCGAATGGAAAACTTGGTGGCACCGATTCTATTGTTTGGGCTTGGGACAATTTTTTTGTGAAATAAATGCTTAGTATTTTTGGTGGCTATTTATAAGCACTTGAGCAACAAATTCATCATAATACCTCACCCCCGTTAATTGTATTGGATTTCCTATGGACTCAAAAGTGATTTCTCACAAATATAAAATGTAGAGTCCTCTTGCTTGAAACTTCAGACAATCCTATTCCTTTCCTTGCATCAAGGGGCTTCTCCTCACAATCCTTTAGCCAATGCCCTTTGTGGACTATACCTGAAATATACTAGGTAAAAGTGATAGTCCAAGAGACAATGTATGTTGTCATGAATTATGAAAACCACCAAGGGAGCATATGTGCTTTCAATCTCCCCCCTTTTGGTAATTGATGACAACATATAATCAAAGCTTCAAATAAAGATAAGGAGTAGAATGTGACAACTTTGAGAGATACATGACTAATACAAGGTCCCCCTAAATGTCTGCAATTCCATTTTAAAGGATAGTTGCTTTGGACTGCATGGGCACACACATGGTAGAAAGGACAAGACAAGTCATGTAAATCTTGGCTATATGCGTCAAACATATGTGAATGAAAGATTTATGTGTTCAAGAATCACTCTTGCAAACAATATGTGCAAGAAACAAGAGATCATCTTGAACAAGGATATGATCCATATACTTACCTTGAGGTTCTCGAGCATCTTAGCACTATGAGTACACCTGGGAAAACAAATGTTAGATAGCACACGAGTATTCTATCCTGAAGATGCAAAGAGCTTTATAAGTACCAAGATATGGAGAACATATGAGAAATATGATTTGATAATAGGTATGTCTCCAAGAATGTTCAGAACTTTCTCCCCTAAGTATGAATATGTAATATATGTAAGATATCCTCTCCACGTGAATCATAGCATGTAGATATTGGGAGTAGTTAGGGTGAGACAAGTTCAATCAAAAGTAGGCAATAAAATTTTTATATCTCTCCCCTTAATGGTAAATATCCCCCTGAATATGTAAGATTTGATATATCTCCTTAGGTAGATGTTCCCTTCGGTAGATCTTCCATTCTCATTCAAGAGGCGTTGATATATCTCCCCTTTTGACTGAATCTTATTGGAAGCTTTGATATTCCCCCCCCCCTTGGATTAATTTCCAAAAATGGCAGACGGTAAGGGTTCATTGAGAGTAAGGGATCCCGGATCCTTCTCTCTCACATAAGGGTTCCTTGAATTTTTCTCCCCCTTAAGTATAGATATGTTGGAAATATTCCCTAGAGGCAATACAAAATTGGTTATTATTATTTTTCCTTGTTCATGATAATCGTTTATTATCCATGCTAGATTTGTATTGAATGGAAACGTAAATACATGTGTGGATATATAGACAAAACAATGTCCCTAGTGAGCCTCTAGTTGACTAGCTCGTTGATCAAAGATGGTTAAGGTTTCCTAGCATAGACGAGTGTTGTCACTTGATAACAGGATCACATCATTAGGAGAATGATGTGATGGACAAGAGCCAAACTATAAATGCAACATATGATTGTGTTAGTTTATTGCTGATGTTTTCTGCATGTCAAAGTATCTGTTCCTATGACCATGAGATCATGCAACTCCCGGACACCGGAGGAATACCTTGTGTGTATCAAACATCACAACGTAACTGGGTGACTATAAAGGTGCTCTACAGGTATCTCCGAATGTGTTTGTTGGGTTGGCGTGAATCAAGACTGGGATTTGTCACTCCGTTTGACGGAGAGATATCTCGGGGCCACTCGGTAATACAACATCACAATAAGCCTAGCAAGCAATCTGACTAAGGAGTTAGTCACGGGATCTTGTATTACGGAATGAGTAAAGAGACTCGCCGATAACGAGATTGAAATAGGTATGGAGATACCGACGATCGAATCTCGGGCAAGTACCATACCGATGGGCAAAGGGAACAACCTATAGAGATCTTCGTAGAATATGTAGGAGCCAATATGGGCATCAAGATCACGCCATTGGTTATTGACCGGAGAGTGTTTCAGGTCATGTCTACATAGTTCTCGAACCCGCAGTGTGTGCACACTTAAGGTTCGGTGATGTTTCGGTATAGTTGAATTATTGATGTTGGTAACCGAAGGTTGTTCGGAGTCCTAGATGAGATCCCGGAAGTCATGGGGGTTTCTGGAATGGTCCGGAAGTATCCATTTGGCTTTTGAAATGTTTTCGGGCATTACCAGTAAAGTACCGGGAGTGACGAATGGGTTCCGGAGTTCTACCGGGTGGGGCCACCCACCCGGGAGGGAACCAAAGACGCCCAAGGGTGGCGCACTAGTGCGTAGTGGGCTGGTAGCCATCCGAAGGAAGCCTATTTCGGCCAAGGGAGAAAAAGGAAAGAAGGGTGGGGCGAAAGCCGAATTGGGAAGGAGGACTCCTTCCAATTTGTGTTGGAGGAGGACTCCTCCCTCTTCTCTTGGTTTGGCCGAACCCTACGGCCTTGCCCTAGGGCGCCTCCCCTCCCATCCCTCCTATATATAGTGGAGGTGAGAGAGGCTTTTGGCACCTCAAGCCAAGGTGCAGCCCTCTCTCCCTCCACTACTTCATGACACCCTGTAGCTAGTTCGGTACGGTACGATGAAGCCTTGCCAAAGTAGCTATATCACCATCGCTGCCACGCCGTCGTGCTGCCCGAGAATTCAGCTACCTCTTCGTATCTCTTGCTAGATCAAGAAGGCGGATATCGTCATGGAGCTGTACGTGTGCTGAACACGGAGGTGCCGACCGTTCAACACTAGATCGGGATGGATCTTGATGGGATTGTGGGACGGTTCGTGATGGGATCACGGGATGGTTCGTGATGAGATGGCATGACGGACTGCGATTTGATCGAGAAGATGTTCGACTACATAAACCGCGTTATATACGCTTCCTCTTAGCGATCTACAAGGGTATGTAGATGCACTCTCCCCTCTCGTAGATGATCATCACCATGGATAGGTTTTGTGTATGCTTAGGATTTTTTTTGTTTCCCATGCAACATTCCCCAACAGGGCATCATGAGCTAGGTGTATGCGTAGATGACATCTCGAGCAGAACACAAAGGAGTTTGTGGGTGTTGATATTCAGATTGCCACCCTCCTTAGTATTTTCTTGATTCGGCGGTATTGTTGGATGAAGCGGCCCAGACCAACATTACTCGTACGCGTACGAGAGACCGGTTTCATCGACTACCATGCAACTTGTTGATAAAGATGACTGGCGGGTGTTTGTTTCTCCAACTTTAGTTGAATCGGATTTGACCGAGGCGGTCCTTGGAGAAGCTTAAATAGCAACTTTCATATCAACGTTGTGGTTTTGTGTAAGTAAGATGCGATCATACTAGATACCTATAGCAGCCACGTAAAGCTTGCAACAACAAATTACATGACGTCTAACTTGTTTTTGTAGTGTATGTTGTGATGTGATATGGCCAAAGACAAGATATGATATATTGGATGTATGAGATGATCATGTTGTAATAGTTAAATATCGACTTGCACGTCGATGCTACAGCAACCGGGAGGAGCCATAGGGTTGTCTTTAGTTATTTTGCACTTGGTGATGCTTTGCTTTATCGCTAGTAGTAGCTTTAGTAGTAACAACATAGTGAGCGCGATAACCTCGATGGCAGCACAATGATGGAGATCATGGTGTGGCACTGATGACAATGGAGATCATGCCGATGCTTTGGTGATGGAGATCAAGAAGCACAAGTTCATGGCCATATCATGTCACTTATGATTTGCATGTGATGTTAATCCCTTTATGCACCTTGTTTTTCTTAGGAAGACGATAGCATTATAAGGTGACCCCTCATTAAAATTTCAAGACAAAGTTGTGTTCTCCTCGATTGTGCACCGTTGCGATAGTTCGTCGTTTCGAGACACCACGTGTTGATCGGGTGTGATAGACTCAATGTTCACATACAACGGGTGCAAAATAGTTGAACACGTGAAATAATCGGGTTAAACTTGATGAGCCTAGCATGTACATACGTGGCCTCGGAACACAGGAAACCGAAAGGTCGAGCAGGCATCATATAGTGGATATGATCAACATGGAGATGTTCACCATTGAAGATAAACTCAACTCACGTGATGATCGGACTTGAGTTAGTGAATATGGATCATGTACCACTCGAATAACCAGAGGGATGTCAATTTGAGTGGGAGTTCTTAAGTACTATGATTAATTGAACTATTATCATGAACATAGTCAAAATGTCTTTGCAAATTATGTTGTAGCTTGCGTTGTAGCTCCCTGTTTTTGATATGTTCCTAGAGAAAACTTAGTTGAAAGATGATAGTAGGAACTATGCGGACTGGGACCGTAAACTGAGGATTGTCCTCATTGCTGGACATGAGGCTTATGTCCTTAATGCACCGCTAGGTGTGCTAAACCCCGAGCATCATCTATAGATGTTGCGAACATCAAACATACACGTTTTTTTATGAGTTCAGTGCATAATTCTTAAACGGCTTAGAATTGAGGCGTCGAAGACGTTTCGAACGTCACGGGACATATGAGATGTTCCAACAGATGAAATTGGGACTTCAGTCTCGTGCCCGTGTTGAGAGGTATGAGACCTCTGACAAGATTCTTTGTCTACAAAGTAAGGGAGAAAATCTCAATCGTTGAGCATGTGCTTAGATTGTCGGAGTATTACAATCGCTTGAATTGAGTGGGAGTTGATCTTCGAGATAAGATAGTGATTGACATAGTTCTCCAAAGTTACTGCCACCAAGCTACTGGAGCTTCGTGATGAACTATAGCATATTAGGGATACATAAGATGATCCCTGAGATATTTGTAATATTTGACACTACGAAGGTAGAAATCAAGTAGGAGCATCAAGTGTTGATGGTTAGTAAAACCTCGAGAAGGGCAAGGGTTAAAAGGGATACTTCATGAAATGGCAAACCAGTTGCCACTCTAGTAATGGAACCCAAGGCTGAACCAAACCTGAGACTAAGTGCTTCTATTATGAGGGGAACATCCACTAAAGCGGAACTACCAAGGTACTTGGTAGATAAGAAGGCTCGCAAAGTTGACGAAAGTATATTGGATATACGTGATATCGATGTGTACCTTACTAGTACTCCTAGTAGCACTAGGGTATTAGATACCGGTTCAGTTACTAAAGGTTAGTATTCGAAATTATAGCTACGGATTAAATGGATACTAGCAAGGGTGAGGTGACGATGTGTGTTGGAAGTAATTCCAAGGTTGATGTGATCAAACATCGCACGCTCCCTCTACCATCAGGATTAGTGTCGAACCTAAATAATTGTAATTTGGTGTTTGCATTGAACATAGACATGATTGGATTGTGTTTAACACAATACATTTATTCATTTAAAGAGAATAATGGTTACTATGTTTACTTGAATAATACCTTCAATGGTCTTGCACCTAAAATGAATGGTTTATTGAATCTTTATTGTAGTGATACACATGTTCATAATGTTGATGCCAAAAGATACAAAGTAGTAATGATAGTACCACTTACTTGTGGCACAACCGCTTGAGTCATATTGGTATAAAACGCATGAAGAAGCTCCATGATGATGGATCTTTGGACTCACTCGGTTTTGAATCATTTGAGACATGCGAACCATGCCTATTGGTGTAAACGCATGAAGAAACTCCATGCAGATGGATTGTTTAGACTCACTTGATTTTGAATCACTTGAGACATGCAAATCATGCCACATGGGTAAGATGACTGAAGGCCTCGTTTTCAGTTAGATGGAACAAGCAAGTGACTTGTTGGAAATAATACATTTTGATGTATGCCGTCCAATGAGTGTTCAGGCACGCAGTGGATATCATTATGTTCTTACTTCACTGATGATTTGAGTAGATACATGTGTATTGGCTTGATAAATCACAAAGTCTGAAATATTGAAAAGTTCAAAGCAACTTTAGAGTGAAGTTGAATATCGTCGTGACAAGAGGATAATGTGTCTACGATGTGATCGTGGGGGTAAATATATATCTGAGTTCCGAATTTGGTAAACATTTAAGACAACGTGAAAATTGTTTCACAACTCATGCCACATGGAACACCATAGTGTGATTGTGTGTCCGTACGCCATAGCAGCGCCCTATTTAATATGGTGCATACTATGATGTATCTTATCGAATTACCAATATCGTTTTGGGTTAGGCATTAGAGACAACCACATTCACTTTAAATAGGGCACTAAGTAATTCCATTGAGATGACACCGCATGTACTATGGTTTGGAGAAACCTAAGCTGTTGTTTCTTGAAAGTTCAGGACTGCTTATGTGAAAAAATTTCAGCCTGATGAGCTCAAACCCAAAGCGGATAAATGTATCTTCATAGGATACACAAAACAGTTGGGAATACCTCCTATTTGAGATCCGAAAGAAAAGTTTTTTTCTAGAAAAAGGCCCTTTCTCGAGAAAAGGTTTCTCTCAAAATAATTGAGTGGGAGGATGGTGGAACTTGATGAGGTTGTTGAACCGTCACTTCAGCCGATGTGTAGCAGGGCACAAGAAGTTGTTCCTGTGGCGCCTACACCAATTGAAGTGGAAGCTGATGATAGTGATCATTAAGCTTCAGATCAAGTTATTACAAACCTCGTAGGTTGACAAGGTCACGTACTGCTCCAGAGTGGTGCGGTAACCCTATCTTGGAGGTCATGTTGTTTGACAACAATGAACCTACGAGCTATGGAGAAGCGATCGTGGGCCTGGATTCCGACGAATGGTTGGACGCCATGAAATCCGAGGTAGGATCCATGTATGAAAGCAAAGTGTAGACTTTGGAAGAACTACTTGATGGTCGTAAGGCTGTTAGGTATAGATGGAATTTTAAAAGGAAGACATACGATGATGGTAAATGTCACTATTAAGAAAGCTCGAGTTGTCGCAAAGATGTACCAGACAAGTTCAATGAGTTGACTATGATGAGACTTTCTCTCTCATAGCGATGCTAAAAGTCTGTTGGAATTATGTTAGCAAATGCTGCATTATTTATGAAATCTTGTGGATAGGATGTCAAAAAATTGTTTCCTCGACGGTTTCCTTGAGGAAAGGTTGCATGTGTTACAACCACAAGGTTTTGTCGATCCTAAAGGATGCTAACAAGTATGCAAGGTTCAGTGATTCTTCTATGGACTGGAGCAAGCATGTCGGAGTTTGAATATATGCTTTGATGAGATGATCAAAGTTTCTGGGTTTATACAAGGTTTATGAGAAACTTGTATTTCCAAGGAAGTGAGTGGGAGCACTATAGAATTTCTCATAAATATATGTGGTTAACATATTGTTGATCATAAATAATGTAGAATTTCTAGAAAGCATAAAGGGTTGTTTGAAAGGAGTTTTTCAAAGGAAAAACCTGGATTGAGCTAGTTGAACATTGAGCATCAAGATCTATAGAGATAGATCGAAACGCTTAATAGAACTTTCAAGTTAATACATACCGCGACAAGATTTTGAAGGAGTTCAAAATAAATTAGTCAAAGAAAGAGTTCTTGGCTATGTTATAAGGTGTGAGTATTGAGTAAGACTCAAAACTCGACCAGGACAGAAGAAAGAGAAAGGTCGAAGGTCGTCCCCTATGAATTAGCCGTAGGCTCTATAGTATGCTATCCTATGTACAACACCTGATGTGTGCCTTGCCATGAATCAGTCAAGGGGAACAAAAGTGTTCCAGGAATGGACTACTGGACAGCGGTCAAAAGTTATCCTTAGTAACTAGTGGACTAAGGAATTTTTCTCGATTATGGAGGTGATTAAAGAGTTCTTCGTAAAGGGTTACGTCGACGCAAGCTTTGACACTAATCCGGATAACTCTGAGTAGTAAACCGGATTCGTATAGTGGAGCAGTCATTTCGAATAGTTCCAAATGGCGCGTGGTAGTGATGACCCACAAGTATAGGGGATCAATCGTAGTCCTTTCGATAAGTAAGAGTGTCGAACCCAACGAGGAGTACAAGGATTTGAAAAGTGGTTTTCAGCAAGGTAAAATCTGCACGCACTGAAATTGTCGGTAACAAGTGATTGTGTGGTGAGATGATTCGTAGCAAGCAACAAGTAACAAAAGTAGCAACGGTGCAGCAAAGTGGCCCAATCCCTTTTGTAGCAAGGGACAAGCCTGGACAAAGTCTTATAGGAGGAAAAACGCTCCCGAGGACACACGGGAATTTCTGTCATGCTAGTTTCATCATGTTCATATGATTCGCGTTTGTTACTTTGATAGTTTGATATGTGGGTGGACCGGCGGTTGGGTACTTCCCTTACTTGGGCAAGCATCCCACTTATGATTAACCCCTCTCTCAAGCATCCGCAACTACAAAAGAGGAATTAAGACAAAGTCTAAACATAGCATTAAACTAGTGGATTCAAATCAACCCCTTACGAAGTAACACATAAACTAGGGTTTAAGCTTCTTATCACTCTAGCAACCCATCATCTACTTACTACTTCCCAATGCCTTCCTCTAGGCCCAAATAATGGAGAAGTGTTACGTAGTCGACGTTCACATTACACCACTAGAGGAAAAACAACATACAACATATCAAAATACCGAACGAATACCAAATTCACATGACTATTATTAGCATGACATATCCCATGTCCTAAGGAACCAAAGTAACTACTCACAAAGCATAATAATAATCATGAAAAGAGAGGTAATGAGTAGCATCAAGGATCTGAACATAATCTATTCCACCAAATAATCCAACTAGCATTAATTACAAAGAGTAATCAACACTACTAGCAACCTCACAAGTACCAATCGGAGTCGCAAGACGGAGATTGGTTACAAGAGATGAACTAGGGTTTGGAGATGAGATGGTGATGATGAAGATGTCGATGGTGACGAGTCCCCTCTGATGAGAAGAGTGTTGGTGATGACGATGGCGACGATTTCCCCCTCCGGGAGGGAAGTTTCCCGAGCAGGATCGTCCTGCCGGAGCTCTAGATTGGTTATGCTAAAGTTCCGCCTCGTGGCGGCGGCGAAACCACGAAAAAGCTCCCTTTTGATTTTTTCCTGGACGAAACCCTCCATATAGCAGAAGAGGGGGCCAGTGGGCCAGTGGGCTGCCCACAAGCCCCCATGGCGCGGCCTGGGGGGTGGCCGCGCTGTGCAGGCTTGTGGGCACCCCTGGTGCCCCTCTGGCACTTCTTCGGTCCAGTATTTTTGATAAATTGGGAAAAAATCCCCGTTGATTTTCACGGCCTTTGGAGTTGCGCAAAATAGGTATCTCAACTTTGCTCCACTTTCAGGCCAGAATTCCAGTTGCCGGTATTCTCCCTCTTCATGTAAACCTTGCAAAATAAGAGAGAAAAGGCATAAGAATAGTACCGGGAAGTGAAATAACAGCCAAAGAAGCGATAAATATCAACATTAAAACATGATGCAAAATGGACGTATCAACTCCCCCAAGCTTAGACCTCGCTTGTCCTCAAGCGAAAGCCGAACTCAATAAATATGTCCACATGTTTAGGGAGAGAGGTGTCAACAAAACAAGATACGAACATGCATGCATCATGATCATGATTAGAACAACAATACCAACATATAATCTCTCATGCTAAAGTGATAATTTCTTCACAAAGTAAAGCATGGATCAAGAACCTTACCGAGAAGTAACAACCGATAGGCTTTAGTCATTGAAGCACTTGCAATTTATCACAACATCAGAAAGAGTCAATAAGAGCTTGTAAAGCAAATCCACATAGTCAATCATTCTTTCGTTCTCTACAATTGCTACAACTCACGTGGTACTCATGAGATCAAAGTTTCAGCTGGACACAGAGAAAGATAGGGGCTTATAGTTTTGCCTCCCAACTGCTTACCTCAAGGGTAATGTCAACAATAATAATTCATGAATACTTACCTCCAAGTTGACATATGAATATAGATCTTTCCCAAGCATGTGACGGTAGCCAAGGCAAAGGCAAAATAAGGAATTGGTGAAGATCACCATGACTCTTTCAGGGACAAAAAGTAAAGGTACAAGATAGGCCCTTCGCAGAGGGAAGCATAGGTTGTCATGAGCTTTTGAGTTTTGGATGCGTGTCCTCTTAGTGCGGAGGAACGTCGCTTTATATTGCCTCCTGTGATAAAGAACTTTATTATGCAGTCTGTCGCTTTTATGTCTTCCTCATCACAGGTTTGTATAAAGCTTATTTTCCACACACTAATAGATCATACATATTAGAGAGCAATTTTTATTGCTTGCACCGATGACAACTTACTTGAGGGATCTTATTCAATCCATAGGTAGGTATGGTGGACTCTCATGGCAAAACTGGGGTTGAAGGTTTATGGATGCACAAGTAGTATCTCTACTTGGTGCGGGAGTTTTGGCCAATATGAGGTGGAAGCAATCATCACATGCTAAGGGATCTCTAATCATATAACATTGTTCAGATCCAAGAAAACCAAGGTCTACGTTTGCCTACCCTCAACAAGTTTCAATCCTCATTCTTTTTATATGTGAAGGCATCACTTCCCATGAGATCATTACATGATCTTTCATGCTTTTGTTCCATTCTCACTCTTTTGATCATGGCAAGAGGCAAAGCCTTTCAACCAAGACACAAAGCATCGGAGGTGACACAAAGCAAAACTCAAGACTAAAACACTAAGACTTTTAAACTACTAGAGAAAGAGAAAACTGAAGAGGAAAACTAAAAGAAAGGTAAAGGCAAATGTTGTGATGGTGATTCGATGCCGGGGCAAATCCCCCAAGCTTGGCACACGCCAAGGGGATTGCCCATACCAATGCTCAGTTGTCTTCCTTTGGTGGTGATGGTGGAGTTGTTGCAACATGAGTTTGATCCTCCGTCTTCCAAGGCATAGGTGCTCCATCATGGAAAGATGAACGAGTCTCCGGAATCCTCAAATCTGCAGCCAACCTTATTGATTTAAATCTATACTCATACTCACAGTTTTGGTTCTGCACATCATAGATCTGGCCCTAGAGTTGATCAACCCTGTCATAGAGCCTAGAGAGATGCTTCCCAATGTCATTGGCATCAATCCTGTGCTTGTTGGTGAACTCCGCGATCATCATGTGGTTGGCATTGAGTCCACGCTCCACCATCCCTTGGCACTTGAAGACTTGTTGCTCCATTGCTTCGAGCCTCGTCTCCATGCTTTCGGTCTTCTTAGGCCCCTCAACATCATGGATGTGCAACATCCCCTCACGCATCTCGATAGATTGAGGGTGTTGCAGCACTTCCATGAGGTAGGGATTGATGACCTTCTTGAAGATCTTCTCCTTAGGAGCTTTTGGGGAAGTCACGGCGATCAAGATCTGCAACAGAAACAGGCTCAAAACGAAAAACAGAGGAAATCTGCGTGATGCAGGGGTCAGACCAAATGGAAGTATATATAATAATTTTTTCTAGACCAGAAGGAGTCCCCTGCACGAAAACAGAGTCCGGGAGGCGCACGAGGTGGCCACAAGCGCTCACGGCGCGGCCAGGAGGTGGGCCCGCGCCGTGCAGGCTTGTCGCCTCCTCGCGCACTTTCCGGGCTACTTCCAATTTTTGTATTTTTTCAAATATTCCAAAGCGGAGAAAATTTCCTACTGGAAATTTTTTGCACTCTGTTTTCTTACCGAATCACATACCTCTTCGTTTTCGGAGTCTGAAACAGGCTGATAAATATCCCTTAGGTATTCTTTCGGAGTTATGGTATTGATGATATTGCTTTCAACATTTATGGGAGTACCTGAGATATAATGCTTGATTCTCTGCCCGTGTTGTTGATCTTGATAGCACCGGAACGATATACTTCCTCAACAACATAGGGACCTTCCCATTTAGAGAGAGGCTTGCCTGCAAAGAATCTTAAACGAGAGTTATATAGCAAGACATAATCACCTACATTGAACTCACGCTTTTGTATCCTCTTATCATGCCACCTCTTAACCTTTTCTTTGGTCAGCTTGGCATTCTCATATGCCTGAGTTCTCCATTCATCAAGCGAGCTAATATCAAATAACCTCTTCTCACCGGCAAGTTTGAAATCAAAGCTAAGCTCTTTGATTGCCCAATAAGCTTTATGCTCTAGCTCAAGAGGTAAATGACATGCTTTACCGTACACCATTTTGTAAGGAGACATGCCCATGGGATTCTTATAGGCAGTTCTATAAGCCCACAGTGCATCATCGAGCTTCTTAGACCAATTCTTTCTAGACCTGTTGACAGTCTTTTGCAAAATCAGTTTAATCTCTCTATTACTTAGCTCTACTTGACCACTGGACTGAGGGTGATAGGGAGACACAATTCTATGGTTGACATCGTACTTAGCAAGCGTCTTGCGGAAAGCACCATGAATGAAGTGTGAACCACCGTCGGTCATTAGATATCTAGGGACTCCAAATCTAGGGAAGATAACTTCTTTCAACATCTTGATAGAGGTGTTGTGATCAACACTACTAGTGGGGATAGCTTCTACCCACTTAGTGACGTAATCAACACCAACTAAGATGTGAGTATACCCATTGCATTTTGGAAAAGGTCCCATATAATCAAAGCCCCAAACATCAAATGGTTCAATGACAAGTGAATAGTTCATAGGCATTTCCTGACATTTGCTAATATTACCTATTCTCTGACATTCGTCACAAGACAAGACAAACTTACGTGCATCCTTGAAGAGAGTGAGCCAATAGAAACCTGATTGCAATACCTTGTGTGCAGTTCTATCTCCCGTAGGGTGTCCTCTGTAGGCCTCGGAGTGACACTTCTGTAGGATCTTTCCCTGTTCATGTTCAGGTACACAACGTCTAATAACACCATCTACTCCTTCCTTATAAAGGTGAGGATCATCCCAAAAGTAATCTCTCAAGTCAAAGAATAATTTCTTCTTTTGCTGGTACGTGAAACTAGGTGGTATGTATTTGGCAACGATATAGTTTGCATAATCAGCATACCACGGTGCACTACGTGAAGCATTGATGACATTCAATTTCTCATCGGGGAAGCTATGATCAATAGGTTGTGGGTCATCAAGAACGTTCTCCAACCTAGACAAGTTATTTCTACTAGGTTATCAGCACCCTTTCTGTCGACAACGTGCAAATCAAATTCTTGTAGCAAGAGAACCCATCTGATAAGTCTAGGTTTAGCGTCCTTCTTCTCCACGAGGTACTTAATAGCAGCATGATCAGTGTGAATAGTGACTTTGGAATCAACTATGTAAGACCTGAACTTTTCACACGCAAACACGACTGCTAAAAATTCCTTCTCCGTAGTGGCATAGTTTCTGTGGGCACTGTCTAGAGTTTTACTAGCATAGTGAATGACATTTAACTTCTTATCAACTCTTTGCCCTAAGACAACACCAACAACATAATCACTAGCGTCACACATGATCTCAAAAGGTAGGTTCTAATCAGGTGGTTGAACAATATGTGCAGTTATCAAAGCCCTCTTAAGTATTTCGAAGGCTTCCTCACAATCATCGTAAAAAACAAAAGGAATATCCTTTTGCAAGAGATTGGTAAGAGGCCTAGAAATCTTAGAGAAGTCCTTAATAAACCTTCTATAGAAACCAACATGACCAAGGAAACTTCTTATACCTTTGATATCTGTGGGGTATGGCATTTTCTCGATTGCATCAACCTTAGCCTTATCGACTTCAATACCTCTTTCAGAAATTTTATGTCCTAAGACGATGCCTTTATTAACCATAAAGTGGCACTTCTCCCAATTGAAGACAAGATTGGTGTCTTTACATCTCTGTAAGACTTGATCAAGGTTGCTAAGGCAATCATCAAAGGAAGAACCGTAAACGGAGAAGTCATCCATGAAAACCTCATCAATCTTTTCATAGAAGTCAGAGAATATGGCCATCATACATCTTTGAAAGGTGGCAGGTGCATTACACAAGCCAAAAGGCATACGTCTATAAGCAAAGGGTCCGAAAGGGCAGGTGAAGGTGGTTTTCTCCTGATCAGATTGTGCAACTGGTATTTGAGAGAAACGAGAATAACTGTCTAGAAAGCAGAAGTGTGTGTGTTTAGACAGCCTTTCTAGCATTTGGTCGATAAAAGGCAAAGGGTAATGATCTTTCCTAGTGGCTTTATTCAATTTCCTAAAATCGATCACCATCCTATAGCGAGTAATAATCCTCCGTGGGATCAATTCATCCTTATCATTAGGGACAACGGTAATGCCTCCCTTCTTAGGGACGCAATGCACCGGACTCACTCAATCGCTATGAGCAACAGGATAGATAATACCCGCTTCCAGGATCTTTAGTATTTCTTTTCTTACTACTTCTTTCATCTTAGGATTTAATCTCCTTTGATGATCAACAACTGGTTTGAATTCAGGATCATTTTTCATCTTGTGCTGGCATAGAGTGGGACTAATGCCCTTAAGATCATCAAGAGTATATCCTATAGCAGCACGGTGATTCCTCCGAGTTTTTAGCAACTTCTTTTCTTCATGCTTTGAGAGGCTAGCACTAATAATGACAGGATATATCTCCTTTTCATCAAGATAGGCATACTTAAGAGTATTAGGCAACTATTTAAGCTCGAACACAGGATCACCCTTTGGTAGAGGTGGATCCCCAAGCAGTTCAACATGCAAGTTATTCTTAAGGATAGGATATTGTTCTAAGACAACTCTATCTATGTCATCCCTTTCATCCATATGCATATCATTTTCGTGCTCAACCAAGTATTGCTCTAAGGGATCAGTAGGAGGCACGGAAATAGAAGCTAAGGCAATAGTTTCATCCCTACTAGGCAACTCCTTTTCATGAGGTTGTCTATCAAAGTTAGAGAAATTGAACTCATGTGACACACCTTCAAAGCCAACAGTGATAGTTTTCTTCTCACAATCAATATGAGCATTGACGGTATTGAGAAAAGGTCTACCAAATATGATGGGACAGAAGCTATCTTGTGCGGTAGCAAGAATGAGGAAATCACCAGGATACTTCGTTTTACCACACAAGACTTCAACATCCCTAACAATTCCCACAAGGCAGATAGTATCTCTATTAGCAAGCTGAATAGTGACATCTATAGGTTCTATCTCTACAGGTGCAATCTCATCTTTGATTTCATCGTATAAGGATTGAGGTATTGCACTAACACTAGCACCCACGTCACATAAACCATGATAACAATGATCTCCTATCTTAACAGAAACCACAGACATGCCAACAACAGACCTATGTTTATCTCTAACGTGAGGTTTAGCAATTCTAGCAGCATCTTCACAGAAGTGAATATTATGTCCCTCAACTTCTTCAGACAGAAGATCTTTGATAATAGCAATGCTAGGCTCAGCTCTAATTTTCTCAGGGGTTGTAGGTGTTCTAATATAGCCTCTACATATCACAGTTGAAGCTTTAGAATGATCCTTTATCCTAACAGGGAAAGGTGGTTTCTCAATGTAAGCACTGGGTACCACAGGATCATTATAGGCAATGACTTTCTCTTCAACTGGAGTGGATTTAACTACATTGACTTCTAATGGAGGATGATATTTAAACCATTTATTTTTGGGGAGATCAATATGAGCAACAAAGGATTCACACAATGAAGCTACAATCTCAGAGTCAAGTCCATACTTAGCGCTAAAATCACAAAAAGTATTTGTCTCAACAAAGGATTTAACGCAATGAAAAGTGAAATTCATACCTGACTCCTTACCATCTTCAAGCTCCCAATCTTCAGAGTTGCTTTTAATTCTATCCAATAAATTCAATTTGAAGTCAATATCTCTCTTCATAGAAGAACCGGTACAAGAAGTGTCAAGCATGTGCGATCATCATGAGAAAGCTGAGCATAGAAGTTCTGAATGATAATTTCTCTCGAGAGCTCATGACTGGGGGAAGAATATAGCATTGATTTAAGCCTCCCCCAATCATGAGCGATGCTTTCTGTGTCACGAGGCCAAAAATTATAAATATAATTCCGATCACGATGTACTAGATGCATAGGATAAAACTTTTGATGAAATTCCAATTTCAACCGATTGTAGTCCCATGATCCAGTATCATCACACAGCCTATACCATGTCAACGCCTTATCCTTCAAATATAAAGGAAAGACCTTCTTCTTGACCTCATCCTCGGGCACACCTGCAAGCTTAAATAAACCACAAACCTCATCTACATAGATTAGATGCAAGTCTGGATGTGATGTTCCATCTCCTGTAAAAGGATTAGCTAGCAGTTTCTCAAGCATACCCGAAGGAAATTCAAAGCAAATATTTTCAGTAGGTGCAGCAGGTTGAGGAGCAACTCTTTGTGCTTCCGTTCGAGGTGAAGATACCCCGAACAAGACCCTCAAAGGATTAGTATCCATAGTGACAAGTGACAAGAAATTTCAGCACACTATATGAATGTTTCCTTAGCAAGTTCCGCTTACCAAAGGCGCTTCACTCCCCGGCAACGGCGCCAGAAAAGAGTCTTGATGATCCACAAGTATAGGGTATCAATCATAGTCCTTTCGATAAGTAAGAGTGTCGAACCCAACGAGGAGCAGAAGGATCTGACAAGTGGTTTTCAGCAAGGTAAAATCTGCAGGCACTGAAATTTTCTGTAACAAGTGATTGTGTGGTGAGATGATTCGTAGCAAGCAACAAGTAACAAAAGTAGCAACGGTGCAGCAAAGTGGCCCAATCCCTTTTGTAGCAAGGGACAAGCCTGGACAAAGTCTTATAGGAGGAAAAAAGCTCCCGAGGACACTTGGGAATTCCTGTCATGCTAGTTTCATAATGGTCATATGATTCACGTTCGTTACTTTAATAGTTTGATATGTGGGTGGACCTGTGGTTGGGTACTGCCCTTACTTGGACAAGCATCCCACTTATGATTAACCCCTCTCTCAAGCATCCGCAACTACAAAAAAGAATTAAGACAAAGTCTAACCATAGCATTAAACTAGTGGATCCAAATCAGCCCCTTACTAAGTAACACATAAACTAGGGTTTAAGCTTCTGTCACTCTAGCAACCCATCATCTACTTACTACTTCCCAATGCCTTCCTCTAGGCCCAAATAATGGTGAAGTGGTATGTAGTCGATGTTCACATAACACCACTAGAGGAAAAACAACATACAACATATCAAAATACCGAATAAATACCAAATTCACATGACTATTATTAGCATGACTTATCCCATGTCCTCAGGAACCAAAGTAACTACTCACAAAGCATAATGATAATCGTGATCAGAGAGGTAATGAGTAGCATCAAGGATATGAACATAATCTCTTCCACCAAATAATCCAACTAGCATCAAGTACAAAGAGTAATCAACACTACTAGCAACCTCACAAGTACCAATCGGAGTCGCGAGATGGAGATTGGTTACAAGAGATGAACTAGGGTTTGTAGATGAGATGGTGCTGATGAAGATGTTGATGGTGACGTTCCCCTCCGATGAGAGGAGTGTTAGTGATGACGATGGCGACGATTTCCCCCTCCGGGAGGGAAGTTTCCCCGACAGGATCGTCCTGCCGGAGCTCTAGAATGGTTCTGCTCAAGTTCCGCCTAATGGCGGCGGCGAAACCACGAAAAAGCTCCCTTCTGATTTTTCCTGGACGAAACCCTCCATATAGCAAAAGAGGGGGGCCAGTGGGCCAGTGGGCTGCCCACAAGCCCCCATGGCGCGGCCTGGGGGGTGGTCGCGCCGTGCAGGCTTGTGGGCACCCCCTGGTGCCCTTCTGGCACTTCTTCGGCCAAGTATTTTTGATAAATTGGGAAAAAATCCCTGTTGATTTTCACGGCGTTTGGAGTTGTGCAGAATAGGTATCTCAACTTTGCTCCACTTTCAGGCCAGAATTCCAGTTGCCGGTATTCTCCCTTTTCATGTAAACCTTGCAAAATAAGAGAGAAAAGGCATAAGAATAGTACTGTGAAGTGAAATAACAGCCAAAGAAGCGATAAATATCAACATGAAAACATGATGAAAGATTCAGACCCGTTGACTAAAAACCTCTCTCACAAGCAAGATGTGATCAAACCCCAAACAATAAACGTAGCATTTGATTGTACAGTTTATTGCTGCTGTTTTGTGCATGTCAATGTATCTGTTCCTATGACCATGAGATCATGCAACTCCCGGACACCGTAGGAATACCTTATGTGTATCAAACGTCGCCACTTAACTGGGTGACTATAAAGGTGCTCTACAGGTATCTCCAAAGGTGTCTGTTGGGTTGGCGTGAATCAAGACTCGGGTTTGTCACTCCGTTTGACGGAGAGGTATCTCGGGGTCCACTCAGTAATACAACATCACAATAAGCCTTGCAAGCAATGTGACTAAGGAGTTAGTCACGGGATCTTGTATTGTGGAACGAGTAAACAGACTTGCCGGTAACGAGATTGAACTAGGTATGGAGATATCGACGATCGAATCTCGGGCAAGTAACATACCGATGGGCAAAGGGAACAGTATACAGGATTAAATAAATCCTTGACATAGAGGTTCAACCGATAAAGATCTTCATAGAATATGTAGGAGCCAATATGGGCATCGAGGTCCTTCTGTTGGTTATTGACCGAAGAGTGTCTGAGGTCATGTCTACGTAGTTCCCGAACCCGCAGGGTCTGCACACTTAGGTTTAGTGACGTTTCGGTATAGTTGAATTATTGATGTTGGTAACCTAAGGTATTTCAGAGTCTTGGATGAGACCCCAGACGTCATGATGGTTTCCAAAATGGTCCGGAGACGAAGACAGATATATAGGAAGTATCCATTTTGCTTTCGGAAGGTTTTCAGGCATTACCGGTAAAGTACCAGGAGTGATGAATGGATTCCGGAGTTCTACCGGGAGGGGCCACCCACCCAGGAGAGAACCAAAGAGGCCCAAGGGTGGTGCACCAGCGCTTAGTGGGTTGGTGACCAGCCCAAGGAAGCCTATTTCGGCAAAGGAAGAAAAAGGAAAGAAGGGTGGGCCAAAACCGAATTGGGAAGGAGGACTCTTTCCAAGTTGTGTTGGAGGAGGACTCCTCCCTCTCCTCTTGGTTTGGCCAAACCCTATGGCCTTACCCTAGGGCACCACCACTCCCCTCCCTCCTATATATAGTGGAGGTGAGAGATGATTTTGGCACCTCAATCCTAGCCATAGCCCTCTCTCCCTCCACCACTTCGTGACACCCCATAGCTAGTTCGATACGGTACGACGAAGCCATGTTGGAGTAGCTCCACCACCATCGCTGCCAAACCGTCGTGCTGCAAAAGAATTCAGCTACCTCTTCGTTTCTCTTGCTAGATCAAGAAGGCAGAGATCATCATGGAGCCGTATGTGTGCTAAACACGGAGGTGCCGTCCATTCAACACTAGATCGGGATGGATCGTGATGGGATCGCACGACGGTTTGTGATGAGATCGCGAGATGGACTGTGATTTGGATCCCGAAGATGTTCGACTACATCAACCGCGTAATATACGCTTCCGCTTAGCGATCTAGAAGGATATGTTGATGCACTCTCCCCTCTCATAGATGATCATAACCATGGATAGGTTTTGCGTGTTAGTAGGAATGTTTTTGTTTCCCATGCAACGCTCCCCAACAAGATAAGAGTTCCTTGATTTTTTTTCTCCCCCTTAAGTATAGATGATATTTCCTTGATTTACCTCCCCCTTTTCTAGGGACAATAGAAACTTCTCCCTCTTTTATTATAGGATCATTGAAGTTTTCTCCTCCTTAGAAGTTTTTTCTTCTCTTTGAAAATTATGAGAAACAAGATTATGTCCGCCTTTGGCATAAATGGAAATGATCAATTAAAGCTCAGGAGGTAACAAAGCGTGGGATCACTAAAAAACATTCTCCAAAAAATCACAAAGTTCGTAGGTAGTCATAAATTCGCGAATGAAACTAGGCCTCTCGAAGAAATCGGTTAGACCGAGTTTCCCAGGTCGGTGAGACCGAGTTGCAATGATAATCAACTTATCAACTGAAATTGAGAGAAAATATCCACAAACTTTGGAGAAGGTAATATCCAAAGATTTGAAAAAGAACAAAAGACAATAGTTTTTTTTATTTTTTTATTTTAAATATATACATACGTATAGATGAGAATTGAGTGGTTCCAAGAAAGAATGCAACAAAAATGTGAACCATACAAGAATCTTCATCTAGATATTGGATGATGACTAGATCACCTATGTTAGAGTATATTGACTTGAGGAGTCAAGCAATAGTGCTTGATCATAGGTTATACTCATTGCTAAGTGAAAAATGGGATTATCATTTTTAGATTAATAATTTTAATGTCTTCATATCAGTTTAGTTGCTTTACCTCATGACTTGGTGTAAAGCTTTATCAAGGATATGAGTACATACCTTCGAATGATGTTGATGACGTGGCACGTAGGTGAACTTGTTGTGGATGCTCAATGTTGATCAAGATCATCTTGAGTTGGGAGCTATCCTTGTTGTTTTGGTTCACTCTTATCCTATATTGGTTAGTCATGCAAGGAAGAACATAATATATCCAACTAACAAGAGTGAATTTTATCATCAAATAGTTGTCAAGGATATGATTTTGCTATCTTCTTCCTTCATCTCCGAAGAAGGGGTTGTTGATACTTGGCCATGACAAGATTGCTTTTGATGTGAGTTGATGTCAATCTTGTGGAGTGTAGTTCTTACAAGTACCTACAAAAGTTTAGATGCAATACAAGGGAGAATAGTTTTCCAAGATATAAAATAGTGTCATATGAATAGCATTATGGAATAAACAAGTAAGCTCATGCCC
This sequence comes from Hordeum vulgare subsp. vulgare, assembly GCF_904849725.1. Classification (NCBI taxonomy): domain Eukaryota; kingdom Viridiplantae; phylum Streptophyta; class Magnoliopsida; order Poales; family Poaceae; genus Hordeum; species Hordeum vulgare. The sequence goes on along the minus strand of NC_058521.1, from coordinate 278,311,677 downwards.
TTGCAAGCATCCGAGTGAGTCTAGCACAAGTTTGAAGCATCAATGATGTTCAAATCACTCCTCAAATGGAAAAATACTTTCTCATCAAGTGGTTTTCTAAAGATATCAGCCGATTGTTTGTCGGTACGAACATGCTTGAGATTAATAGCTCCTTTACCAACATGATCACGAATGAAATGATGTCGCACTTGAATATGTTCATTTCATGAATGTTGCACAGGATTATAGGAAATTTTAATAGCACTTTCATTGTCACACAACAATGGAACATTTCTCTCATGAATGCCATAATCCTTAAGAGTTTGCGTCATCCATAGTAATTGCGCACAACATGATGCGACGACAATGTATTCCGCTTAGACAGTTGATAAAGACACCGAGTTTTGTTTCTTGGATGACCAAGACTCAAGAGATCTCCCAAGAAATTGACATGTACCTGAGGTGGATTTTCTATCAACCTTGTCTCCGACATAGTGTGAATCGGAATAGACAACAAGATTAAAAGAAGATCCCTTGGGATACCATATGCCAAAGTTTGGTGTATGTATCAGGTATCTCACAATTCTTTTCACAGCCTTTAGACGACGCTCTTTGGGTGCTGCTTGATATTGGAAACACATGCAAACACTCAACATGATATCGGGATGGGAGGCACATAGATATAGGAATGAACCGATCATTGATCGATAAACCTTTTGATCAACTGGTTTGTCCTCCTTAGTGAGGTCAAAATGTCCACTACTAGGCATAGGAATTCTCATACCTTTGCATTGCATGTTGAATTCTTGATTAAGTCCTTGGTATAGTTGGTTTGAGAGATAAAGGTACCTTCTCTCAATTGTTTAATTTGCAAACCAAGGAAGAATGTCAGCTCATGCATCATGGACATCTCGTACTTATCTGACATCAACCTTTCGAACCTCTCACTAAAATGTGGGTTAGTAGATCCAAAGATAATATCATCCACATATATTTGGCACACAAATAGTTCGCCATTAAATCTTTTAGTGAATAAGGTTGCGCCAATTTTACCAATCTCAAAATCCTTTCCAATGAGAAACTTTGTTAGGCATTTGTACCAAGCTCTAGGGGCTTGTTTAATACCATATGAAGCTTTACAAAGTTTGTAGACATGATTAGGTTTCTTAGAGTTCACAAAGCCAGGAGGTTGTTTGACATAAACTTCCTCCTCAATTTCACCGTTTAGAAAAGCAATTTCGATATCCATTTGGTAAAGAGTAATATCATGGTGATTGGCATAAGCGAGAAGAATGTCAATGGCTTCAAATCTAGCAACGGGGGCGTAAGTCTCACCATAGTCCATACCCTCGACTTGCGTGTATCCTTGGGCTACGATACATGCCTTTTTGCGTATAACTTGACCATATTCATCTTGCTTATTCCAAAACACCCATTTTTTACCGACGATGTTGTGCTCGTCCTTGGGCTTTACCACAAGTGTCCAAACTTCATTCCTCTCGAAGTTGTGTAACTCTTCATGCATGGCATTCACCCAATCAGGGTCTTCAAGTGCTTCTTCAACCTTCATAGGCTCAATTCTAGAGATAAATGAGTAATGCTCACAGAAGTTAGCTAAATGACATTTAGAGCGAGTGATTCTCCAGGTTTGTATGTCACCGAAGATTTGATTCAGCGGATGATCCTTTCCCACTCTTGCTCAAACCCGTGACAACTTTTTCTTGTTGGATGGTGGAGCTTCCTCCTCATCATCTTCTTGTTTGTTGTCGTTGGTGATGTAATCTCCTTGAGGTGGTGGGGAGGAAGGTTGAGTTGTATCATCACGATGTACTTCTTCCTCCTCTTCACCATGTCGTGTATCGCTTGTGGATGCCTCCATGTCATTTTGTGGTTCGCCTTGACATGAAGTAGGAGCTTCCACTTGATTTGATGAAGTACTTTCTTTCACCTCCATGGAATGAATCTTGCCGATAGGTAGATCTTGGATGGCTTCTGAAGGTTCCTTACCTCCTACATTATTTGGCAATTGTTCAACTTGCGAACCATTAGATTCATCAAACTTCACATCTATCGTCTCTTAAAGTTTTCGAGTGAAGTTGTTGTAGACACGGTAAGTGTGAGAATTTGATCTATAACCAAGTTGGAAACCTTCGTGAGATTTAGGAGCAAATTTGGAATGATAATGCTTATCAAGAATGTAGCACTTAGAGCCGAATACTCGAAAGTATCCAACTTGGGGTTTGTTATTGGTCAGTAGCTCGTATGCCATTTTACCGAGAAGCTTGTGTAAGTAGAGTCAGTTCATGGCATGACAAGATGTTTCCACGGCTTGAACCCAAAAGTCTCTTGGCGTCTTCTATTCGTCTAGCATTGTTCTAGCCATCTCTATGAGGGTTCGGTTCTTCCTCTCAACAACTACATTTGGTTGAGGTGTGTTCGTTGCCGAGAACTCATGTGACGTACCATCTTTGTCAAGAGAGGTATCCACATTTGTGTTCTTGAACTCCGATCCGTTGTCGCTCTGAACATTCTTGATCTTCACTTCAAACTGATTTTAGGCGTTTCGAGCAAAATTCTTGAAGATATTTTGTACATGCGGCTTATCATCAAGAAAAATACCCACGTAAATATGGAAAAACCATCAACAATGACTAAACCATAAGATATTCCACGGAGGCTCTTGTAAGCATTGGGACCAAAAATATCCATGTGAAGCAGCTTGAGTGGCCTTCTTGTAGTCATGATGTTATTCATGGGATGACTTCCACCAACTTGCTTTTCTGCTTGAAAAGCGCTACAAAGTCTATCTTGGTCAAAGATAACATCTTGAATACCAAAAATGTGATCACCTTTGATAAGCCTGTCAAGATTACTCATACAATCATGTCCTAGCATTCTATGCCATAAACAACATTTAGAAGATTTTGCAATAAGACATGTATTGGGTTTAGATTTTTTAGTGAAATCGACAATGTATAAGTCACCTTTCTGATAACCAGTAAAGACCATGTTATGATTATCACAACAAAACACTTGGCAATCAACCGCCGTAAATAGCACATTGAAAACAAAGTTTGCTAGTCTAGATATAGAAAGAAGATTGTAATCAAGGGATTCTACAAGCATGACATTTCGAATGGAACTATCATGAGATATGGCCACCTTACCAAGACAAAGTACCTTACCCTTGGAATTTTCACCAAAGGTCACATACCTTTGTGGTCCGTGGTTTGGTGTGATCTCATGAAACATGTCTTTATCTCCGGTCATGTGATCGGTGCATCCAATTTCAAGTATGCGCTCTATTCCTCCGGCCATGTAGTCTCTAAGATTTGCCATAAGACCGAGGGCCCTCATGGTCTTCTCATATTCGAAGTCGAGCTCTTTGTCTTCATCGTAGTATCCATGCTCCACATTGTCATCGTGTAATGCCCCAATTGTACATTGCCATATTTGGAACCTTCATGTGTGGGTCCATGATGTCATGGGTTATGGAGTATCATTTCATGTGCTCATGCTTTTTATTCCCCTTTGAATTCATGCATCCCTATCATACATACCATGTTGGTTGTTGTGGTGTTGATCTTCTTGTGGTTTGTGATGAATGTGTGGTCTGTGAAGTGGTGAGAAAAGAGCGATGTGCAACTTTGCCTATTTGTCAAAAGCTAGGTTTCAACTAAGCCTCTCCCTCCTTATTTTTTTCTTAGCTCAAGTTTTGCTTGCTCAACCCCTGTTTGAAAAATGTTTATCATTCAGAGTGTTTTCTGATGCATGTGGTGCTGTGTCTAGGGATTTTAAAAATTATGTTTAAGAGGGGTATTTATTCACAAAACAAATTATTTAATTCTGTTTTTTGAATATTTCTTTGCCCAAAAATGCCTCTTTTCATTTTATTTATTTGGGCCATAATTCCCGTATGCCCAGGGTCATGTTGTTTTTATTTTTAGGTCCATGGGTTTTTCCTAGGAGTATTTATTTGTTGTGGCTTGTTTTAAATGGAAAACCACAAGGGTTTTCCTCCTCTCTATCTCGCACCAACAGAAGCCCAACTCCCTCCTCACTGGCCCATCTCCTTCCCTCCTCTCGTTAGCCAGCCCAACACCACGACCGTCCCCTATCTCCCACTGGCATCACCTCTGTACGACCAAACCTCCACCACCGATCTACCATGCCTCGATCCTGCGGCTCCAGCTCGTCAGCCGAGGCGATATAAGCCGCCCGTCGTCCTCTCCAGCTCTAGGATTCCTCGTTTTTCCTCCCCTCTCTCTCCTGGCGCCGCCAGGGGCGATCCCGAGCAGCTTGACGCCATGGCTTCCTCCTGGTAAGTTCGACGCCGGCGATCCAGTGCCGCCCCTTCTTCCCCGAGTGGTCCAGGCGCAAGCGGAGCATGGCAGGGTTCCATTCCCGTTGGAATCTCGCGGAGAGCTGCTTCCGACGCCCTCCGTCGATGCCGGCGCCTTCTCTGCTTCGTCTTCTTCCTCTACGGCAACATCCCACAGCGCTCGTCGTCGACAACTCTCTCTCCCTCGACGAGGCCTTGTCCCTTCATAGCTAGGTGAGCAGCCGTGCGTCCTCCTTCCTCCTTCCTCCCCAGATAGCATACGACCGAGCCCCTGCTCGAGGCCTGCCGGAGTTGCACCTGCAGGTTACACATTGTTGTTGCTTTCTGTTGGTGTAGTGTAGCTGCTGTGCATGTGGGCGTAGACGCGCGAATAGGCTTCCGTCTTCGAGGTGTAGTAGCAGATCCCCCGTAATAGCATGTGTGTGTGTGAAGCGATCGTCTCCGGTGAGCTCGTCGCCGGCGCCTCTCTATGAAAGCAGAGCAAGGGCGGTCCTTTTGTTTGATTACCTGGCTAGATACCACCCTTTTGGACAGAAGCGCGTGCCAACTCGGCTGGAATGACCCCGGTTGCAGTTCGACACGTTGTGGGTTCGAAACCCAGTGGCGACCCCTTTTGTTTTTCTTGGCTTTGGGCACAGTAGCTCGACAGGGGAGATTTACTTGCTGTGTTCCCCCTTCTCTGTCGAAGAAGAGCTGCTAGGCCAGTGGTGCTAGCACTCGTGGTGTACCAGGGAGCACATGGGTTCGAATCCCCATTGTCCCCCTTTGTATTTTTATTTTTTGTGTTGCTTGTGCTGTTTTCAATTCAGCCGCTTCATACCTTGCTTGAGCAGCAAGTTGAGGTGTACATACCTCACATCAAGTAGGTTAGCATCTTTGTTTATTTTGCTAGTGTGCAAGTGTAGGCAAGTCTTGTAGCTGTGCATGGGTGTAGGTGTGCTTGTGTATATGTGCTTGAGTACATGGCACTAGTGTGTGCATGTGTGGATGTGTGTGGGTTCCCCCACATACTTGTGCAAGTGTGCACCTACACATGAGGCATGTGTGTGTGCATAAGCACTTGTGATGCACCCATGTTTATATGTGTGTGTGCATATATAGTGTGAGACATGCTATCAAGTGTAGGGGTATGTGAGTGTATGAATACATGTGGGTGTATGTGAGTGTGTGTGATGATGTGCTATGGCACACATACATGAGCTCTAACCCTCATGTTCACCATAGTTGTTGTGAAGTTGTCATGTGCAAGTGTGGATGATGATATAGTGAGAAACACATGTGATATGACACTATTTGGCACTTTGTGATTCCATGTTGTTTTCCTTTCAACTTTGTGCCTACATATTGTAAGTACCTAGGTATCATATATGTTTTTGGGGTAGAATCATCCCAGGAATCCATTGGTGGAATCAGATTTCACTTTGGAACACTTTCTGGGAATGTCATTTTTCTGTCTTGATGCTATGTTTAGAGCTTGGTGCCATGTGGTGTGATGAGCCCATGGGGATGAAACCTTGATGTGGCAATAGTGGGTGAACCCCTCTATAGAATGGTGGTTTTATTTTATGCTTAGAAGTTTATATGTGCAAGTTGTGCCTTGTCAAAGTAGGCAGGTGGCTGAAATTGTCAGCTTGGTGAAAATATGTGATTTTCTTCCCTTGTAGTTGTGGTTGCAAAAGCTCATGTGTTGGGAATCAGCCCTTGCAATCAACTATAGAGTTGGAGCTTTTGTGTTTGTCCAGCTCTTTGTTAAGTTTCTTGCACTTTCACTTCCTATAGATATGGTTTTGGAGGCTGTCAAAATGCTTCAGAGCATAAACAACTGGTGAGAATATGAGATTTTTACTAAGTCCCTGAAATCTGTTATTTTTGTCCAAGTTAGCATCTGTAGATCTTTCTGTGTGTAACTCCTTTGTATTATCTTCTTGCTCATGCTTGTAGAGCTTTTGAATAGATTTTGCCACATATCTTGTTTGGCACCTTTGGGTGGTTGTAGGTGCTTTGCATGTTGCTCTCAAACTGCTATGATGCTGTTTAGGACAGAATGCATAGTTTTGTTGTTTTGGAGGTTGTGAGTGCATAGTTGGTGGTGTGGTGAGTTTCTTTGCACCACCCCACATATACTTGTTTGTTTGGTCATGTGGCAACCTGGGAATACCAGAAGTGTGCCATTGGAGTGTGCTTGTGGTGGATTTGGTACGTAGGACTCCGTATCTTGTTTCGCAGTTTCCGGTTGATCCGTAGCTCCGTTCTCAACGTTCTTTATATGTCTTTACATCGTTTTCTCGTGATGCACCTGTTCATATCATCTTCATGCATGTCAAGATAGATTAGAGAGAAGTTCTGTCCAGAAGTTTATCTTCTCTTCTCATGCATATGCAAGTGACTACATTAAAGATGCATGCTTCATTCTCATCTCATGCATCATGTGTTTGTTGCATCATGTTGTGTTGTTTATTCATTGGCTGTTATTTTTTATGTTGGGTAGAACCGGGATCGGAGAGCGAGTACGTGGATTCGGGAGAGTACGTGCAGGACGGACAAGAGCAGTTCCAAGCTAAAGACATCACAGGCAAGATGACCGTGACCTTGATACCGTATCTAGCCTTGTTATGCTTAGATTCACGTTTCCTTCGTTAAATGCTCGCTGCCTACCACTTGATATATTTGCCTCCTTTTATTGCCATGAAACCCAAACAACTTTCCCCTCCTAGCTAATGTTGTATGGCTAAGTAGGCATGCTCAGCTTCTAATGTTAGCGTTGCTAGTTGCAGGTGCTAGCTGTCTCATGTGATAACATGAGTTTTGATATCATTATTATTTAAACTGCTATTTAATTAATGCACCTATATACTTGGTAAATGACGGGATGACTAGCCTTTTGCCGGGTGATTTGTTCCGTTATTGCCGCCTTAGTTTCCGGCTACCGGTGTTTGATTCCATAACTGATCGCTCCTAACACATTCGGGGTTCTTATAGGGACCCCCTTGATAAATCGTGTAGTGTTAAGACTTGTCCGGCAAGACCCAACATTCGTTTTAATTTGCTAATCACCTAATAATAATTTGCATAGGGAATAGCTACCCCGATGAATTAATCAACAACCCGGGCTAGTGCTCCTCATGAGTGTTGGTCCAAACTAGAGCAATGTGCGGGGCCAACTCAGGGCAACTTGAGAAATTTCTATCAGACCACTGTATGCGTCGGTCATCCGTCGTGTCCTGAGACTGAGATACGCGGCTCTTATCGGGGCCGTCGACACGACGGGAGGTCCTGGTAGACTTATCTTACGTTAGCTATATATCTTGCGTATAGGAATCCCGGTGAAGCTTTGGTTCTCCCCAGAGTTGAGGTTTTCCTCTAAGGAATCCGACGAGATCACGAGTTTCGTGATAAAGGATTACTTTGCGGCCCGTGACCATTTGTGATGGACTAGTTGGAGCACCCCTGCAGGTTTTAATCTTTCGGAAAGCCATGCCCGCAGTTATGTGGCAATATGTATTATTTGTTAACACCCGGTTCTAGATAACTTGAACTAATACTAATAAAACTGCCAACCGTGTGCGTAACCGTGACTGTCCCGTTCGAAGACCTCTCTTCGATCGGGAACACGGTGGGGTTATGTTTGACGTAAGTAGGTGTTCAGGATCACTTAGTGATCACCTAGTTTTTGACTGCTAACGTAGACCACCACTTCTATAACTTTGTTCTACGTAAGATAGCCACCATAAACTCTTAGGATGCTGCAACCTAAACACTGAACCTTCCTCACCTAATAACTTGACTAGTTTCAGTACCAAGGTTATAGATTGCTGAGTCCCCGTGGCTCAGAGATTACTTCAACATCCCAACAGGTACAGGTACGCCTGACACCGGTGATCCTGATGGCACGCAGCTGGCGTGGCAGTACGATGAGGAGAACGACCGCGTGTCCGTGAACTATCCAGAAGACTGAGGCCGTGGTCGTGATCGTGGGCAAGCATGCGGGATAGCATATCATTTTCTTATGTTATGTAGTCGGTAGCGGAACTACCTTGTCTGAATAAATGTGTGGATGTAAACTCTGATATTATCTATGTGAGATGGCAAATGATTCCCTATTTGTCATTCTTAAATTATGTATGTGCTATGTTTATCTTGCTTGCGAAACACATAGATGCGCATCTTTCCATTTTGGGGCATCACCCCCTAAATAGGAAAGGACCGCATCTTAGTCGTTACACATCGCGAGACGAAATATCCTCGTCATAAGAATCAAGAATTTCGACTACGACAATGTTCATGTTTATGCATGCGAATGGCTTCAACAATGATTTTGTTAATGGTAATCAAAATAAGGATCATTTGGCTTCATTTGTTGAAAGGCAATGGATTTTTGGAAAATGATATCAAGATTTTTCAATGAGTAGTCAAGATATATTTTCTCCAAATCTCTCCACAAAGTGTAAGCACACTGAAAGTTCTTCATTTGATTAAGCACATTTCTTGGCAATGCTCTAATGATGAGATTAATATTTTTAACATTACCAAGCATATTAACTTCATCATCATGCGAAGGATGTAAGGGATCAATGGGAGGCACACATGGATATTCAACATACTCGCACAGATGGAATTCATTGAATATATCAAGCATTTCACCTTTCCATTGTTTATAATACTCCCCATCGATAATAGGCACTCTACAACTAAGATTACCCAAACTAGGCACATCCATCTTCCCCCAATGGTGATTAAACCAAGATATGGAGACTAAGGCTCTGATACCAATTGTGGGATCGATAGAAGGGGTGTCTAGAGGGGCGGGTGAATAGACTACTTGCGTAAATTAAAATCCTAGCCTTTTCCCAATATTAATGTTTGGCAGATTTTACCAATTCTAACATGTCTAGCGCACTCTACACATGCTAGTCAACATATGTGGCAGCGGGAAGTAAATACATTGCACATGTAAGTGTGGAGTAGATTTTAGGAAGATCAAACACAAAGATGAACACAATGATTTTTGGCGTGGTTCCGATAGGTGGTGCTATCGTACGTCCACGTTAGTGGATACTTCAACCCACGAAGGGTAACGACTATGAGAGTCCATGGAGGGCTCCACCACAAGGGGTCCAAGAAGAAGCAGCCTTGTCTATTCCTCCATGGCTTACATCCAATAAGGACTAGCCTCACTCAGGTTAGATCTTCATGAAGTAGGAGATCTCTTTTCTCGTACAAACTTCTTGGTTCAACTCCACAATACGAAGTAGGAGGATCCCAAGAGACACATAACGAATCTAGGAGGCACCACCCTCTAAAAGATATAGATGCGATAGAATGATGAACTCCGTGCTCTTGTTCTTCGAAAGGTTGTCTCCTCAACACTCAATCACTCTCTCATAGATTTGGCATGGGTAGGAGAGATTGATTTGGTGGAAAGCAACTTGGGGAGGTTAGAGAACATGTTTCAAATCAATGGATTGGAATCTCTTGATCTCAACACATGAGTAGGTGGCTCTCTCTCAAAAAATGAATATGGCACGTGTAAGTGTGTTCTGAGTGCTTCCTGTGCGGATGAGAGGTGGTGGAGGGGTATATATAGGCACTTCCCAAAATCCAACCATTACTACATTATTGCCCAACTCGGTGACACCGAAGTGAATCTCGATGGTACCAAGTTGCACTAAATGTGGCAACTTTTCAATTCTCGGTGAGACCGATATAGAAATCTCGACGGTACCGATACGATGACCTAGGGCAGTTTCCAAATCTTGGTGATATGGATTCCAAACAAGGAGATACCGATTCCAAAATCGAGAATTCCTATTCTTGAAATAGAGATACCAGAAAGTTGATCACTATCTTTCAGTGGCAGTGATATGAAAGTTGGTCGTACTGAGAGAGTAGGTTTTGGCAAAGGATGTGTCACTAGGAAAATTGATAGGGCCGAATGGAAAAACTTGGTGGCACCGATTTTGTTGTTTGGGCTTGGGATAGAGATTTTGTAAGAGAAATGCTGAGTATTTTTGGTGGCTATTTCTAAGCACTTGGGCAAGCAATTCATCATAATACCTCACCCCCTTTTAGTAGTGTTGGCTTTCCTATGGACTCAAAAGTGATTTCTCACAAATATAAAATGTAGAGTCCTCTTTCTTGAAGTTTGAGCCAGTCCTATTCCTTTTCATGCATCACGGGGATTCTCCTCACAATCCTTAAAGCAATGCTCTTTGTGGACTATACGTGAAATATACTAGGTAAAAGTGTTAGCCCAAGAGACAATGTATGTTTTCATGAATTATGAAAACAACCAAGGGAGCATATGTGCTTTCAAGCAGCGACAGTGTGGAGCGGCCATCAGCAGCAGTGCGTAGTGGGAAGCAACGACTAAGGCAGCAGCGGCAGCACCAGCTAAGGCAGCAGAGGTAGTAGCAGCTAAGGGAGAGCATAGTGGCACCGAGCGGTGCGAAGAAGAGCAGTGGTGGTAGCATGCGGCTGTGGCATTAGGCAGCAACACAACAAGGTGGAATGTGCATGCATGAGGTCGCAACCTGGGGCGTCCTGTGGCGTGGCGAACGCGGGCAGAGGGGGATCGCGACGAGCAGAGCCAAGCTCACTGCCATGGCGGACGAGTACACGGGGTGGAGCTACAACAACGGTCGAGGGGGGTGAGCAGGGGAATGGGGAGGGGAGATCACCGCAGTTCCAACGGAGGATACGAGGAGGACAGAGGTGTAATGAAGATGAGGTAATCGACGAAGGCGCCAATGATGTACGTGATGAAGTCGACGGAGATTGCGAGCGTACGGGCCGCCCCGGCTTGATTCGAGGATCGGAATGGACGAAGCCAGAGGCGGCAGAGCTTGTAAACACCTTGGGAGGGCGCGGGACAACAGTGGCTGCGGGATCGATGGCGGCGTGCGCGGGCGGTCTTGTGTGGTGGCGGGAAGAAAGCAAAGCGACACGAGTTGGGGATGGTAAAGGAGGTAGGGCTCACGAGGGAGGTCGGGGGAGACATATAGGCGGCGGGGAGGAGCTGGATGGCCAATACGTGGTCATCCAATGCCATGAAGATGTGAGGGAAAGCCACCCAACATCATTTGAGTAGTAGGTTGAAGATGTGAGGGGAATTGGGCTGGGCCTTTACTATGGATATAGAGCATAGTACAACAGTGAGGCTTTTACTCCTTATCTTTTTCTATTTTTATTTAAAATCTTCTATTTTGGCTTGGTTTTAGTACTAAAAGACTTCTGCAAAAATATGGGATAGGGTCCAATATTTGCAATGCAATATTTGGTGCCGCCACACAAAGTTTGGGGCCCTTTTGAAAAGTTTGAAAATTTACATAATTCAATGGAAATTTATCTAAATGTTTTGGCCTTTATTTTAATTAGTTTGAGGCACCAAAATAATTGATAAAAAGTTGGTTCCAATTTTATAAATACCATGGGAATATTTATAACTCATCCATGATTTTAGTTTTCAGGTTTGCAAAACAATTTAAACCACTCATTAAATGAATTTTCAAACTCATTAGGAATTAAAAAGACGCATGATTCAAATGTGATCATACACTGTTTAGCAAAATGGATAAGCTCAATCTTGTGATCACTGTACCTTGATTACATGGATTATTGTAGCTGATAGTCTAGGGGTGTTACAACTCTCCCCCACTAAAAGAAATCCTTGTCTCGAGAATTAAGAGGTGGAGTAAGGGGAAAAGTTTGGTTACAAAATTCTAATGAGTCATCTTGGTCTTAGTTGCTCTCCGGGAGAAGTTGATCCCTTACGCTGATGTCTTCAATTCTCTCTTTCAGGTCATGGTGATGAAGTCCTCATCCTTCCTTCGGAATCTTGATCATCGTACAAATGCAATAAGAGGAAAAACTCTTGAAGAATGTAGCTACACAAAGTTGGGCACTTGACGGTGAACTCGGGGAAGAAGACATGAATCATTCCTCAAGTTGTGGCTCGGAGAATTCATCGAGGGCAATACGTGATGGTACAAAAGTTTCAAAGGGTACGCAATCATTCGATGCCTCATCAGAAAGTGAAAGGTGTTTAGAGCAATGAATATTGCGTTTGATGCTAGGATAGATTATTCCTTGGAGGGTGGCTCGGGAATTATATACGAAGCCAAGTGCAAAGAATACTTCAGAATCCAACATGTAGAGGAGAGTCAGGTTTTGATCCTGTGGAACTATGGGTTATGGGCCCACCATGAGGGTTAAGAGTAGGCAGAGCTGTGACATCTTGCACGGTCTTGGTAGCAAGACATGTTAGAGGATAGCCTATTAGTTATGTTGGAAAGAACGTCGGTACCAAGGGCGGGAGACGAATAGAACCATTTTCCTACTCGTTTAAACGAGGAGGACCAATAGGCAAAGTTCTCGTCCACGAGCGGCTACCAGAATGTTGTCCACAATAGTAACATGGTCTTACTGATAGAGTTCTACACCGAATATTTCCTAGGGAGGGAACTACCCCTGCTTAGATAAGTGAGATTACAATAAAGGTTAAACATACCAATGGGGAGGAAAATGTGTTTGCACACTAGTATTAGAGTATACCTTTCCCAAGGAAATCAGAGCATGGTATACATGACAGGTTACCAAGTACATAACCATTTAGATAAAGGGGCAAGGACAAATGATGTTTACCCATACAATACTGTTTGGATAATGATCAAGAACATTTTTGCATTATGCTTCCAATGTTCCTGTTGACATTTGAAGTACCACATTCGTTCTTTGGGGTAGCATCGACATGGTCATCAGGTAAAGGTCATACTTTGGGTACACAAAGGATCCATTAGGAACAACTTATAAAATAAGTCATTTAGTTTGTTCAGGGGAGAATGGCTAACCTTACTAAGGAAGATAATATAACAATAGGTCCTCTCGCAAGGTGTGCTAGACAAGACATCACCCTACCGGCTTACATGAAGACCAAAGTTATAATTATTTGAAAAAAATTCCAAGCATCGTAATTGCCCGAGATTCAAATGTGATTGGTGTGAAGATACCTCACACTCAGGATACCTGAGAGTAAAAGGGGGCAATGATATGTCCATTTTGCATCATGCTTTTAGATAAATATTAATTGCATTATGGGATGTTAATACACATTATGGTACAATACTTATGCCTTTCTCTCTTATTTTACAAGATTTACATGAAGAGGGTGAATACTGGCAGCTGGAATTCTAGACTAGAAAAGGAGCAAATCTGAGAGACCTATTCTGCATAGCTCCAAAAGTCCTGAAAAGTTACGAGAATTGGTTTGGAATATACAAAAAATAATGGGCGAACGAAATACCATAGGGGACCCACCAGGAGGTCATAAGCCAAGGACGCGACCTAGCCCCCTCGCCGCGCCCCACGGGCTTGTGGGCCCCCTGGCAGGCCTCCGGCACCCATCTTCTGCTATATGAAGGGTTTTGACCTGGAAAAATAAATCATATTAGACCTTTCAGGATGAGGCGCCGCCATCTCAAGGCGGAACTTCGACATAACCAATCTAGAGCTCCGGCGGAGCTATTCCGCTGAGAAAACTTCCCTCCCAGAGGGGGAAATCTAAGCCATCGTCATCACTAACGATCCTCCCATCAAGAGGGGTCAATCTCCATCAACATCTTCGTCAACACCATATCCTCTACAAACCCTAGTTCATCTCTTGTATCCAATCTTTGTCTCAAAACCTCAGATTGGTACCTCTGGGTTGCTAGTAGTGTTGATTACTCCTTGTAGTTGACGCCAGTTGGTTTATTTCGTGAAAGATTATATGTTCAGATCCTTAATGATCATTAATACTCCTATGATTATGAACATTAATATGCTTTGTGAGTAGTTACGTTTGTTCCTGAGGACATGGGATAGGTCTTGTTATAAGTAATCATGTGAATTTTGTATTCGTTCGATATTTTGATAAGATGTATGTTGTCTGTCCTCTAGTGGTGTCATGTGAACATCGACTACATGACACTTCACCATTATTTGGGCCTAGAGGAAGGCATTGGGAAGTAATAAGTAGATGATGGGTTGCTAGAGTGACAGAAGCTTAAACCCTAGTTTATGCGTTGCTTCGTAAGGGGCTGATTTGGATCCATATGTTTCATGCTATGGTTAGATTTATCTTAGTTCTTTTTTCGTAGTTGCAGATGCTTGCGATAGGTGTTAATCTTAAGTGGGAGGTTTGTCCAAGTAAGGGAAGCACCCAAGCACTAGTCCACCTACGTATCAAATTATCAAAGTAACGAACGCGAATCATATGAGCATGATGAAAATTAGCTTGACATAAATCCCCATGTGTCCTCGGGAGCGCTTTTCCTTATATAAGAGTTTGTCTAGGCTTGTCCTTTGCTACAAAAAGGATTGGGAAACCTTGCTGCTCCATTGTTACATTTGTTACTTGCAACCTGTTATGAATTACTTTATCACAAAACTATGTGTCACCGATAATTTCAGTGCTTGCAGAGAATACCTTACTGAAAACCGCTTGTCATTTCCTTCTGCTCCTCGTTGGGTTCGACACTCTTACTTATCGAAAGGACTTTGATAGATCCCCTAAACTTGTGGGTCATCAAGACTCTTTTCTGGCACCATTGTCGGGGAGTGAAGCGCCTTTGGTAAGTGGAACTTGGTAAGGAAAAAATTATATTGTGCTAAAATTTACTGTCACTTGCCACTATGGAAAATAATCCTTTGAGGGGCTTGTTCGGGGTATCTTCACCCCGACCAGAAGCACAAAGAGATGGTCCTCAACCTACTGCATCTACTGAAAATATTTATTATGAAATTACGTCGGGTATGATAGAAAAACTGCTAGCTAATCCTTATGGAGGAGATGGAACACTACATCCTGATTTGCATCTAATCATTGTGGATGAAGTTTGTAAATTATTTAAGCTTGCAGGTCTGCCCGAGGATGATGTCAAGAAGAAGGTGTTTCCTTTATCTTTGAAGGAAAAGGCGTCGACATGGTATAGTCTATGTGATTATATTGGATCATGGAACTACAACCGATTGAAATTGGAATTTCATCAAAAGTTTTATCCTATGCATCTGGTTCATCGTGATCAGAATTATGTTTATAATTTTTGGCCTTGTGAAGCAGAAAGAATCGCTCAAGCTTGGGGGAGGCTTAAGTCAATGTTATATTCATGCCCCAATCATGAGCTCTCAAGAGAAAATTATTCATAATTTTTATGCTCGGCTCTCTCGTAATGATCAATCCATGCTCGACACTTCTTGTGCTGGTTCCTTTATGAAGAAAGATATTGAATTCAAATGGGACTTATTGGAAAGAATTAAACGCAACTCTGAAGATTGGGAAATCGACGAAGGTAATGAGTCAGGTATAAGCCTTAAGTTTGATTGTGTTAAATCCTTTATAGACACCGATGCCTTTCGTGATTTTAGCACTAAATATGGACTTGAATCTGAGGTAGTAGCTTCATTTTGTGAATATTTTGCTACTCATGTTGATCTCCCCAAGGAGAAGTGGTCTAAATATCATCCTCCAATTGAAGTTAAAGTAGTTAAACCTATTAAAGTTGAAGAAGAAACTATTATTTATTATGCTGATCCTGTTATCCCTACTACTTATATTGAGAAACCACCCACTCCTGTTTGGATGAAGGAACATGCTAGAGCTTCAACTGTGGTTCGTAAGAGTTACACTAGAACACCTATACCTCCTGAACAAATTAAAGTTGAACCTAATATTGCTATGGTTAAAGATATCTTGGTTAATAATATTGATGGGCATGTCATTCACTTCTGTGATGAAGCCGCTAGAATTGCTTGACCTCATACTAAGGGTAAACATAGACCTATTTTTGGCGTGCCTGTTGTTTCTGTTAAAATAGGAGATCATTGTTATCATGGCTTATGTGATGTGGGTGCTAGTGTTAGTGAAATTCCCATTACCTTATACCAAGAAATTATTAAAGATATTGCACCAGCCAAATTAGAGGAAATTGATGTTACCATCAAGCTTGCTAATAGAGATACTATTTCACCAATTGGGATTGTTAGAGATGTTGAAGTCTTGTGTGGGAAAATAAAGTATCCTACTTATTTTCTTGTTCTTGGTTCCCCACAAGATGATTTTTGTCCCATTATATTCGGTAGACCCTTCTTGAATACTGTTAATGCTAAGATTGATTGTGAAAAAGAAACGGTTACTGTAAGTTTTGGTGATGCATCTCATGAGTTCAATTTCTCTAAATTTCGTAGTCAACCCCATGACAAAGAATTGCCTAGTAATGATGAAATTATTGGTATCGCTTCTACCGCTATGCCTCTTACTGATCCTTTAGAACAATATTTGCTAGATCATGAAAATGATATGCATATGAATGAAAGGAATGAAATAGATAAGATTTTGTTCGATCAGCGGCCTATTTTCAAACACAATCTGGGTGTTGAAATACTTAGGGATCATCCTCCATACAAAGGTGATACCGTGTTTGAGCTTAAACAATTACGTGATACTCTGAAGTATGCTTATCTTGGTGAAAAAGAGATATATCCTGTTATTATCAGTGCTAACCTTTCAGAGCATGAAGAGAAGAGATTATTGAAAACTTTGAGGAAGCACCATGCTGCTATTGGATATACTCTTGATGATCTTAAGGGCATTAGCCCCACTCTATGTCAACACAAAATTAATATGGTTCCTGATGCTAAACCAGTTGTTGATCACCAACGAGGGTTAAATCCTAAAATGAAGGAAGTGGTAAGAAATGAAATACTAAATCTTCTCGAGGCAGGTATGATTTATCCTATTGCTGATAGTAGATGGGTTAGTCCCATTCATTGTGTCCCTAAAAAGGGAGGTATTACCGTTGTTCCTATTGATTAATATGAATTGATCCCGCAAAGAATTGTTACAGGATATAGAATGTTAACTGATTTCAGGAAATTACATAAGGCTACTAGGAAAGATCATTACCCGCTACCTTTTATTGATCAAATGCTTGAAATACTATCCAAACACACACATTTTTGCTTTATAGATGGTTATTTTGGCTTCTCTCACATACTTGTATCAAAAGAGGATCAAGAGAATACCACTTTTACTTGCCCTTTTGGTACCTTTGCTTATAGACATATGCCTTTCGGTTTATGCAATGCAGTTTCTACCTTTCAAAGATGTATGATGGATCTATTCTCTGACTTTTGTGAAAAGATTGTTGAGGTTTTCATGGATGATTTTCCATTTACGGAACTTCTTTTGATGATTGCTTGAGCAACCTTGATCGAGTTTTGCAAAGATCCAAAGAAACTAATCGTGTCTTGAATTGGGAGAAGTGCCACTTTACGGTTAATGAAAGCATTGTCTTGGGACACAAAATCTCCAAAAAAGGTATTGAAGTTGATAAAGCTAAAGTTGATGTTATTGAAAAAATGCCGTGTCCAACAGATACCAAAGGTATAAGAAGTTTCCTTGGTCATGCTGGTTTCTATAGGAGATTTATTAAAGACTTCTCTAAGATTTCTAAGCATCTCACTACTCTTTTGCAAAAGGATGTTCCGTTCATTTTTGATGATGATTGTGTAGAAGCATTTGAAATTCTTAAGAGAGCCTTGATCACCGCACCTGTTGTTCAACAACCTGTTTGGAATCCACCCTTTGAAATTATGTGTGATGCTAGTGATTATGCTGTTGGTGTTGTTCCAGGACAAAGAGTTGATAAGAAATTAAATGTCATCCATTACGGTAGCAAAACCCTAGACAATGCTCAAAGAAATTATGCTACCACTGAAAAGGAATTTTTAGTAGTTGTGTTTGCTTGTGTAAGTTTAGACCTTGTATTTTTGATTCCAAAGTAAGTGTTCACACTGATCATGCTGCTATTAAGTACCTTATGGAAAAGAAAATTTCGAAGCCTAGAGCTATTAGATGGGTTCTTCTGCTACAGGAATTTGATCTGCATATTATTGATAGAAAGGGTGTTGATAACCTCATAGCAGATAACTTGTCTAGATTAGAGAATTTTCTTGATGACCCACTACCTATTGATGATAGCTTCCCTAATGAACAATTAGTTGTCATAAATGCTACACGCAATGCTCCTTGGTATGCTCATTATGCTAACTACATTGTTGCTCAATTTATACCGCCTAGTTTTACGTACCAACAAAATAAAAAGTTCTTCTATGATTTAAGAAATTACTTTCGGGACAATCCACACCTTTATAAAGGAGTAGGTGGTATTATTAGACGTTGTGTACCTAAGCATGAACAGGGATAGATCCTATACGAGTGTCACTCCGAGGCCTACGGAGGACATTACACTGGAGATAGAACTGCACACAAGGTATTACAATCTGGTTTTTATTGGCCTACTCTCTTCAAGGATGCTCGTAAGTTTGTTTTGTTTTGTGATGTATGCCAAAAAAATTGGTAAGATTAGTGGACGTCAGGAAATGTCTATGAATTCCTCCCTATTTATAGAACCATTTCATGTTTGGGGTTTTGATTATATGGGACCTTTTACAAAGTCCAACGGGTATACTCATATTCTAGTTGTTGTTGATTATGTTACTAAGTGGGTAGAATCTATTCCAACTACTAGTGCTGATCATAACACTTCTACTAAAATGCTAAAAGAAGTTATTTTCCCTAGATTTGGAGTCCCTAGATATTTAATGACTGATGGTGGTTCACACTTTATTCATGGTGCTTTTCGTAAATTGCTTGCTAATTATGTTGTCAATCATAGAATTGCATCCCCTTATCATCCTCACTCCTTATCATCCTCGGTCTAGTGGGCAAGTAGAACTGAGCAATAGAGAAATTAAATTGATCTTGCAAAAGACCGTTAATAGATCTATAAAGAATTGGTCTAAGAAACTTGACAATGCATTATGGGCTTATAGAACCGCTTACAAAAACCCTATGGGTATGTCTCCTTATAAAATGGTCCATGGTAACGCATGTCACTTACCTCTAGAGCTAGAGCATAAAGCTTCTTGGGCAATTAAAGAGCTTAACTATGATTTCAAACTTGCTGGTGAGAAGAGGTTATTTGACATTAACTCACTTGATGAATGGAGAACCCAGGGCTATGAGAATGCTAAGTTGTTTAAAGAAAAGGTTAAGAGATGGCATGATAGAAGGATACAAAAGCGTGAATTCAACGTAGGTGATCATGTCTTGCTATACAATTCTCATTTAAGATTTTTTGTAGGAAAACTTCTCTCTAAATGGGAAGGGCTTTACATTATCGTGGAAGTATATCGTTCCGGTGCCATCAAGATCAACAACACCGAAGGCACAAATTCGAAGGTGGTAAATGGGCAAAGAATCAAACATTATATCTTAGGTACTCCCATAAATGTTGAAACTAATATTATCAATACCACAACTCCAGAAGAGTACATTAGGGAGTCCTATCAGAACGTCTCGGACCCCGAAAAGGAATAGGTATGTGCTACGGTAAGTAAACCAACTCCAAAACGTTCTCAATGGAAATCTTTACTAGTTTCGGAATATTTAAAAATTTAAGGAAATTTAAAGAAGTCCGAAGCGTGCACGAGGAGCGATAAGCCAGGAGGTGCAACCCATCCCCGTGGCGGCACCCTGCAGGCTTGTGGCCACCCCGTGCACCATCTAGACTCCGTTTTCTTGTGGAATACTCGTTCGGCTTGGCAAAAATTCATTATATAATCTCCTGAAGGTTTTGACCTTCGTATCTCGACAATACCTCCTGTTTTCGTGTTGAGCTGTTTTTATAACAAATTTAGATCAACATGACATCTTCAAGTACTCTGAAGGACATGTTCTTTGAGAGGGTCATCAGCCCCTACCTTCCGGAGGTGCTGCAACACCCTCAAACCATTGAGATGCATGAGAGGGTGATGCACATCCGTGATGTTGAGGGACTGAAGAAGACCGGAAGCATGGAAGCAAGGCTCGAAGCAATGTAGCAACAAGTCTTGAAGTGCCAATGGATGGTGGAAAGGGGACTTAATGCCAATCACCTGATGATCGTGGAGTTTACCCATAAGCACAAGCTGGACGCCAAGAACCTCTGGGATCACATCTTCAAGATTTAAGAGAAAATCGAGCACCTCCAAGCCGAGATATATGACCTCCAAAACCAAAACTGTGATTATGAATACATATTTAAGAAAATGAGTTTGGTTGATGGCCTGAGGATTCCGGAAACTTAGTTCTTATTTTCACGATGGTGAGCCCATGCCTTGGAAGACGGAGGATAAGCTTCCAATCTCACCCACAACTCCAACATAACCACCTCCGAAGAAACACAACTGAACACATGGGTCTGGGCACTCCCTTTGCTTGTGCCAAGCTTGGAGAAGGTGCCCCGGTATCGTATCACCATCACAACTTTTTTCCTTTCTTGTTTTTCTTCGTTTCATCCTTTTAGTTATATCTTGATCTAGTATAATAAAGTTTTATGTGATCTAGTTTTGAGTTTTTATTTATGTTCCCCCTATGTAAGCAAGTCTGAGAGTTATATAATAAAGAGTAGTTTTGAGTCGACGGCTTTGCTTGCTTGCTATGATCTTGATGAAAAATAAATAGAAGGAAGTATAGAATAAAAGAAAAAGAGCATACATAATGATCTTATGGGGAGTGATGACTTCACATATAAAAAGTATGTCGATTGAAATTTTTTGGTAGTTGACAAACAAAGATATTGGTCATTGTTGCAATTAAAAGGAAGTAATAAAGAAAGAGAGGTTCACATATAAATATATTATATTAGACATCTTTTGTGATTGTGATCACTCATTAAAATATTATATGTTAAGAAGTTGATGTTGGACAAGGAAGACAACATAGTGAGTTATGTTTGCCTACTTCTGAATATAAGCTATATGGTTGTAGATCCTTCAACATGTGTCGCTTGCTTCCACCTCATATTAGCCAAAAACTTCTGCACCAAGTAGAGATACTATTTGTGCATCCAAAAACCTTTAACCTAGTTTTGCCTTCAGAGTCCACCATACCTACCAATGGATTGAGTAAGATCCTTCAAGTAAGTTGTCATCGGTGCAAGCAATAAAAATTGCTCTTGAAATATGTGTGGTTTATTAGTTTGAGGAAAATAAACTTTATAAGAACTTGTGATATAGAAGAAATAAAAGCGACGAACTGCATAATAATGTTCTTTATCACAAGGGGCAATATAAAGTGACGTTCCTATGCGTTAAGGGATTGTGCATCCAACTATAAAAGCAAATGATAACCTATGCTTCCCTCTACGAAGGGCCTATGTGTTACCTTTATTTTCTAGCACTTCCCCATTTCCTTTACTTCGCCTTTATCTTTTGGCAAGCGTCATGTGTTGGGGAATGATCTAGACAAATATATCCACTTGGATGTGGGTGATCATGAGTTATTATTTTTGACATTACCCTTGAGGTAAATAGTTAGGAGGCAAAACTATAAGGCCCTGTCTTTCTCCGTGTCCGATTGAAGCTTTGACCTCATAGTTACCACTCGAGTGTTAGCAATTATGAAAGACCGTAAGATGATTGAGTATGTGGATTTTCCTTACAATCTCTTATATTGACTCTTTCCTACGTTGCGATAAATTGAATTGCTTCAACGACTAAAATCATAGTTTGTTAGTTCTCAATAGAGTTCTTGATTCATATTTTACCTTGTGAATGAATTGTTACTCTAGCATAAGATATTCTATATTTGTTTGAGTTGTTGTTCTAAAGATAACCATGATGCCTTCATGTCCATATTTTATTTTGTCGACATCTCTATCTCTAAACATGTGGGCATATTTATTGATCTTAGCTTTCGCTTGAGGACAAGCAGGGTCTAAGCTTGGGGGAGTTGATACATCCATTTTGCATCATGCTTTTATATCAATATTTATTGGATTATGGGATGTTAATACACATTATGGTACAATACTTATGCCTTTTCTCTCTTATTTTACAACACTTACATGACGAGGGAGAATACCGACACATGGAATTCTGGACTCGAAAAAGAGCAAATCTGAGAGACCTATTCTGCATAGCTCCAAAAGTCCCAAAAAGTTACGGAGAACTGTTTTGCAATATATAAAAAACAATGGGCGAAAGAAATACTAGAGCGGCCCCACCAGGAGGTCACAACCCACGGGGGCAGGACCTACCCCCGTTGCCGCGCCCTGTAGGCTTGCGGACCCCCTGGAAGGCCTCCAGTGCCCATCGTCTGCTATATGAAGGGTTTTTACGTGATTTTTTTTTCATATTAGACCTTTCGGGACGAGGCGCCGTTGTCTCGAGGCGGAACTTCGACATAACCAATCTAGAGCTCTCGCGGAGCTATTCCATCGGGGAAACTCCCACTGGAGGTGGAAATCAAAGCCATCGCCATCACTAATGATCCTCTCATCCAGAGGGGGTCAATCTCCACCAACATCAACATCAGCACCATCTCCTCTCCAAACCCCAGTTCATCTCTTGTGTCCGATCTTTGTCTCAAAATCTCAGAATGGTACCTGTGGGTTGCTAGTAGTGTTGGTAACTCCTTGTAGTTGATGCTAGTTGGTTTATTTGGTTGAAGATTATATGTTCAGATCCTTAATTATTATTAATACTCATTATTATCAATATGTTTTGTGAGTAGTTACGTTTGTTCCCAAGGACAAGGGATAGGTCTTGTTAGAAGTAATCTTGTGAATTTTGTATTCGTTCGATATTTTGATAAGATGTATGTTGTCTCTCCTCTAGTGGTGTCATCTGAACGTCGACTACATGACACTTAACAATTATTTGGGCCTAGAGGAAGGCATTGGGAAGTAATAAGTGTATGATGGGTTTCTAGAGTGACAGAAGCTTAAACCCTAGCTTATGCGTTGCTTCGCATAGGGCTGATTTGGATCCTTATGTTTCATGCTATGGTTAGATTTATCTTAATTCTTCTTTAGTAGTTGTGGATGCTTGCAAGAGCGGTTAATCATAACTGGGAGCTTTGTCCAAGTAAGGGCAACACCCAAGCACTACTCCACCCGCATATCAAATTATCAAAGTAACGAACGCGAATCATATGAGCATGATGAAAACTAGCTTGACATAAATCCCCATGTGTCCTCGGGAGCGGTTTTCCTTATATAAGAGTTTGTCCAAGCTTGTCCTTTGCTACAAAAAAGATTGGTCCACCTTGCTGAACCATTGTTGCATTTGTTACTTGCTACCCATTACGAATTAACTTATCACAAAACTATGTGTCACTGATAATTTTAGTGCTTGTAGGCAACAAAAATTGACGAGATGATGATGCAATATTCTTCGTATATGAATTACAGAAGCAAGCTTTGAATCATGAGTTGGATTGTAAGACACATGAACAAAATGTCTAGACATTCATGCCCACATGGAATTCTTACAAAGAAATGCAACCGAGTTCTAATTTGGGAACTATCATCGAGGATATCAAGGTCCTTTTGTAAGCCTGCATTAGCTCTTATGAAGGAACTTCTTTTCCTTGATAAACCAGTCAATGGCTTGGGGTGCTAAGAAAAGATATATGAAGTGAATTTAGCAAAATCTTCAAAACATATATAACACTTCGCACATGTGTGAATGATTTGGGATGATCACAGAGGAAGCGAAACACAACTTCCTCATATTCACGGCGGCAAGAATGCACGTGAACTTTAGGAAAACACTTCTTCTATCAAACATATCCTCCATGAGCTAGGCATAAATATAATGCTTTCAAAAGCTTCATCATGAAGGGCGTGGACGATGGTCTCAACAATAATCCCTCAAGATTTCGATAGGGATGAATTTCCAAAATTATAAGAACAAGGAGATAGCTTTTGTCAGATCAAACGATATAATGACGTAAGCTTGAGGAAACATCAACAATTAAACATTGATCGAAGGGTGCACTGGAAATACGGACTGAGTAGCATGACCAATGCTAAAATGGGGAGCCAACAACTAACGCACTAAGTATGAAACTATCAGTCATTAACTCCAAAGAAATAGGGTCACCAGAATTATTGGAATGACACATTAGAGTTCACTTGTCGGTATTCCGGTTAGAAACAACATGAGGACCAAGAAATGAATGGTGATGGCGAGAAATATCACTATATCAAGAATTCTTAAGAGGTGCAACAATTCTCACAACATTCTTGACATAAAAGATGGTAATACTCCAAGGTAGAACATAACATAAGCTGGAATCAAGGAACTCAAGGGACAACAAAAATCATAAACAAGTTTGTGTTGGAGGGAAGGAAATAAGGTTGTAGATGATAACACAAATCATCGAGGTGCAAGGATGCTATTTCTCATCATGAATTCGATTGATATCTTGGAAGATCTCAGAACGCGTATGATGATCATAACACATTTGTCGAGAAGTTTCATGAAGATGTAATCATTCAGCGACAACATCATGTAAGGAATGATGAAGAAAAAGGTTGTCGGAACCACAAATAAAATTTCTAGACCAAAATCGAAATTGCCTTTCAAGACAACCAACATGATGTTGAAAGCTTGATGTAAGCTATCGTACTGTTGGAATTGTGTTGTGGGGATGAAGGACACATATAGCATGGTCAAGCTCTAGCACGACGATGATGATGTAACTAGATGACACACAGATGATCCTAACGCCAAATGTCCATGTTTATCATGCTAGAAGCATGCGACTCGTGAACAAACAACGTATTCAGATTCATGGGATTTTTTTGAGCAACTTTGATGTACAAAATATTTTCATCCGAGTTATAATTTATTTTATATGATTTTTCAAAGTTTTATTTACATTTTTAAATTTCTGAAAAACATTAATTTGAATTAAAAAACAGTAGATACTTTTGTGAGATGGGGGCTTTGCTAGCCACTGTTTATGACAATGGGACGAGGGGGTGCTGAGTCAACAGTTGACCAGTCAAGGTTATACTGGTTAACAGGGTCAATGAGGACCTACATGTAAGTGTCACATGTGCTAGTAAAAGTAGCTAAACTAAATCAAACTAGAAGGGGCCACATGCGATCGAGTAATAAACTTAACCAACACATGAGGCCACTTAGCGTAGACTAAATTAGTCCCAAACTAATCCTACACCTAATCTAATTGGGATGTCCACACACGCGACACGCAACACACACACACACACACTCACGCAAGCACCCGACACAACACACACACACACACACACTGCACACACACTGCACACACACACACACATCTGGCCATGGCCATAGTCGGCCATGGCGAGCAGCAGCTGCACGCAGCGATGGCAGTGCGGAGCGGCCAACAACAGCTAAGGTAGCAGCAGCGGTAGTAGCAGCTAAGGCATAGCAAACCAACATCGAGTGGCGCAAAGCAGAGCAGCGGCGGCGGCACGTGGATGCGACAGTAGGCAGCAGCGTAGAAAGGAAGAATGCGCACACACGTGAGGGCGCGGCCTAGGAGTCCACATGCGCAGCAAGCATGTGCATAGAGAGGGGGGGGGGGGCTCGCGGCGAGCGGAGCCAAGCTCCCTGCTATGGCGGACGAGTACAAAGGGCGGTGTTTCAATGTCGGGTCGAGGGGGACGAGCATGGAGGATGGGGAGGGGAGCTCACCGCAGTTCCAACAGAGGCGACGAGGAGGACGGAGGTGGACCGGAGACGAGGCAATCGATGAAGGCGACCGACGATGTACGCGATGAAGATGACATGGATTGCGAGTGTACGGGCCACCCCGGCTTGATCCGAGGCTTAGAATGGACGAAGTCGGAGGCGGAGGATCTTCTGAACACCTAGGCGGGGCACGGGGACGACGGTGGCCGCGGGATCGATGGTGGTGTGCGCGGACGGTCTCGGGTGGTGGCGGGTAGAGAGCGAAGTGGCACGAGATAGGGATGGGAAAGGAGCGAGGGCTTGCGAGGGAGGTTAGGCCTGACTTATAGGCGACGATGAGGAGCTGGATGGGCGACATGTGGTCATCCATGGCCATGAATGTGTGAGCGACACGCACCCAATCTCTTGTGAGCAGTAGGTTGAAGATGAGAGGGGAGTTAGACTGGGCCTTTACTATGGACATAAATCCCAGTCCAAGAGTGAGGCTGTTACTCCTTATCTTTTTCTATTTTTATTTAAAAGCTTCTGTTTTGGCATAGTTTTAGTACTAAAAGGCTTGTACAAAAATATGGGATAGGGTCCAATATTTGCAAAGCAATATTTGGTACTGCCACAAAACATTTAGGGCCCTTTTGAAAATTTGGAAATTTACATAATTGAGAAGACGTTTATTTAAATGTATTGGCCTCTATTTTAATTGTTTCTAGGCACCAAAATAATTGATAAAAAGTTGGTTTCAATTTTATAAATACCAAGGGAATATTTACAACCCATCCATGATTTTAGTTTTCAGGTTTGCAAAACTATTTAAGCCACTCATTAAATGAATTTTGAAAATCATTAGGAATTGAATAGAGGTATGATTCAAATGTGACCATCCACTATTTAGCAAAATGGATTAGCTAAATCTTTTGATCACTGTAGTTTTATTACATGGATTACTATAGCTGATAATCCGAGGGTATTACTATTTTATCCCAGAACGAATTATCACTGGGTCCCCATAACAACCCCAAGCTTGTTAGGAGCGCTTAATATGGAACATAACACCACTAAAAGGAAACTAGGGCAGCGAAGGTGGAACAAAACACCAAAAAAAGACCAAGTATTCCGCCTTTTACCAATTATATATGTGCATTGAATTAAATAGCAATTATATGACGATATCCCAAGATATCCATATCATCACATGGATCAACCTGCACCTGCAACTAGCAACACTATAAGAAGGGCTGAGCAAGCGGTAACTTAGCCAAACAATGGTTTGCTAGGATGTTGAGGGGGTTAGGAGCTTATCACGACAGTTTTGGAGGCTTAACATTCAAGTGGTAGGCAGCGAGGCATAATGATAGAAATGAGATAACGAGGCATAACAAAATTAGAAACAATATTAGGGTGACGATCATCTTGCCTTGTGCTTCTTTTGTGAGATAGTACTCTTGCTCTTCATAAGTGTTTTGGACAGGTACTTTGTACTTGTTCTCATCACCCGATGCTGCCCGAAAGAAATAACAATATTCAATGAACAAGTAGTCATGGTATATGATAAGTCTCCAACGTATCTATAATTTTTGATTATTCCATGCTCTTATAGTATCAGTCTTGGATGTTTGATTAGCATTTTATAGCAACTTTATATAATTTTTGGGATTAACCTATTGACATAGTGCCTAATGCCAGTTGTTTTTTTTCTTTGCACAAAATTCTTATCAGATGAGGTCCAACTGCCACAAAACTTTATGGAGATTTTTTGGTACAGAAGGAAACTAGGGAGCCAAGAATGGGCAACACACAAGGCCGAGGGGGCCACTAGACATCAGGGCGCACGAGAGGCCCTTGGCGCAACCTAGTGTCTAGTGGGGCCCTTGGGTATCTCCTCCACCGCCTCAGAGATCTATAAATACCCCAATATTCAGAAAACCCTAAAAGTGTCAACGAAAAATCGTTTCAGCCGCCGCAAGTTCGAGAGCCACGAAATCCAATCTAGAGCCTGTTCCATACAGGAACACGATCATGGAGGGGTTCACCATCCTCATTGGCTCTCCTCTGATGATGCGTGAGTAGTTCATATCAAACCTATGGGTCCGTAGGCAATAGCTAGATGGCTTCTCTCTCATTTTGTTTGTCAATACAATGGTCTCTTGGAGATCCATATGATGTAACTCTTTCTTTTGCGGTGTGTTTGTTGGGGTCCGATGAATTGTGAGTTTATGGTCAGATCTACGAAAACATATTCTGGCTTGATTATTATAGCCTCGTATTTTTCTCTGATATTTGTTTTTTGTCTGGCCAACTTGATCTTTTATCTTGCTATGAGAAGAGGTGCTTTGTGATGCGTTCGATCTCTTGGTGCTCAATCTGAGTGATAGAAAGAGACATGATACACATGTATCATTGCTATCAAGGGCAAAATGATGGGGTATATTCCTAAATGAATAGATCATGTCTACATCATGTAATCGTTCTTAAGGCATCACTCTGTTTCTCCATTAACTCAATACTCTAGATGCATGCTCGATAGCGGTTGATATATGGAGTAATAAAAGTAGATGCACGCAGAAGTCGGTCTACTTGTCTTGGAAGTGATGCCTATATACATGATCTTTTTCTTGAATATATTCATAATTATTTGCTCTTATACCAATTGCCCAACAGTAATTTGTCTACCCACCGTTTTCTATTTCTAGAGAGAAGCCACTAGTGAAACCTACTGCCTCGGGGTCTACTTCACATGATTTATTTGCAATCTCTACTTTGCTATTTGTGTTTCTACTTTATTTTCTCTTTTGTTTTCATATCTATATTATAAAAAAATTCAAAAATACCTTGCCGCGTTCTATTTGCTATCATGCTTATTTGCAACTATCAATCTATCCTTACTTACTCACGAGGGTTTGACAAACCCTCCACGCGTTGGGTTGCGAGGATTTGCTATGTGTTTGCACGTGCTCCTTACATTGTCTTGTGGATCTTCCTACTAGATTGATACCTTGGTTTCCTAGCTGAGGGAAATACTTGTTGTTGTTGTTCTACATCACCCTGTAAGCATGGAGGGAAACCAACGCATAAGCGAGACCAAGCAGTATAACACACAAACGATTATGATGCATGAGAACCATGCAAAAATTGGTAGGAATCTCACAACATGAATATAAAACATAGCAGTTAGGGACTTAGTCAAAATAACAGTTTTTTCACAATTTTTTTTGACATGAAGGCATATTGACAACGAGAAATATATAGGCTACATAGCTTATCATGGCATAAGAATTTACAATATGTAGTTTACATGATGCAGTTCATTTCATTCAACATGACCATGATATAATTATACGCAGAAACATGGATAGCATCAACATAGCAAGGGAATCCGAAATAAACAAAATCCAAGATAGTAAAAATAACAAGGTGCAAGAGTAGCAGTTTTTAACAGATTGGCATGTTTGACACCCGAAATAACTTTTTTGCACATCCTACACATGGCAACTAATGGCACAACAAGGACATAACATGCTTTACAAAACACTCCATGAGGGTAACCACAAAGGAGCGTTAGATCAATCGCAATTAATATGGCAATGCAGCAAAAACTATAACAATTTCACACTAGAATTATTTTAGCATCTCAAAACAATACCATTTTTATGGCATGTTGGTAGCAAGAAAAAATAGCCAACCATAGAATTTCATGGAAAACAAAATAACCAGGGGCTAGTCCACATGACAAATGGCATTTCTCATGTTCAAAAGTATTTCATGAGATGCATGGATTAAATTACACAAAATTCACAAAATGACTAAAACAATAAAAATGGCATGCACAAAAACTTGCTCAAAAGTTTGAAAAAATGTAATGTACGGATTAATTGTATTTTGTAATACAATTTCATGTATAATATGCATATGGTGGTATACGAAAAATGCCACAACTTGATTAAACACAAAACTACCAGAAAGGGAAATCTAGTATATGTTAGACTTGACATATACCAAAAATGGAAAAAAACACGGGGGCGCTAGGTACACCGAGGAACCTCCTAGTCACAAGGCTGGCGGGCGGGTCCCGATGCTATGCCGGAGTGGCGGACGCGTGTGAGGCTGATCAGTGGGTCTCGCCTCTCACACACACCACAATCATTAAACATAAAAGGGGGAGTGTTAAAACAAAATGGGGGGATTCGATCCCTCGATTTCTTGGGTGGAACCACATAGCTGCTATCATTGCGCTAGCGACATGTGTGATGGAAGTGGGCTTCGGCTCCACCAATACTAACTCTGGTGCATCGACTACCGCTGTTGATAGAGAGCCGACAGAGGCGAGGCGCTACGTAGGGAGGCTTCAGCGAGCGGGCAGGCACCGAGCAGATGCGCGAACTACTGTTGTACACTCCCGGACATGTGAGCATCTGTGGGTGACCGCGACCAAGAGTTCACGGTGCTGGTGGCCATGTCAGCGAGCATGGCGAGGCAGGATCTACAACGGCGATGCAAACCCTGCGCATACAGTGTGAATGGTGCACGGGGATACTAGCGAGCACGGTGAGGAGAACGTGCGCATGAGCGAGGCGAGGCAGCAAAGGCAGCAACTTGAGCACCTAACCTAGCCTGCCATGAAGGACAAACACAGCATCGCACGGATCCACAACTACGACTAATCTAGCAATGGTGCGAGGGTTGGGAAGGATCTTCACCTCACCGCGGGGTTGCTGCTGGAGTCATACAAGTCCGCGGTAGCCGGAAATGGTGGGAGGATGCGGTGTTCAATGGTGGTGATGCTGTCTACTACACAACCTTCTTCTTGTAGACTCGTGTTGGGCCTCCAAGCGCAGATTTTTGTAGGACATAGAAAGTTTCCCTCAAGTGGATGACCTAAGGTTTATCAATCCGTGGGAGACATAGGATGGAGATGGTCTCTCTCAAGAAACCCTGGAATCAAATAACAAGAAGTCTCTTGTTTCCACAACACACCCAATATAATGGTAAATTATATAGGTGCACTAGTTCGGCGAAGAGATGGTGATACAACTGTAATATGGATGGTAGATATAGGTTTTTGTAATCTGAAAATATAAAAACATCAAGGTAACAAATAGTAAACAATGAGCAAAACGTTGTATAAATTCTTTGAAACAAGGCCTATGGTACATACTTTCACTAGTGCAAGTTTCTCAACAATACTAACATTGTTGAATCATATATAAATCCCTCACGTGCGACAAAGAGTTCACTCCAAAGTCACAAATAGCGGAGAACAAACGAAGAAATTAAGGTAGGGTACGAAACCACCTCAAAGTTATATTTTTCTGATAAATCTTATGAGCTATTCCTATAAGTGTCACGAACAGCCCTTGAGTTCGCACTAAAATAACACCTTAAGATACACGTGAACCAAAACCCTAATGTCACCTAGATACTCCGATGTTACCACAACTACCCATGGGCATGATTATATGATATGCATCACATAACTTTAGATTCGTCATGTTCAATCGAACACAAAGAACTTCAATAAGTGCCCCAAAGTTTCTACCGGAAAGTCAAGACAAAAACATGTGCCAACCCCTATGCATAGATTCCCAAGGTGACGGAACTCGCAAGTTGATCACCAAAACATACATGAAGTGGATCAATAGAACATCCCATTGTCACCACAGATATCCATTGCAAGACATACATCAAGTGTTCTCAAATCCACAAAGACTCAATCTGATAAGAAAACTTCAAAGGGAAAAGTCAATTCATCACAAGAAGATAGAGAGGGGAAAACTCCATACGATTCATCTACATTAATAACGCTTGCGATGCATCAAGATCATGCCATCTCAAGAACAAGATAGAGAGAGATATTGATCACATAGCTACTAGTGCATACCCTCAGCCCCGAGGAGGATTACTCACACATTATCATGGTGAGAAAGAGAGATTTGTTGATGGAGAGGTGCATCCCCGAAGAGATGGAGGCGATGGCGGCCACGGCACCGGCGACGGGCGGCGGACCCTTGCCCCTCCTTCTGCCTTGGTGTTGGTGCTGCAATGGAGGAGCCTCTCCCTTTCTTGGTGGCTGCCAAGGGAGAGGCAAATTCGTGGCTCTTGGTGGCTCTACCAAAATTAGGGTTTTTTCTCTCCTTATATGTGCCTATGTGGTGCTCTATGGCCTTCCGAATGATGGAACCTTAATCCAATGGCTCTCGAGTACCTTTAGAACCTTCCTCGGGGCTCCTCACAGCCCTCACGAGTCTCCAAAGTCGTGGCCTTGCCGAATATGTCTCAATCACGTCAACAATTCTCATGATCCCGTAATCAGATATTTTCCTTCAGTAAAACGGGTCTCCAGATCGCATACGAACTCCGTTTTGGACGAATTTGTAGTCCAGAATCATTGCCATAAAATTCTTCACACTTTCCTAGAGTTAGATTTTTCCATTTGACGCCGTATTCGGGGTTTAGACTCACGATCTCTAAAAACTATTTGTAGATAGATTTCAGGAGAGTCAGAGTCCTCCTCCAACAAGGTTCCTTTTACGTTTTCCCCACAATTTTAATGAATTTCTACAAATAAAAATGCGAAACAAGAACTTGTGCAATTTTGCAAACATTAATAGGTTAGTCCCAAAAAATATTATAAAATTGTAGTATAATGATTGTAAAACATCCAAGAATGATAATATAACAACATGGAACAAACATAAATTATAGATACGTTGGAGACGTATCACGTGACGACTTGCACGGAGCTCCTGGTCCGTGAAAAAACGAAGACGAGGCCAGTGACGTGAAGGAGATCCCCTCCTACTAGCTCCGGGAATCGGTCGAGGTCGGCGTCGGGGTACCGAAAGACATCTACAATGTGGATCCTGGCCCCCTCCGACAGCGATGACGACAACGGGATCTGACAGTCTCTCCGTCTCTCTGTAAAGAACTCTCTTCCTTGCAAAATGTGGAAGCGAAGGAAGGAAAGGGAGGAGGCGGCGGTGCGACGGAAACCCTAGGAGGGGGTGCAAATGTTGGCTCGAGGGTTACCCTAGGAGGGAGCACAGACGTGGAGCTAGGGCGTCCACGGTTCCCATGTGCCCCTGCTCGGCCACCTTTTACCGAGGGAGAGAGAGGTCGAGAGGAGGAAGATAACATGGGAGAGCGGTGACTGTCAGGTGGTCTCTGGCTGGATAGTACGTAGAAAGGTTTCCGGGGCCAAGGTGGGCTAGGTTCCAA
Source organism: Hordeum vulgare subsp. vulgare (assembly GCF_904849725.1). Lineage (NCBI taxonomy): Eukaryota > Viridiplantae > Streptophyta > Magnoliopsida > Poales > Poaceae > Hordeum > Hordeum vulgare. The sequence continues at coordinate 278,278,598 of NC_058521.1, read as the reverse complement.
TGAGGTAAGTGGCCGTGCTGTTATGCTTGCTGGGCCGGCCTGCGCTACACTACTCGCGCTCTCTGTCTCTCCCACTCTTTGCACATTTGAGAAATTACCAAAAATAGCAATAAAGGGAAAAATACCATAGGGTGGCGGGGAAGGATTTGGGTTGAAACAATAATACATTTGATCCTTGCACTATCCTCTATTAAATAAAATTGGTTTGGATATTTTTATATATAGAAAAAATCTAGTTTGAATTAAATTCAAACTTGAGGCATTTTTGACTTCAACCAAAACAATCTGATAAAGCCCGAAATTGGGAGGAGGGCTTAAGAGCAATAGTTAGGAGTTTTAGAAAAATAGTGGACATTAAAATAGGGAAGGGAGGCATACTTTGCAAAAATAAGAAGAAAGAAGAAGAAGGGGGTTTTGGTTGAAATAATTTTAAGTTGATTCAAACAAGACCTTGTCACAAGGTTGCAAGGAACATAACCACATCACACTCACACTCAACATATCATGACGCAACAAAAATAAATGTATGACATGATTCCATGATGCACAAATGAATGTCATGAAGCAAAACTTTATCACTCAAGTCTAAAGATGGCATGGCAAACAAGCTTGGGTTCATGGAAGTGGTTACAAGATTGGAAAGTTGCACTTGGGGTGTTACAACTCTTCCGCACTACAAGAAGATCTTGTCCCGAGATCTAGGAACGGATAAACCTGGGATATTCGAAACGGAGAATGTCCTCACGTTCCCATGTGGCTTCTTTATCGGAATGATGTGCCCACTTCACTTTGAGGAACTTGATAGACTTGCTGCGAGTTTTGTGCTCGGTTTCTTCAAGGATGGTAACTGGATTCTCATGATAGGATAGATCTTCTTGAAGATCAATGCCTTGGAAATCAACGGTGCGCTCAAGAGTCTTGAAACACTTGCGAAGCTGAGAGATATGAAAGACATCATACACATTGGAGAAATTTGAAGGGAGCTTTTAGAGACTTAGGTGAGCTTGTTGATGACCACAAACATGGCATCGTTACCTATCTTGGACTTAGGAAACCCAGTGAAAAAATCCATATCATTGTGGTCGAATTTCCACTGGAGTATAGGCAAAGACTGAAGGAGACCTGTTGGACGTTGATGTTCCGGCTCCACTCTACGACACACATCACACTCACTCACAAATTGAGCAATTTCACGCTTCACGCGCTTCCACCAAAAGGTTTGCTTGAGATCCCTGTACATCTTAGAACTGCCTAGATGAATCGAGAGGAGGGAATTGTGGGCTTCGTCGATGATAACATTTCTGAGCTCTCCCTTTGGACCCAAAAGCCGGTTCTCGAAGAACAAAGTATCTTTGTCATCGACATGGAAGCACTTATACTTTGGAATGATGTGTGCCAAGCCTATCTTCACCTTCTTCACCATAGCA